>NC_091256.1:86640000-86950000 GCF_042477335.2 Ovis canadensis
GATGTCGACAGATCACTTTCAAAATGAATAAATTATCAATGTTGATGACACAGAAAACATACATATTAAAAAACAGAAGCCATGGACCTTAATTAATATTGATTCCTACATTAATATTGACTCCAATGAAACTGTAAATTAGGTGAGCTACCTTTAAGACCTTTCTAGACGCCAGACACTGTGCTAAGTGCTTTAAATGCATCCCACTGTTAACTTTAATATCACACAGTGAGGAAGGCATTCAATCATTATACATGTATGTAAAGAAGCTTACATAAGTTACCTAAGTTTACAGACCTGTTTATATCTGTGGACTATGACCTGTAATTTTAGATTCACTAAGTATAATAGCAAAAATGGCTATAAATGCATTCTTCCTCCTTTTATTACTAAAAGTTCTAGTGAGTGTAAATCACCAGACATTTAAAAGATTTTGAAACATCACAAGGAATTTAAAGGATATTGACAAATATAAGCAGGACTTTATGAAACCTGGGGCACCGGAGGTTGTAGACACCATAGTGGTAGCAATTGCTTCTGGAAAACAAACAAACAAAAAATATATATAAACTCACTTAATTACTTGGGATTTATTGCTTTCTACTAATATTTACTTATATGAATTATGTTTTTCATACTTATTTAGGTAAAAATGCACATGTTTTAATTCGGGCTTCCCTGGTGGCTCAGATGATAAGGAATCTGCTTGTAATGCAAACCTAGGTTCAATCCCTGGATCAGAAAGATCCCTTGGAGAAGAGAATGGCAACCCACTCCTGTATTCTTACTTGGAGTATACCATGGACAGAGGAGCCTGGTGGGCTACAGTCCATCATGGGGTTGCAAAAAGTTGGACACAACTGAGCTACTAACACTTTAACTTACACTAAAAAATGTTTGCGATCCATTTTACAGGTAAAGATGTTGAACAAGAGAAATTTATGCATCTGTGTGATGTATGCAACATGCTAAGAGTCTATAAAAGGAAAATCAAAACAAGTTTCTTTGTGAATTAGAAGTCAAACGTGACATGGAAATGAATGTACGACAGACATAAGTACTAAAACTGTTCCTTTCCAATTGCTCTATGTCATGGAAATCTATTGTGGAAAAAATAAAATATTTCAAAAAAGAAAAAGGAAACAGACACCTTCATACCTTTAGTAGTACACTTTGGTAGCTCGGGCTCCCAAGTCCCGTTTGCGCCACAGACGACTATGCTACTCCCGTGAAGGTAAAAACCATCATGACACCGAAATACAACTTCCACATTGTAGTAATATTTTCCTCTAAATCCTGATACTATTGATCCATGTTTGACGACTGGATAGTCACATTTGACCACTGAAAAGTGGAGAGATTCCATAATTACTGAAAGCCTGCTTTCATATAAGACCACATATCTAGTGCAAATAATAACCTCCAGTTGAAAGGAAGAAATGAGGAATGAAAGGCAAGATGTTAACTGAAAACAAGTAAATAAAACAACACAAGACTCTGTGCATTGGAATTCCAGGGAAACAGATGTAGAGAAATCTAGTAATGTTTTTCTACCAAAACAGTCTATCATAATATTTTTTGGCTTTCCTACATTTTTTTTTTCCAGTACTGACATGTATTGAGAAAGGTCTGACTATCAGATACAAACTAAGGGTAAGTTCAAAAATGACTTTTGATGCTCTTTAGCTCTAGGATTTTTTTCAGGTCATGCTGACACTAATTACAGTACCATGTTCTTTTAGAAAGATAGTAAACACATTTTTGAGAAGGTAATACTTGAGTACAAATTTAAAAGTTGAAAAGAAGCTAGCCATTAAAAAAAAAAAAAAGGAAATAGTTCTCAGGTGGCAAAAATATACAGGAACTGGGATGTTCAAGAAAATCAAGGGTCAGTAGAGTTAGGGCAGTGTTTCCCAAACATTTTGAATTGTAAACCCAGAGATCGACATGTTTTAAGTTTTACAACACATTTTAAGTGTTAAACCAGTATGCAAACACATATGCCTGAGATAATGCTAGAAGTTAATATTTAGCACTCACAACAGTGTACTTTGGTATATTCCACTCTCCTTTACCTCTCCAGAAGTAAATTAAAGGTCAGGGCCTTCTAGACTGACTTCAGATCTACTAATGGGTTTTGTAGAATTTGGAAACAAATCTGAAAAAACACTGGGCAGGGAGGTGACTTCAAAAGAACACTTTATGAGATTAATCTGAGCAATAGACGAGGGCCAGAAATATAGCCTTTTAAGCCAGAAAGATGTTTTCTCCTTTCCTGTGGATCTGAATTTTCATTAGGTATAATTTTTGTTCAGCCAGGAGAACTTATCAATTCTTTTAGTTCAGGTTGTCTAATGACAAATTATTAGCTCTTCTTTATCTGAAATGGTTTTCATTTATTTCAGTTTCAGTTTTGAGAGATTTCTCCTTGAGGGGGAATTCTAGGATATTCTTTCAGCACAGGAGCGGAAGTTATTGTCTTCTCTTCTTCACAGTTTCTCAAGAGAAGTCGGCTGTTACTCTTTCTTTGAGGTGAGGAAGGAAGAATGTAACATGCTCTTCTCCTCTCTTACTGGCAGCTTTTTCTTTTGTTTTTAGTCTAATGGGGATTATTTGGTAAATTTTTAGAATTTATTTATCCTGCTAGGGTCAATGAATTCCCTGGGGGTGGATCTCTGGGATGAATGTTGTGGCTCAAATTCAAATAATACAGAATAAAATAAATAGAGAATAAAAAATAAATGGAGAACAAACTTATGGGTACCAGAGGGAAACCAGGGGTGGGACGAATTGGGAGATTGGGATTGACGTATATACTCTACTATGTGTACAATAGATAACTAATGAGAAACTACTGTATAACAAAGGGAACTCTACTCAATGCTCTGGGTGATGTAAATGGGAAGAATACCTGAAAAATAGTGGATATATATGTGTGTGTGTATATATCTATATATATATTCTGCTGCCGCTACTGCTAAGTTGCTTCAGTCATGTCTGACCCTGTGCGGCCCCATAGACAGCAGCCCACTAGGCTCCTCTGTCTCTGGGATTCTCCAGGCAAGAATACTGGGGTGGGTTGCCATTTCCTTCTCCAATGCATGAGAGTGAAAAGCGAAAGTGAAGTCGCTCAGAGTCGTGCGCGACTCTTAGCAACCCCAAGGACTGCAGCCTACCAGGCTCCTCCGTCCATGGGATTTTCCAGGCAAGAGTACTGGAGTGGGGTGCCATTGCCTTCTCCGCTATATATATATACACACACACATATACATACGTCTGATTCACATTGCCATACAGTAGAAACTCACACAACACTGTAAAGCAACTATACTCCAATATAAAACAGACGAATAAGCGTCTATACTGTACTTTTTCTATGACACTCCAATTACATGCACGTTTAGTGCTTGCTACTCTTCCACAGGTGTATAAATTTCTCTCTCTCTCTCTCTCTCATGTAATATTTCTTTTGAAATCAGGTTTCATTTGTATTGTATTGATTTCAGGTTCACTGATGTTTTCTCTGTTGTGCAACACTGCTGATACTTGTGCTAAAGATTTTCTTTAAGTTAGGTTTCCGTTCAGTTCAGTCACTGAGTCATGTGCAACTCTTTGTGACTCCTTAGACTGCAGCATGCCATACTTCCCTGTCCATCACCAAATCCCAGAGCTTACTCAAACCAACACATGTCCATTGAGTCAGTGATGCCATCCAACCATCTCATCCTCTGTCATCCCCTTCTCCTCCTGCCTTCAATCTTTCCCAGCATCAGGGTCTTTTCCAATGAGTCAGTTCTTCACATCCGGTGGCCAAAATATTGGAGTTTCAGCTTCAGCATCAGTCTTTCCAATGAATATTCAGGACTAATTTCCTTTAGGATGGACTGGTTGGATCTCCTTGAAGTCCAAGGGACTCTCAAGAATCTTATCCAACACCACAGTTCAAGAGCATCAATTTTTCTGTGCTCAGTCTTCTTTATAGTCCAACTCTCACATCCATACATACTACTGAAAAAACCATAGCTTTGACTAGATGGACCTTTGTTGGCAAAGTAATGTCTCTGCTTTTTAATATGTTGTCTAGGTTGGTCATAGCTTTTCTTCCAAGGAGCAAGCCTCTTTTAAATTCATGGCTGCAGTCACCATGTGCAATGATTTTGGAGCCCTCCCAAAATAAATTCTCTTACTGTTTCCCCATCTATTTGCTATAAAGTGATGGGGCCAGATGACATGATCTTAGTTTTATGAATGTTGAGTTTTAACTGTATTACATACAGTTAAACAGTAAAAGTGTACATCTGCTTGCTGTTTAATACTTGCAAATAATCATGTATTACCAACACAATAAAGACATAGAAAGTTTCCATACCCGCCCCCCAAATTTCCTCATGCCACTTTGTAAACAATGCCTACCAATAACTCTGCCTTCCTCAACCAGCCTACCAGTAATCAATATTCAATCCCTACAGTGTTGTTTGGTCATCAGGTGCCCAATATGCTACTGGAGAAAAGCAGAAATAGCTCCAGAAGGAATGAAGAGGCTGAGGCAAAGCAGAAACAATGCCCAGTAGTGGATGTGACTGGTGCTGAAAGTAAAGTCCAATGCTGTAAGAACAATACTGCATAGGAACCTGGAATATTAAGTCCATGATCAAGGTAAATTGGAAGTGGTCAAACAGGAGATGGCACGAGTGAACATTGACAATTTAGGAATCAGTGAACTAAAATGGACTGGAATGGGCAAATTTAATTCAGAAGAACATTATATCTACCACTGTGGGCAAGAATCTCTTAGAAGAAACGGAGTAGTCCTCATAGTCAACAAAAGAGTCTGAAATGCAGTACTTGGGTGCAAGGACAGAATGATCTCTGTTCATTTCCAAGGCAAACCATTCAATATCACAGTAATCCAAGTCTATGCCCCAACCACTAATGCTGAAGAAGCTGAAGTTGAATGGTTCTATGACGATCTATAAGACCTTCTAGAACTAACACCAAAAAAAGATATGTCCTTTTCATCACAGGGGACTGGAATGCAAAAGTAGGCAGTCAACAGATACCTGGAGTAACAGGCAAGCTTGGGCTTGGAGTACAGAATGAAGCAGGGCAAAGTCTAACAGAGTTTGGCGAAGAGAATGCACTGGTCACAGCAAACACCCTCTTCCAACAACGCAAGAGACGACTCTACACATGGACATCACCAGACAGTCAATACTGATTGATTATATTATTTGCAGCCAAAGATGGAGAAGCTCTGTACAGTCAGAAAAAAAAAAAAAAAAAAAAAAAGACCAGGAGCTGACTGTGGCTCAGGTCATGAACTCCTTATTGCCAAATTCAGACTTAAATTGAAGAAAGTAGGGAAAACCAGTAGGTCATTAAGGTATGACCTAAATCAAATACCTTATGATTATACAGTGGGAGTGGCCAAGGAATCATATCTGATAGACAGAGTACCGGAAGAACTATGGTTCATGACATTGTACAGGAGATGGTGATCAAAACCATCCCCAAGGAAAAGAAATGCAGAGACAAATGGCTTTCTGAGGAGGCCTTACAAATATCTGAGAAAAGAAGAAAGGTGAAAGGCAAAGGAGAAAAGAAAAGATATACCCATCTGAATGCAGAGTTCCAAAGACTAGCAAGGAGAGATAAGAAAGCCTTCCTCAGTGATCAATGCAAAGAAATAGAAGAAAACAATAAAATGGGAAAGACTAGAGATCTCTTCAAGAAAATTAGAGACACCAAGGGAACATTTCATGCAAAGATGGGCTCGATAAAGGACCGAAATGGTCTGGACCTAACAGAAGCAGAAGATATTAAGAAGAGGTGGCAAGAATGCACAGAAGACCTGTACTAAAAAGATCTTAATGACCCAGATAATCATGATGGTGTGATCACTCTCCTAGAGCCAGACATCTTGGAGTGTGAAGTCAAGTGGGCTTTAGGAACCATCACTACAAACAAAGCTTGTGGAGGTGATGGAATTCCAGTTGAGCTGTTTCAAATCCTGAAAGATGTTGCTGTTAAGTGCGACACTCAATATGCCAACAAATTTGGGAAACTCAGCAGTGGCCACAGGACTGGAAAAGGTCAGTTTTCATTCCCAAAGAAGGGAAATGCCAAAGAATGTTCAAATTAATGCACAATTGCACTCATTTCACAGGCTAGCAAAGTAATGCTCATTATTCTCCAAACGAGCCTTCAACAGTACATGAACCGAGAAATTCCAGATGTTCAAGCTGGATTTAGAAAAGGCAAATGAAACAGTGATCAAATTGCCAAGATCCATTGGATCACTGAAAAAGGACAAGAGTTCCAGAAAAACATCTCCTTCTGCTTTGTTGTCTACACCAAAGCCTTTGACTGTGTGGATCACAACAAACTGTGAAAAATTCTTAAAGAGATGGGAATACCAGACCACCTTATCTGCCTCCTGATAAACCTGTATGCAGGTCAAAGAGGAACAGTTAGAAATGGACATGGAACAACAGACTGGTTCCAAATAGGAAAAGGAGAACATCAAGGCTGTATACTATCACCGTGCTCATGTAACTTATATGCAGAGTACATCATGAGAAATCCTGAGCTGAATGAAGCACAAGCTGGAATCAAGATCGCTGGGAGAAATATCAATAACCTCAGATATCCAGATGACACCACCCTTAAGGCAGAAAGTAAAGAGGAACCCAAAAGCCTCTTTGATGAAGGTGAAAGAGAAGAATGAAAAAAATGGCTTAAAACTCAACAGTTATAAAATGAACATCATGCCATCCGGTCCCATCACTTCATGGCAAATAGATGAGGAAACAATGGCAACAGTGATGGGGTTTATCTTCTTGGGCTCCAAAATCATTGCAGATGGTGACTGCAGCCATGAGATTAAAAGATGCTCCTCCTTGGAAGAAAAGCTATGACACACCTAGACCACGTATTAAAAAGCAGAGACATTGCTTTGCCAACAAAGGTCCGTCTAGTCAAAGGTATGGTTTTTCCAGTAGTCATATATGGATGTGAGAGTTGGACCATAAAGAAGGCTGAGCACCAAAGAATTATGCTTTCGAACTGTATGGTGTTGGAATAGACTCTTGAGAGTCCTTTGGACAGCAAAGAGATCAAACCAGTCATCCTGAAGAACTCAATGTTGAATATTCATTAAAAGGACTGATGCTGAAGCTGAAGCTGAATACTTTGGCCACCTGATGCAAAGCGCCAGCTCATTGGAAACAACCCTGATGCTCAGAAAGATTTCAATTGGCAGGCTGAATAGGGGATGGACAACAGAGGACAAGATGATCGAATAGCGTCACTGACTCAATGGACATGAGTTTCAGCAAGCTCCAGAAGATGGTGAGGGACAGGGAAGCCTAGTGTGCTGCAGTCCATGGGGTCTCATAGAGTTGGACAAAACTGAGTGCCTATAATAGAGTCGCTTTTCCAGAATGTCATACGGAATCACATCCTCTGAGTTTGACTTACTTAGGACAATGCATTTGAGATTCATTCCTGTTGTCTGAATTAAAAGCTCATCCTCCTTTGCTTCAGAGTATTATAACTATCTGTATGTACCAATGATGTTCCTCCGTTTACCAGTTCAAGGACATAAGAGTTGTTTCCAGTATAGGATGATTATGACTAAGGATACTCTGAATATTCTCATGCAGATTTTAAGTGTACATGTTTTCATTTGACCCTGGGTAGCTGAATTGTACCTTAAGTGTATGTTTAATTGTATGAGAAGTTGCTCAGTTGTGTTCCAAATGCATACACCACTTGCATTCTCATCAGCAGTGTTATCAGAGTCCCAAATATAACATATTCTCACCAAAACACAGAATTGTTCATTTTTTCTTTTTAATTTCATGCATTCTAATAAGTCCTTAGTGGTTTCTCATCATGGTTTTAAACTACATTTCCGTTATTACTAATGATATTGAGCAACGTTTCATGTACTTTTTTTAACATCCACATTCTTCTTCGGTGGGAAAAATTCTATCCAAATGTTACCCCTTTTTTGGTAAACTGGGCCGCTTTCTTCTTATTGTGCCTTTAGAGTTCTTTATACATCATAGCTAGAAGTCCATTCAGAAATGTTCCTGACAAATATTTTCTCCCAGTCTATGACAAGTTTTTTCTTTCTTCAAACAGTGTGTTTGAGAGAAGTTCTCAGTTTTTAAGAAATCCAGTCTTTTTTTTTTTCTTTAAAGAATAATGCTTTTAAGGTTTTTGAAGAAATCTCTGCTAACTCACAAATATTTTCTGTTTTCTCATAAGTCTCACAGTTTGGGTTTTACATTTGAATCTGTGGTCCAACACCTCTTCCAGCCATGATAGTATGAAACTACAAATCAACCACCAGAAGAAAAATGGCCCAAACCACATGGAGATCAAAAGGAACACGTTACTAAACGATCAGTAGTTGACTGAAGAAATTAAAAAGGAAATAAAAGATATCCTAAGACTAATGAAAATAGAGACAATCCATTCCAAATCTATGTAACACAGGAAAAACAGTTCTAAGACAGAAGTTTGTAGCCATACAGGCCTACCTTAAGAACAAGAATAATCTCAAGTAAACAATCTAAATTTATGCCTATATACAAAAAATAGAACAACCCTCTCTGCAAGTGTGTGGAAGGTTAAAATAATAAAGAAAAGAGTGGAAATAAATGAAATTGAGACTGAAAATCAATGAAAATAAGAGCTGGCTCATTGAAAAGATAAAATTGACAAACATATAGCCATACTCATCAAGAAACGAAAGAAAGTATCCAAATAAGTAAAAAATAAAAGAGAGGTTACTATCAATACCACAGAAATACAAAGGATCATAAGAGAATACTATGAATAATTATATATCCAAAATCGGAAAACCTGGAATAAGTGGATACATTCCTAAAAAAGATATTATCTGCCAATGCTGAGTCAAGAAGAAATAGAAAATGCTGCTGCTGCTGCTGCTGCTGCTAAGTCGCTTCAGTCATGTCTGACTCTGTGCGACCCCATCGACGGCAGCCCACCAGGCTCCCCCATCCCTGGGATTCTCCAGGCAAGAACACTGGAGTGGGCTCCCATTTCCTTCTCCAATGCATGAAAGTGAAATGTGAAAGTGAAGTCCCTCAGTCATGTCTGACTCTGTGCAACCCCATGGACTACAGCTTACCAGGCTCCCCCGTCCATGGAATTTTCCAGGCAAGAGTACTGGAGTGGGGTGCCATTGCCATCTCCAAACAGAAAATGGGGATAGAGCAATTACTAGTAATGAAATTGAATTAGTAAATAATTTCCAGCAAACAAAATCTAGGACTCCATGGGTTCGTAGATGAATTCTATTACACATTTAAAGGATAGTTAAATTTTGCTTCAAAAGATACTGTATAGGAATAAACAAAATGAGCCATAGACTGAGGAAAATAGAATTACCATATGATCCAGCAATTTTACTTCTGGGTATTAACCCAAAGAAGACAAAACACTAATTTGAAAAGATTTGTGCAGCCCTTTTTTCATTACAGCATTTTTTTGTGTGTGCAATACCCAAGAACCTAAGATATGAAAGCAACCTACGTGTCCTGATAGAATAATGAATAAAGAGGGTATGGTACATATAAAATGGAATATCACCTAGTCATAAAAAGGATGAAATCTTGCCACTTGAAACAGCATTGATGGACATAGTGGGAATTACGCAACGTGAAACAAGTCAGTCAGAGAAACACTGTGTGATTTCAGTTATATGTGGGATCTACAAAATAAAAAAACTAAACTAATAAAATGAAAAGGAAACAGATTCATGAATACAGAGAACTAGTGATTGGCAGAGAGGAGGTGGCTGGAAAGATGAGGAAAATAAGTGGATTAAAACGCAAAATCTTCTAGTTATAAAATAAGTTATGAGGTTATGATACACAGACTAGACAATACAGTCGACAATTCTGTACTTACTTTAAATGGTGACAGATGGGAACTAGACATCATGGTGATCATCTCGTTATGTAAGTAAACGTGGAATCATTATGCTGTACACCTGGCTTTTGCATCAGGGCAATGCTGTCCTTGAAATGAATTGTGAAAGATTCTCTCCTCTTGTATTTTTTAAGGCTTTGTGTTTGTGTGTGTGCATGCACGCTGAGTCATTTCAGTCGTGTCCAACTCTTTGTGACCCTATGGACTGTAGCCACTCAGGTTCCTCTGTCCATAGGCTCCTCCAGGCAAGAATACTAGAGTGAGTTGCCATGCCCTCCTCAAGGGGATCTTCCCAACCCAGGGATGGAACCCATGGCCCCTGACACTTGTGCATTGCAGGCAGATTCTTTACTGCTGAGCCACTGGGAAGGCCCAGTGGCTTTGTGTAGAACTGCCATAATTTATTGCTTAAATGTTTGGTAGAGTTCACCAGTAAAGATGCATGGTTTGCAGTACTCTTTGTGAGAAGGTTTAAGTTGTCAAATTTATAGGCATACAGTGTTTTTTTTTTCTTTATTATTCTTTAAACATCTATAGGATATTTTATGATGTTCTCGTTTTCAATCTTAATATCAGTGATTTTATCTTTGTTTTCCTGTCAGACCGTCTACGGATTTATCTGTTTTCTCCATATTCTCCAAAAACCAGGCTCATTTCTTTGATTATCTCTGTTTTGTTTCTCTTTTCAATTTCATGACTCTCCAGTTTTATTATTTCCTTTTGTTTTCTTGTTTTAGATTTAATTTGCTCTTCTTTTTAAATTTTTAATGGTAGAAGCATAGATGACTGATTTGACTTTTCTGTTTTTCCAACATAAGTATTTCACATTATAAACATCCTCTGAGCAAAACTTTTACAAAACTTTTCCTGTATCCCACAAATTTTTGTATATTAATATGCTGTTCATTTTTAATCAATCAAAAACAGTTTGTTTCCCTTGTGACTGCTTCTTTGACTCATGGGTTACTTAAAAGTGTCTTGCACACTTTTCAAGTATTTGGTTTGATTTCTACAATCATCCCATTGTGATCAGGTTGATGTACTGGTACTAGTTTCAATATTTTGGAAATAAATATGTTAAAAATATTACCTAAAAATGATATTACAGAATGTCCCATTGTACACTGGGAGAAGATAAATATTTCGCTATCATTCAGTGGATCCTTCGTCAAGAGTCACATTCCCTCCAGTGTCTCCCCACTTTTAGTTAACATGAAGCTGTAAAATAAGCTTTGTCCAGAGTTTAACAATCTTATCAGTGAGAAGGTTAGTCTTTTAATGTTCCGGTAGCCCGAACTCTCAGAGGTCTTATACTATAAGATAAAACTTTCTTCTTTCTTAAGCCAGGGTGTGTTGAGTTTTCTGATGCTTGCAAACAAACAACAACAACAACAAAAAATCCAAAGTTCTAGCTCGTGCATATCCACAGTAGCACATGATGTGTGAGCTGACATGCCAAGAACATGCTGAGTGACTGGTGGAGGACTCTACAATTAGAACTTTTTGAGTTTGATTTGAGCAATATTAAATTAAATTAGAGGTCAATTTAGCAAGGGGAGCAATTACATGGGAATCTTTTGTTTTCTTGTAGATAAAAATATTTTTGAAGTGTTTCCACAGTATTTAGATTCAGGAGGAAATACATGGAAATATGATTACCTTTACACTCTGGTGGGTCACTGCTCCATCTGTTATGATCCACACAAATAAGGGTGGTTTCTCCAATAAGAGAATATTCATCTGGCCCATTTGAAGGGTTACACCTATACATCACTACTTCACTGTACTGATATACTTCCTTATACTGGGTTAATCTTCCATTCGTTATATTTCCAGGTGCTGTACACAGAATTACTTTAAAAGGGAGGAAAAAGGACACGAAGTAAAAGCAAAATATTAAGACAGCATTAGCAAAGTCCTATGGATTGCCTTCATATAATTCATTAACATATGATTAATATACTCCAGTTGTGAATTCGATATCCGTTTAAAAGAAAGCCTCTATGTGAATATGTATTATCCCAAAATCAAGCCATTAATGTAGAAAAAACTTATTTTCTGAAATATGAAATACATATTTATCTGCAAGGCCATGCTAAGTTTTGCTCTTATCATCATGAAAGATGCTGACAATTTAATGCTAAAATATACTTGTGATTAAAAAGGTAACTCAGTGCTAGCTGAAAAATACTTTATGATTTATAAATATCTCCATTCACAAATTGGTTGTTCACATTAATATTGAGTATCACTGTCATTTTTCACTTTCATCCCGATGATGTATGGTTAAATTTTTCATATACAGCTGTCTGATTTTCCAGTAGACTAGATCCAAATGTGTTCCTTTAAACCAGATATTGAAGTAACTTGCAAAAATATGAAACAATGATACAATTCCCACTATTTGTTTTGGAAAATTTTGACTTTTCATAAAAATATGTTGCATATATTTATATGTATTGCAGCTAACACTTCTTAAAAATGAGTTAATAATTATTTTTAAAACTTTTCATTTTTAATTGCAATATAATAAATATCAAGAGAATAACCCATATGAAGAGAAGTTCTTTGGTGTCTATGTTAATTTAAAAGCATAAAAAGGTCATAAAGTTTGAGAACTGCTGCTCTATATTCTAAACAGAAGACATACTTACTTTCACAAATTGGGAGATTATCACTCCAGTTCACATTATCTCCAGAAATTTCACAATATATAATTTTTGCTCCAATCATATAAAAACTAAATGAGAGAAAAAAGTTAGCATGTCCTTTAAGCTATTACAAGATGTATATAATAATCAAAAATGTTTTATATGATGGTTTTTCTGTACTATAGTAATTTGAGTGAGAAAATTTCTTAATATAATGGATGTCCTAAATCTGCAACTCAGTCAAACAAAGAGTTTCTGCATGTGGACCCACTTTGGCCTACAGTAAAATGTGTAAACTACTGTCACGCTGGTAAGTGTAGCCCCTCTGCTCCCTCTGGCAAGTGTATTACACGCTGACTTCTACTGCTTGCTCACACCATTTTGCTCAGTAAGGACTGAGCAGAGAGATCAGGGCCCTAGAACTTGCCTGCCTGGATTCAAGTTCCAGCTCCATGACTTCCTTGAGCTTGGGAAATCCCTTGCTGCTGCTGCTGCTAAGTCACTTCAGTTATGTCTGACTCTGTGTGACCCCGTGGACAGCAGCCCACCAGGCCCCTCGGTCCACGGGATTCTCTAAACAAGAACACTGGAGTGGGTTGCCATTTCCTTCTCCGGGAAATCCCTTAATGCTTCCTTAATGCTTCCCCTACATAACTCATGCAATTGTTCTGAGGATTGGATGGGTTAGTCTCTGGCACATAGTGAGTACTAGGTAAATTTTAACTTTTATTAATATCTTTTTAGATCAGAATACACACCCACCTTATTTTATTGCTCTTAACATTTTGAGATTTTAACAAACTGAAGGTGTATGGCAACCCTGCATCGAACAAGTTCATTTGTGCCATTTTCCTAACAAGGTTTGCTCACATTCATTTCTCTTGTCACATTTTGATAGATATCACTTATTCCAAGCTTATTGCTACTATTTGTTGTGGTCATCTGTGATCAACACTATTTAATGTTACTACTATGACTCACTGAAGGTTCAGATTATAACCATTCCCCTCTCCAGGGGATCTTCCCAACCCAGGGATTGAACCTGGGTCTCCCACATTGCAGGCAGATTCTTTACTATCTGAGTCACTAGGGAAGCCCTAACAATTTTTGGCAATATGCCATTTAAAAATTAAGGTTTGTACATTTTTCAGACATAATTCCATTACAGACTTAGTAGGCTAAGGTATAGTGTCAGTTCAGTTCAGTTCAGTTCAGTTCAGTCACTCAGTCGTGTCCGACTCTGCGACCCCATGAATCGCAGCACGCCAGGCCTCCCTGTCCATCACCAACTCCCAGAGTTCACTCAGACTCATGTCCATCGAGCCAGTGATGCCATCCAGCCATCTCACCCTCGGTCGTCCCCTTCTCCTCCTGCCCCCAGTCCCTCCCAGCATCAGAGTCTTTTCCAACGAGTCAACTCTTCGCATGAGGTGGCCAAAGTACTGGAGTTTCAGCTTCAGCATCATTCCTTCCAAAGAAATCCCAGGGCTGATCTCCTTCAGAATGGACTGGTTGCATCTCCTTGCAGTCCAAGCGACTCTCAAGAGTCTTCTCCAACACCACACTTCCAAAGCATCAATTCTTTGGCGCTCAGCCGTCTTCACAGTCAAACTCTCACATCCATACATGACCACAGGAAAAACCATAGCCTGGACTAGACGGACCTCTGTTGGCAAAGTAATGTCTCTGCTTTTGAATATGCTGTCTAGGTTGGTCATAACTTTCCTTCCAAGGAGTAAGCGTCTTTTAATTTCACGGCTGCAATCACCATCTGCAGTGATTTTGGAGCCCCCCAAAATAAAGTCTGACATTGTTTCCACTGTTTCCCCATCTATTTCCCACAAAGTGATGGGACCAGATGCCATGATCTTCGTTTTCTGAACGTTGAGCTTTAAGTGTAAACATATGTAAAAAAGTCATTTGACTTGCTCTATTGCAGTGGTCTGGAACTGAACCTGTAATATCTCCGAGGTATGTCTTCACCTTCCTAGGAGTAGCACAGGAGTACTCCTACTTGATGAAGTCTTCTCTGATGATTTAAATTCACAATATACTCTCCTCCTTCTGGAAGTTCACTGTAATGATTGTGAGTGATTCTATGTATTTGATACTTCTTCTCACTATTATTCTTTGATGCCTCTCTGTATATGCTGTATTTCTCAAGAAGGATACAACCTCTTTAGGAAGAATCTATGTATCAAACTTTTGGCATTCCTCAAAGTACCTAGCAGGGTCTCTCTCTATAAATACTCACTGAATGTTCCATTATTTCTAATTGATTAAGTTAAATATACCCTATCTGCTTCCAGCCGACTCTTCTACAAGACTCACTCATTGATTCTAGATTATAATGTTTATTTCTGGTATGATGGCAATTTAAGAGGCATCAGGAATCTGTCTCCCCACCTTGATAACAATTGCATGGGTAGCATCTGCCTGATGTCACTATTTTGGAACTCTGACTTCTGTTGATGGTTTACAATGTCCAGGTGAAGACTTAGGCAAATTGGCTTATTTTGGTCCATTTCAATTCTTACCTTAGCACAGTGGTAGCTACCCATCCTCACCCATAGCAGTGTGGCAGGGTTCTCTGCATGTGTTCCCAGAACAGCTTACAAGTTGCCTGTGGGAGCCAAGCTGTTCAAAAAGGACCCTGTCCTCCAAATATGAGGATCTGTGTTCTTATCACTAATAGCTGCTTCTGATCACAGGTAATTAGATAAAGAAACAGGCAGCCGTTTTCGACACACCTCCCCCTACTCTTGTAATCCCCTTCTGCCCTGGCTGTAGTAACTTTCAAGGGGCTTAAATATCAAGTGCCCTTTGTTCCCCACTTCATTTTTAATTTTCCCCCTTATAGGGGCCAGACATTAAATACTAGGGCATTCAAAAGCAGCTGCGCATGCAGGAAAATAGGACAGTGGTGATGTATGCCCAGGGGATGGCTCAGGAAAGACCTGAACATTTTCCAGTTTGTACATCAGGCTGATATTCAGCACAGAGCCATTAATCAACAATTAAAAAAAAATAGTCTGCCTTGCATTTGGTGCTTTGCCTGTGGGGTGGCATCATTGAGAACTTCCTTGTGCAAGTTGCCCCAAAATACACTCTTACAAATGATCTCCCATTTAGGGATGCCCATATTTAGGTATGCTCACCTAAATCTCCACGCTGCCAACTGCCATAAGAACAAATGCGGCTGTACCAACAAACTGCCTCCAGAAGGAAGTCAAATAATGCCTCTCCACTGGCGCCTGCTTTGACTTCACAGAGGCCTCCTGCCTACCCCCATGGGTAGGCCCTCAGTAATATTTGAAAAGCGAAAACAAAATGACTGGCTTAAGGATGTTTAAAGAACTAAAGGAAGAAATCATGAGGTCAAGAGAATATGTGTGAAACGTGGAAATCTCAGACGGGAGGCAGACGAACTGGAAAGAAACCTCAAGGAACTTCTGGAGTTGAAAAGCACAATAATGGATGTTAAAAATCCATGGGAGGCACATTTGACCAAAAAGAAGAAAGGATCGGAGAACTTGAATACAGGAGAATGGAAATTAGTGTCTCTGAGGAAAAGAAAGAGAAAAGACTAAAGAAAAATGAACAGAGCCTAAAAAATCTTTGGAACTGTGGAACACCAACAGATTTAACCAACATATACAACGTAGGACTCTCAGAAAGAGACAATGTAGAGAAGATAGCAGAGAGAACAGTTGAAAAAATAATGGCAGAAAACTATCCGAATTTGATTAAAGATGTGAATATAAACATGGCAAAATCTCAATGCACCCTAAGATGAACTCAGAGAAACGCACAATGCTCATGCTTTCAAAAGACAAAGACAAAGAGAGAACATTGAAAGCTGCAAGACAGAGAGAGGATAATCACATAGAGAGGATTCTAAACAAGATTATGAAATTTCTCATTAGGAACTCAGAACCCCAAGACAGTGAGTATATATACTCAAAGTGCTAAAAGAAAAAAAAAATACAAAAAACAACTATCAAACAAAAATCCCCTGTCCAGAAAAAAAAAAAACTGTTCTTCGAAAGTTATGGAGAAATTAGGGCCTTTCCAGGAATAAAAACAGAGAGACTGTGACCACTAGGCCACTATTGACCCACACCTCCACTGGAGACTCCTGGACATGCACAGACTTCTGGGGAAATGAGGTTTGCATGGTGCTGGCCGTGCTTTGTAACAGAGAAACTGGACGTGTCTCAGAGAATTCCTGACCTTTTAAGAATATTTGGAGTTATAGCTGTTGAACATGACAACCAATGTAATGAATACTCATTCTCATGCTCTTCAGTTCAGTTCAGTTGCTCAGTCATGTCCAACTCTTTGCGACCCCATGAACCGCAGCACACCAGGCCTCCCTGTCCATCATCAGCTCCTGGAGTTCACCCAAAGCCATGTCCATTGAGTCAGTGATGCCATCCTACCATCTTATCCTCTGTCATCCCCTTCTCCTCCTGCCCCCAATCCCTCCCAGCATCAGAGTCTTTTCTAATGAGTCAACTCTTCGCATGAGGTGGCCAAAGTACTAGAGTTTCAGCTTCAACATCAGTCCTTCCAGTGAACACCCAGGACTGATCTCCTTTAGGATGGACTGTTTGGATCTCCTTGCAGTCCAAGGGACTCTCAAGAGTCTTCTCCAACACCATAGTTCAAAAGTATCAATTCTTCAGTGCTCAGACTTCTTCACAGTCCAACTCTCACATCCATACATGACCACTGGAAACATCATAGCCTTGATTAGACGGACCTTAGTCGGCAAAGTAATGTCTCTGCTTTTCAATATGCTATCTAGGTTGGTCATAACTTTCCTTCCAAGGAGTAAGCGTCTTTTAATTTCATGGCTACAATCACCATCTGCAGTGATTTTGCAGCCCAGGAAAATAAAGTCAGCCACTGTTTCCACTGTTTCCACATCTATTTGCCATGAAGTGATGGGACCAGATGCCATGACCTTAGTTTTCTGAATGTTGAGCTTTAAGCCAACTTTTTCACTCTCCTCTTTCACTTTCATCAAGAGGCTCTTTAGTTCTTCTTCACTTTCTCCTATAAGGGTGGTGTCATCTGCATATCTGAGGTTATTGATATTTCTCCCAGCAATCTTGATCTCAGCTTGTGCTTCTTCCAGCCCAGCATTTCTCATGATGTACTCTGCATAGAAGTTAAATAAGCAGAGTGACAGTATACAGCCTTGATGTACTACTTTTCCTATTTGGAACCAGTCTGTTGTTCCATGTCCAGTTCTAACTGTGGCTTTCTGACCTGCATACAGGTCTCAAGAGGCAGGTCAGGTGCTCTGGTATTCCCATCTCTTTCAGAATTTTCCACCATTTATTGTGATCCACATAGTCAAAGGCTTTGGCATAGTCAATAAAGCAGAAATAGATGTTTTTCTGGAACTCTTTTGCTTTTTCCGTGATCCAGCGGATATTGGCAATTTGATCTCTGGTTCCTCTGCCTTTTGTAAAACCAGCTTGAACATCTGGAAGTTCACAGTTGATGTATTGCTGAAGCCTGGCTTGGAGAATTTTAAGCTTTCCTTTACTAACATGTGAGATGAGTGCAATTGTGTGGCAGTTTGAGCATTCTTTGGCATTGCCGTTCTCTGGGATTGGGATGAAAGCTGGAAGTATGGTTTCTATTTGACTCCAAGATGGCAGAGTAGAAGGATGTGCACCCCTCTCCTCCTCTGAGAACTCGGAATTACAACTCACGGCTGAACAACCATTGACAGGGGAATGCTGGATCCCACCAGAAAAAGACACCCCACATCCAAGGGCAAAGGAGAAACCTACGTAAGACAATAGGAGGGGTGAAAACATGTTTAGAATCAAACCCCACAGCCGCCAGAGATGCTCAGATGGCTCAAACAAACCTTGTGCACATCGGGACCCAGAGACCTCACAGAGACTGAGCCAGAACTGTGTGTGAGTGTCTCCTGTGGAGGTATGGGTTAGCAACGGCCTGCTGCAGGGCTATGGGCTCTGGGTGCAGCAGACCTGGGTGTGGCATAAGCCCTCTTGGAGGAAGTTGCTATCAACCCCACCATAGAGCCTCCAGAGCTTGCACAGGACTGGGGAAACAGGCTCTTGGAGGGCACAAACAAAACCTTGTGTACACAAGACCCAGGAGAAAGGAGCAGTGACCCTACGAGAGACTGACCCAGACTTGCCGTGAGTGTCCAGGAGCCTTTAACAGAAGTGTGGGTCAGCCGTGGCCTGCTGCAGGGCTGGGGGCACTGAGTGCAGCAGTGCATCATGGGACCTTTTGAAGGAGGTTGCCATAGTTTGGCCTCAGGTCAAACAACAGAGAGGGAACACAGCCCCGCCCATCAACAGAAAATTGGATTAAAAGGTTTACTGAGCATGGCCCTGCTCATCAGAACAAGACCCAGTTTCCCCTACAGTCAGTCTCTCCCAGCAGGAAGCTTCCATAAGCCTCTTATCCTTCTCCATCAGAGGGGAGACAGAATGAAAAACCACAGTCACAGAAAACTAACCAATCTGATCACGTGGACCACATTCTTGTCTAATTCAGTGAAACTATGAGCCATGCCATCTAGGACCACCCAAGATGGACAGGTCATGACGGAGAGTTCTGAAAAAACATGTTCTACTGGAGAAGGAAATGGCAAACTACTTCAGTATTCTTGCCTTGAGAAGCCCATGAACAGTGTGAAAAGGCAAAAAGATAGGACACTGAAAGATCAACTCCCCAGGTCAGTAGGTGCTCAGTATGCTACTGGAGAGCAGTGGAGAAATAACTCCAGAAAGAATGAAGAGATGGAGCCAAAGCAAAAACAACACTCAGTTGTGGATGTGACCAGTGATGGAAGTAAAGTCCAACGCTGTAAAGAGCAAAACTACATATGAACCTGCAATGTTAGGTCCATGAATCAAGGTAAACTGGAAGTGGTCAAACAGGAGATGGCAAGAGTGAACATCGACATATCAGGAATCAGCGAACTAAAATGGACTGGAATGGGTGAATTTAATTTAGATGATCATTATATCTACTACTGTGGGCAAGAATCACTTAAAAGAAATGGAGTAGCCATCATAGTAAACGAGTCTGAAATGCAGTACATGGATGCAATCTCAGAAAGGACAGAATGATGTCTATTCATTTATAAGGCAAACCATTCAATATCACAGTAATGCAAGTCTATGTCCCAACCACTAATGCTGAAGAAGCTGAAGTTGAATGGTTCTATGAAGACCTATGAGACCTAGAACTAACATCCAAAAAAGATGTCCTTTTCATTACAGGGGACTGGATGCAAAGGTAGGAAGCAAGAGATACCTGGAGTAACAGGCAAATTTGGCCTTAGAGTACAAAACAAAGCAGGTCAAAGTCTAACAGAGTTTTGCCAAGAGAACACACTGGTTATGGCAAACACCCTCTTCCTACAACACAAGAGAAGACTCTACACATGGACATCACCAGATAGTCAATACCAAAATCAGATTGATTTTATTCTTTCAGCCAAAGATGGAGAACCTCTATACAGTCAGCAAAAACAAGATCAGAAGCTGACTGTGGCTCAGATCATGAACTCCTTATTGCCAAATCTAGACCTAATTTGAAGAAAGTAGGGAAAATCACTAGGCCATTCAGGTATGACCTAAATCAAATCCCTTATGATTATACAGTGGAAGTGACAGATAGATTCAAGGGATTAGATCTGATAGATAGAGTGCCCGAAAACTATGGATGGAGATTCATGACATTGTACAGGAGGCAGGGATGAAGAGTATCTCCAAGAAAAAGAAATGCCAAAAGGCAAAATGATTGTCTGTGGAAGCCTTACAAGTAGCTGAAAAAAGAAAAGATGCAAAAGGCAAAGGAGAAAAGGAAGATATAAGCATCTGAATGCAGAGTTCCAAAGAATAGCAAGGAGCGAGAAGAAAGCCTTCCTCAGCAACAATGCAAAGAAATAGAGGAAAACAGTAGAATGGGAAAGACTAGAGATCTTTTTAAGAAAATTAGAGATACCAAGGGAACATTTCATGCAAAGATGGGCAAAATAAAGGACAGAAATGGTATGGACCTAATAGATGCAAAAATATTAAGAAGATGTGGCAAGAATACACAGAAGAACTATACAAAAAAGATCTTCATGACCCAGATAACCATGATGGTGTGATCACTCACCTAGAGCCAGGCATCCTGGAATGCAAAGTCAAGTGGGCCTTAGGAAGCATCACTATGAACAAAGCTAGTGGAGGTGATGGAATTCCAGTTGAGCTATTCCAAATCCTAAAAGAGGATGCTGTGAAAGTGCTGCACTCAATATGCCAGCAAATTTGGAAAACTCAGCAGTGGCCACAGGACTGGAAAAGGTCAGTTTTCATTTCAATCCCAAAGAAAGGCAATGCCAAAGAATGGTGAGACTGTTGCACAATTGCACTCATCTCACATGCTAGCAAAGTTATGCTTAAAATTTCCCAATTCAGACTTCAACAGTACATGAACTGTGACCTTCCAGATGTTCAAGTTGGATTTAGAAAAGGCAGAGGAACCAGAGATCAAATTGCCAATGTCCGCTGTATCATGATAAAGTTAGAGAGTTCCAGAAAAACATCTATTTCTGCTTTATTGACTATGGCAAAGCCTTTCACTGTGTGGATCATAACAAACTGTGGAAAATTCTGAAAGAGATGGGAATACCAGACCACCTGGCCTGCTTCCGGAGAAACCTGTATGCAGGTCAAGAAGCAACAGTTAGAACTGGACATGGAACAATGGACTGGTTTCAAATCAGGAAAGGAGTATGTGAAGGCTGTATATTGTCACCTGCTTATTTAACTTATATGCAGAGGACATCATGAGAAATGCTGGGCTGGATGAAGCACAAGCTGGAATCAAGATTGTGGAGAGAAATGGCAATAACCTCAGTTATGCAGATGACACCACCCTTATGGCAGAAAGCAAAGAAGGACTAAAGAGCCTCTTGATGAACTGAAAGAGGAGAGTGAAAAAACTTAAAACTCATCATTCAGAAAACGAAGATCATGGCATCCGGTCCCATCACCTCATGGCAAATAGATGGGGAAACAATGGAAACAGTGAAAGACTTTATCTTTTCAGCTCCAAAATCACTGCAGATAGTGACTGCAGCCATGAAATTAAAAGACACAGACTCCTTGGAAGGAAAGTTATAACCAACCTAGACAGCATATTAAAAAGCAGAGTCATTACTTTGCCAACAAAGGCAAAGCTTTCCATCTAGTCAAAGCTATGGTTTTTCCACAGCCATGTGTGAATATGACGGTTGGACTAAAAAGAAGGCTGAGTGCTGAAGAATTGATGATTTTGAACTATGTTGTTGGAGAGGACTCTTGAGAGTCCCTTGGATTGAAAGGAGATCCAACCAGTCAATCCTATAGGAAATCAGTCCTGAATATTCATTGGAAGGACTGATGTTGAAGCTGAAACTCCAATACTTTGGCCACCTGATGAGTCACTGACTCATTGGAAAAGACCCTGGTGCTGGGAACGATTGAAGGCAGAAGGGTAGGAGAAGGGGATGACAGAGGATGAGATGGTTGAATGGCATCACCAACTCTATGGACATGAGTTTGAGTAAGCTCTGGGAGTTGGTGATGGACAGGGAAGTCTGGCATGCTGTAGTCCATGGGTTGCAAAGAGTTGGACACAACTGAGTGACTGAACTGACTGAGACCTCAACTGTAAGAAACACTTAAGGGAGTCTTACAAGGTGAAATAATAGGACACTAGACAGTAACTCTGGAGAAGGCTATGGCACCCCACTCCAGTACTCTTGCCTGGAAAATCCCATGGACGGGGGAGCCTGGTAGGCTGCAGTCCATGGGGTCGTGAAGAGTCGGACATGACTGAGCAACTTCACTTTCACTTTTCCCTTTCATGCATTGGAGAAGGAAATGGCAACCCACTCCAGTGTTCTTTCCTGGAGAATCCCAGGGACAGCGGAGCCTGGTGGGCTGTGGCCTATGGGGTCGCACTGAGTCGGACAGGACTGAAGCGACTTAGCAGCAGCAGCAGCAGACAGTAACTCAAATTGTTGTGGAAAAATAAATATCTCACTAAAAGTAAATTCATAGGCAATTTTAAAAGATAGCATTGGATTACAGGTGGTTTGCTAGTACAGTTTTTGTAGTTAATTTGGTATTAATTCAACTTGGACTTCTGTAACTCCAGGAAGTTAAATGTAGTCCCAATGGTAACCATAAACAAAATAGCTGTAGAATGCACAAAAAGGAAATAATGCAGAAACTATTCATCTCACTATAAAAATCAACTAGACACACACAAAAAGTAATGCTGGAAATTAGGAACAGAAAAGCTAAAAGGCTTATAGAAAGCAAATGGTACCATGACAGAAATAAGTCCCTCCTTTCAGTAATTTATTAAATTTAAATGTATTAAACTCTTATTCAAAAGTCAGAGATTGGCAGAATGCATAAAACACATGATTCAGCTATATCCCCATGAGACTCACATGACGTCCATAGACACAAATGTGTTGAATATGAAAGGGTGCAAAAAAATATTCCATGCTAATAGTATCTAAAAGACAGCAGGGATGGCTATACTAATTTAGACAAAATAGACTCTAGAGAAAAAGTGTATAGGCAAAGAAGGACATTATATTTTAAAAGGATTAAGTACTTGAATAAGATATAACAATTATAAACATTTATGCATCTAAGAAGAAGCCATCAAAATATATGAAGCAAAAAATGACAGAACTGAAGGGAGTGAAACACATTTATACAAAATAGGCATTTCTACAGCAATAGTTGGAAACTTCAATACCCCACTCATAATAATGTATTAAACAACTTGGTAGAAGATAAGTAAGGAAGTAGAGGACTTCAACAATACAAGACAAACTAGGTTTCACCGACATATACAGAGCTCTCTATCTAACAACAGAACATAGTCTTCTCAAGCGCACACTGGACATTTCCCAGCTCAGATCACATTTTAGGTCACAGATGAAAAAAATTAATATTCTTCATAATAGATAATACATACTTGAAGTGAAGTGAAGTCGCTCAGTCGTGTCTGACTCTTTGCGACCCCATGGACTGTAGCCTACTATGCTCCTCTTAATAGCAGTTAATTCTGCTAGGCCAAAATTAATAAGAATTAATGGATTTTAAAAGGTGGCTATCAGGTTGGGGAGGGAAAAAAAAAATAAGGTAGATACCATATAAATACATTCTTTGATCACAACAGGACAAGCCCCAAAATCAAAATAAATGGGAAATTTGGAAAATTCTCAAAATTGCTAAAATTTTAAAAGTCCTTTTACGCACCAATGAATCAAAGAAGAAATCATAAGGCACTTAGAATACACTTTGACATGAATGTGTTACAGGGAAGAGTCAATGTTGACTCCAAGTTGGGCTTGTATCTTTGATTTTAACCTTTGCTTTCCTTTGCTTTTATTATCATAACCATACATAATGGCCTACCTCACCTCTTTGTTCAGGACCTTGTCCCACAACAAGGGAAAAAATTTCACATCCCCTCCCTGAGGTTGGCCATTGCAGAAGACTTCTGTAAGATTAATGGCCTTTTTTCACTTTACTCCTCACCACCGCTCCTCACCTTCTCTGTTCTATAGAAGAACCTGGCATCTAGATCACAATAAGATGGTTATTTTGAGATATTAGTCTGGAGTCTTCTCAGTCGGCCAGCTTTCTGAATAAAGTTGTATTCTTTGCCGTAACACTTCACCTCTCACATTTACTGCCCTGTCATGCATCAAGGAGAATGTACTCGGACTTGGTAAAAAAAAAAAAAAAGGAAATGAAAATATAACCTAGCAAAACTTATGGATGGAATAAAGCAAAAGATGTGACAAGAAGGAAGTTTAAATGTATAAATGTTTACATTAAAAAATGTAACACCTTGCACACTTTGAAACATAAGCCAGACGGAGTAACTTCAAATGAGCCTGGATAAGACTCAGTTTGTGGTCTTGCAGAGCCTCCCCAAGAGGCAACTGGGCCTCCTTCTGGGAACACAGAGGCTGGTGGTAGCCAATGGGGAGTTCCTTGTACCAGGAGGACACGTGGTGCTCACAAAAAATACCATATTGAGAACCTCTTCCTCGCTTATTAGTGTTGGGGGCTTACCATTCACCAACTAACTGGCAACAGTCCCAAGATGCACTGGGATGAGCAGCCAGACACCCTGGGCCTGGTCCTGCCAGTCAACACCAGCCCCATGACTTCTTGGGTCATGCAGACAGCTGCACCAAGACGCAGTCCCACCCACTAGTGGGCCATCAGATTCTGCATGCGGCATGGCCTGTCAGCCAACCCACCTGAGGGCCAGCACTGCTATCAGTGTTCCCCAGCAGGTGACTCTGCCACAGATAAAGAGCCTCGCAGTGCATATAAGAAACAACATTAGAGGATACACATATGGTAAACAGATGGGAGTACCCTGCTGGGCCATATAGAATGTTTTCTACATAAGACCACTTTTCCAAAACTCAGAAACATATCTGAGCTACCTAGAACAAAGAGAACACAGAGAATTAGGTAAAATAAGGTAAGAAAAAATACATCCTATGGGAAGGAAGTAGCCCAGAAGAAGAACTACCTGGAGTGGAGACAAGCAATATACCTTATTAAAAGTCCAAGTAATGATTATCGGAAAGTTAAAAAAAGTCAGAAGTAGAATGGATGAATATAGTAAGTAATTTAATAAATTATGAAATATTTAAAAAACTTGAACAGAGATGAAGAATACAATAGTTGTAATAAAATTACACCAGAAGGATTCAACAGTAGATTACATGATTCAGAACCATGGATCAGCAACTGGAAGACAGAATAGTGGAAATCACTAAAGCTGATTAGAAAAAAATTGAAAAAAATGCAGATGGTTTAAGAGCTCTCTGAGACAATATCAAACATACTAAATAATATGCATCATGGGGCCACAGAAGAAGAAGAGGGAGAGAAAGGAGCAGAGAATTTAATTAAAGAACAAATAGCTGAAAATTTCCTTAACATGGGAAAGGAAATAGATTTCTAGGTCCAGAAAGCAGGGTCCCAAACACAGTGAACCCAAAGAGATACACACCAAGATGCACTGTAATCAAACTGGTAGAAATTAAAGATAGAGAGACTCTTAAAAGCAGCAAAAGAAAAGCAGCTGGCTGCATATAACAAACTCCCATATGATTATAAGCATTTTCAGAAGAAACTTTAAAGATCAAAAGGCAGTTGCATGATAAGGTTAAAGGGATGAAAGCTAAAAATCTATATATAAAAATCCTGTACCTGGCAAAGATATCATTTAGATTTTTTAATTTTAATTTTTACTTTATTTTACTTTACAATACTTTATTGATTTTGCCATACATTGATATGAATCCGCCATGGATGTACATGAGTTCCCAATCCTGAACCCCCCTCCCACCTCCCACCCCATATCATCTCTCTGGATCATCCCCATGCACCAGCCCCAAGCATCCTGTATCCTGTATCGAACACAGACTGGAGAGTCGTTTCTTACATGATAGTATACATGTTTCAGTGCTATTCTCCAAACAACCCAATCAAAAAATGGGCCAAAGAACTAAACAGACATTTCTCCAAAGAAGACATATGGGTGGCTAACAAACACAGTTCTATCATTTAGATTTGAAAGAATGTTACAGACAAGCAAAACTAAAAGAATTCAGCACCACTAAATGGGCTTCAAAATCACTGCAGATGGTGACTGCAGCCATGAAATTAAAAGATGCTCACTCCTTGGAAGGAAAGTTATAACCAACCTAGATAGCATATTCAAAAGCAGAGACATTACTTTACCAACAAAGGTCTGTCTAGTCAAGGCTATGGTTTTTCCAGTGGTCATGTATGGATGTGAGAGTTGGACTGTGAAGAAGGCTGAGCGCCGAAGAATTGATGCTTTTGAACTGTGGTGTTGGAGAAGACTCTTGAGAGTCCCATGGACTGCAAGGACATCCAACCAGTCCATCCTAAAGGAGATCAGCCCTGGGATTTCTTTGGAAGGAATGATGCTAAAGCTGAAACTCCAGTACTTTGGCCACCTCATGTGAAGAGTTGACTCATTGGAAAGGACTCTGATGCTGGGAGGGATTGGGGGCAGGAGGAAAAGGGGATGACCGAGGATGAGATGGCTGGATGGCATCACTGGCTCGATGGACATGAGTGTGAGTGAACTCTGGGAGATGGTGATGGACAGGGAGGCCTGGCATGCTGCGATTCATGGGGTCGCAAAGAGTTGGACACGATTGAGTGACTGAACTGAACTGAAATAGGCTTCACAAAAGAAACGTTAAAAGGATTTTTTTAAGTAAAAAAGAAAAAGGCCACAACTAAAAAATATGAAGACTGTGAAGGAATTATCTTATCTGTAAAGGGAAACACACAGGAAACGTAGCGGATAAACCATTTACAAAACTAGCAGGAAGGTTAAAAGACAAAAGTAGTCAAATCACACACACACACACACACACACACACACACACACACATAAAATAAGAAGTTAAGGGATGCACAAAACAATGAGCTATAAAATATGATGTCAAAAACACTAAACATGAGAGGAGGGGAGTAAAAATAAGTGTAGTTAGAATGTATTTGAACTTAAGAAATCAGCAATGTTAAGCAATCATGATGTTTTATATAAAAATCTCATGGTAATCACAAATGAAAAATCTATAATACATACACACACACACAAAAGAAACAAATCCAAACTCAATATTAAAGATACTCATCAAATCACAAAGAAAGATAGCAAAAGAAGAATGAAAGAGAACTGCAGTAACAAACAGTAAATGATTAAGAAAATGACAAAACATGGATACCTACCAATTATTATTTTAAATGCAAAAGAAACAATACTCTAATCAAAAGGCATGGAGTGGCTAAATGGGTAAAACACAAGATCTAATGATATGCTGCATCAAAGAGACTCACTTCAGATATAAAGACACAAAGTCTGAGGAATGAAAAATTGTATTCCATGTAAATGGAAAGCAAAAGAAAGTTATAATGCAAATACTTATCTCAGACAAAATAGAGTTAAAACAAAGACTGTCAAAGAGACAAAGTAGAACCTTACATAATGATCAAGGGATCAGTCCAAGAAGATATAGCAACTGTAAATACATATGTACACAATAGACAATCAGCTAAATACATAAGGAAAATATAACAGAAATAAAGGGAGAAATTGACAGCAACATCAAATAGGACTTTAACAACACACATACATCAAAGGACATATAGACAGAAAATCAATAAGGAAGCATTGGCTTTAAATGAAACATTATATCAGATGAACTTAATAAATATGTATGGAACACAGATCCCAAAGCAAAAGAATATAGATTCTTTCCAAGGACACACAGAACATCCTCCAGGATAGATCATATTCTAGGCCACAAAACAAGCTTTGGTAAATTTAAGAAAATTGAAATCATGTCAAGCATTCTTTCTGACCACAAAGACATGAGCCCAGAAATCAGCTATAAACACTAACAAGGCTCAAAATTATGCTGCTAAACAATGAACAGACCACTCATGTAACCAAAGAACAATTTTTTAAAAACTGGAGACAGATGAAAACAAAAATACAATGACTTAAAATCTGTGAGATGCAGCAAAAGCAGTTCCAGGAGGAAACTTTCTAGCAATAGAAGCTTACCTTAGAAAACAAGAAAAATCTCAATTAAACAACCTAACTTACACCTCAAGGAAGTAGGAAATGAAGAACAAACAAAATCAAAAGTTAGTAGAAGGAAAATAATATCATAAAGATCAAGGCAGAAATAAATGAAATAGAAAAAAAAGACAAAAGAAAAAAAGACCTGGTACTTTGAAAACATTTTAAAAAAATGTTAAAACATTTAGCCTGACTCATCAATTAAAAAGAAAAAAAAAGAGGGTCTAAATCAGTAACATGAGAAATCAAAATGGAAAACTTAAAACCAACGCTAAAGAAACAAAGAGGATCATAAAAGGTTACCATGAACAACTATATGGCAATAAAATGAACAGCTAAGAAGAAATGCACAAATTCCTTGAAAGGCATAATCTCCTAACACTCTACCA
Organism: Ovis canadensis; assembly: GCF_042477335.2. Taxonomy (NCBI): domain Eukaryota; kingdom Metazoa; phylum Chordata; class Mammalia; order Artiodactyla; family Bovidae; genus Ovis; species Ovis canadensis. The sequence continues at coordinate 86,668,730 of NC_091256.1, forward strand.
GGAAGAAAGATAAAATATTGACTAATTAATTATCAGTAATGAAATTAAGTCACTAATAAAAAAAACTCTCAACAAACAAAAGTCACATAAGGTGAGAAGAGTTGACACTTATCCTTCTCAAACTAACAATATATTATATAACCCAAGTAATATGGCCAATATTTTATAATAATGATAAACCAAGCCTAATCTATAAAAGTTTTGAATTACTTTATTGTACCCCTGAAACTAATAGAATACTGCAAACTAACTATGCCTTATTAAATTGAAAGAGAACACCTATCCTTCTCAAACTATTTCAAAAAATTTAAATGAAAGAAACACTTTCAGATGCATTGTAAAAGTCTGGAATCACTCTAATACTTAAGCCAGACAAAGACACCACTGCAAAAGAAAATTATAGACCAATATCCTTGATGAACTTAGATACAAAAATGTTTAATAAAATATTAGCAAATGTATTTAAAAAATACTTTAAAAGGGTCATACAGTACTTTGGCCACCTCATGCAAAGAATTGACTCATTGGAAAAGACTCTGATGCTGGGAGGGATGGGGGGCAGGAGGAGAAGGGGACGACAGAGGATGAGATGGCTGGATGGCATCACTGACTCGATGGACGTGAGTCTGAGTGAGCTCCGGGAGTTGGTGATGGAGAGGGAGGCCTGGCGTGCTGCAATTCATGGGGTCGCAAAGAGTCGGACATGACTGAGTGATTAACTGAACTGAACTGAACACCATGATTAAGTGGGATTTATCTCAGGGGTGCATGTACTGTGCTTAGTCGCTCTGTCATGTCCGACTCTTTGTGACCCCATGGACTGTCACCCTATAGGTTCCTCTGTCCATGGGGATTCTCCAGGCAAGAATACTGGAGTGTATTAACCTTCCCTCCTCCAGGGGATCTTCTTCACCCAGGAATCCAACTGGGGTCTCCTGCATTGCAGGTGGATTCCTTAACAGCTGAGCTACCAGGAAAGCCCTACCAGGGCTGCATGGATGGTTCAAAGTCACAAATCAGTCACTGTGATATACTACAATAACACACAGAAGAATAAAAATCATAGATTATCTCACAGATGCAGAAAGCTTTTAGCAGATTCCAGATCCATCTATGATAAACTCTCAACAACATGGGTATAGAGGGAAGGAAGAAAGCATTGCATGTGTGTTCAGGTGTGTCCCACTCTTTGTGACTGTATGGACTGTAGCCAACCATGCTCACCTGTCCATGGGTTTCTCTAGGCAAGAATACTGGAGTGGGTTGTCATTTCCTTCTCCAGGGGATCTTCCCAACCCAGGGATGGATCCTTCATCTCCTATGGCTCCTGCATTGAGGCAGATTCTTTACCACTGAACCACCTGGGACATTCCCCATAAAGGGAACATACCTCAGTATAATATAGGTAATATATAAGATAATAAATTATTTAACTTATGTGCAGAGTACCTCCTGTGAAATTCCAGGATGGATAAAGCACAAGCTGGAATCAAGATTGCCGGGAGAAATATCAACAACCTCAGGTACACAGATGACACCTCCCTTATGGTAGAAAGTGAAGAGGCATTAAAGATCCTCTTGATGAAGGTGAAAGAGAAGACTGAAAAACCTGGCTTAAAACTCAACATTCAAACACTGAAGTTCATGGCATCTGGTTCTATCACTTCATGGCAAATAGATGGAGAAATAATGCAAATAGTGACAGACTTTATTCTCTTAGGCTCCAAAATCACTGTGGACAGTGACTGCAACCATGAAATTAAAAGATGCTTTCCCCTTGGAAGAAAAGCAATGACAAACCTAGACAGTGTATTAAAAAGCAGAGACATTATTTTGCCAACAAAGGTCCATCTAACCAAAGCTACAGTTTTTCCAGTAGTCGTGTATGGATGTGAGAGCCAGACAATAAAAAAATCTGAGTGCCGAAGATTTGATACCTTCAGACTGTGATGCTGGAGAAGACTCTTGAGAGTCCCTTGGAGAGCAAGATCAAACCAGTCAATCCTAAAGGAAATCAACCCTAATAATATTCATTGGAAGGACTGGTGATGAAGCTGATGCTCCAGTGCTTTGGTCACCTGATGCGAAAAACTGACTCACGGGAAAAGATCCTGATGCTGGGAAAGATTGAGGGCAGGTGAAGGGGACCACAGAGGATGAGATGGTTGGATGGCATCACTGACTCAATGGACACGAGTTTGAGCAAGCTCGGGAGTTGGTAATGGACAGGGAGGCCTGGAGTGCTGTGGTCCATGGGGTTGAAAGGAGTCAGACACGACTGAGTGGCTGAACTGAACTGAACTAATAGAAAATGATTATATTCATTTAAAGACCTTTCAATAGACTAACTGGATTAAGAACACACACACACACACACACACACACACACACACACACACACTGGATTATAAGTCAGCCATAAAAACTGGGAAATCTTGTCATTAGTGACAATGTGGATTGGCCTATAGAATATTATGCCAAGTAAGACAAGTCAGACAGAAAAATAGAATATTGCATGATATCGTTTATATTTGCAATTTAAATACAAAGCAAATGAAGAAACAAAAATCAGAAACAGACTCCAGTTCAGTTCAGTTCCGTTCAGTCGCTCAGTCGTGTCCGACTCTTTGCGACCCCATGGACTGCAGCATGCCAGCCCTCCCTCCATGAACAGTATGAAAAGACTCCAGTTAAAAAAAACAAAAAAGTGTTTGCCCTGGGAAGGGGTGGAGGGAGAAATTAATTAAATGAGTGATATTAAGAGGTACAAATTTCTAGCTACACAAGAAATGTTATAAGGATATAATAGGGAAAATAGTCAATAAAGTGTAATAACCTTGTATGGTGATAAATTGTATCTAGACTTATCATGTTAATCACTTTGAAATGTATAGAAATATCAAATCCCTATCTGATACATCTGGACTAATTTAGTTTGTAGGTAAACTAGTCTTTAATTAAAAGTAAGAAGAGAGCTGTAAAATAATCAACCTAATGTTACAACTTAAGGGACTAGTGAACAAAGATACACACACAAAACTAGCAGAAAGAAGTAAACAATAAAGATTGAGCAGAAGAGAAATTAGTAGAGAATACCGAATGAATCCAAAAGTTGGTTTTCCAAAAGAGGAAGAAAATTGATATACCCTTAGCTAGATGGACTATGACAAAAAGGAAGATCCAAATTACCTAAATCAGAAATGAAAATGGTGATATTTCCCTTAGTTCTACAGAATTAAAAAATATTATGAGACATCTATGAATAATTTTATGACAACAAATGGATAGCCTAGATATAAAAGACAAATTCATGTAAACACAAACTCTACCAGGACTTCATTTAAAAATACAAAATCTGAATTGATTATGACTAGTGAGGAGATTGAATCAGTAATCAAAACTTTCCCAATAACGATAAAAGTATTGGATCTGATGTCTTCACTGTTTAATTCTGCAAAACATTTAAAAGAGAAGTAATACCAATTCTTAGCTTAAAGTTTTACAAAAACTGAAGAGGAAGGCAGCCTTCTGAATTTATTCTGATACCAGTGTAATAATGACGTCAAAGCTAGAATAAGACACTACAAGTAACCAAGCTACAGAATAGTATTCCTTATAAATACTGATGTAAAAATCCTCAATGTAATACTAGCAAACAGTTCATCAGCCTATAGAAAGGATTAAAACCATGACCAAGAATAAATTATTCCTGGAATGCTAGGATGGTTCAACATGAAGATCAATGCGATATATCACATCAGCAGCAGGAAGAGGAAAAACTCACATGATCATCTCAACTGATAAAGAAGAAGCATTTGACAAAATTCTACATTTTTCATGATAAAAAAATATTCAACAGTCTAGGAACGGATGGAAACTCCCTCAGGGTAATCAATACCATACACGACAAGCACACAGCACAGTCTTATACTCAGTGGTGACAAACTGAAAACTTTTCCTCCAAGATGAACAAAGGCAAAGATACTTAACATTAAGAAAACCTGTTGCATTCCAGTGTATTATATTTTAATCCTAAAATCATACTTTAAAATAAATGCCCAATATCTCCAATATGTAATAATAAAGGAGCCTTGTAGGGAAAAAAAAAAAGCTATTATTAAATGCTCAGTACCTCTTTTTGAGATGTTTCACTCCTTTGTAGCAGCATCAAAAATAAGGTTTTCCAATTAAGAGATTATGATCAACATTATCATCCAGGCTAAGCAGATCGATTTAGGTCCTTAAAACTACAGATTATCTCAAAATAAGAGTATGTTTGGTTGACAGTTCTACTTCCTAGTTCCATAAGCCCCATTTCAACTCTAAGAATTGGCAATTTTAAATTATTGTCAAGAATAAAGTTACCATGATAACTACATTTATAATTTATACAATAGGTTTGTTATTACATAAATAAGTTATACGGGCTTCCCAGGTAATGCTAGTGTTAAAGAATCCCCATCAACGCAGGAGACACAAAAGATGCAGGTTCGATCCCTGCGTTGGGAAGATCCCCTGGAGTAGGAAGTGGCAACCCACCCAGGTATTCTTGCCTGGAAAACTCCATGGACAGAGGAGCCTGGCAGAACCCTGGCAGTCCATGGCGTTTCAAAGAGTTGGAAATGACTGAGCGACTGAACACACACATAGTAAGTATACAGTTTTGTTTTACCTCAATTTAAACTTCTTTCTAATTACACATTTTTCAGGTCTTCATAAATAGTGCAATAATTGTTTGGCTACAAGTACGACTTGTCACATAGAAAACAAAATGAAATCTAGTTTGTAGAAGTGTTTAAAAAGATGAGCAAAACAAAAATGGAATTAGTAATACTGAACCTTATTTTCTGTAATGAGCATCTTACTTACCCTGGATTACAAGCAAAGTGAGCCTGTGAACCGAACAGAACACTTCCATTCACTAAGTTAACGTAGCCATTCACAGGATCTCCTAGATTAGGACATGATTTTTCTAAAAGAAAATATTCAAATATGTTGGTTTATACTAATTTCAAAAATAGATTTAAATCAAATTCAAAAGTCTATATTGCTTGTTTGAATTCATGGGAATCTTATTATTCATTTAACTATTATTTTCTTTCCATATTATACGGCCAAACAAGATTCATATTTACCCAGGTAAACAATTACCAAGAAAAAGATTCCCTGGGGATTTTTCAAAGCCTGAACAAATACACAGATATCTAAAAGCCTATATTCACATGATAAAATCATCACTGAAGTAATGGAAGAGGCACACGAAGATGTGTGTAAATATCCAGTGCTATAAAACATTTTTGTTCGTTTATTTACCTACACAGGCATCCTGGAGAGATGACCATGTATTATTATCTTGACAAACAGCAGATCTGGGGAGAGCAGGAAGCTTGGGCTTGAAACCTAGACGACACTCATATTGCACGCATTCCCCAGGACGATAATTGGGTTTAGGCTCACCTTGGAGCATCATAGTTTTAAATCTTGGTGGATCACCACAAGCCTCTAGGAACAGAGAGAATAAGAACAGGCAAGTTAAGTGCTTTACCTCTTTCATCAGCCAGGGACTGCGGCCTGGCCTCAGGTAGGTGCTACAGAATAAATAGATTCCAGGACTGCCTCATGCTTTCCCAGGCGGCTAAGTGGTAAAGAATTACTGAGGACGCAGGAGACGCAGGAGATCTGGGTCCGATCCCTCAGTTAGGAAGATCCCCTGGAAGAGGAAGTGGCAATCCAAAATCCCATGGACAGAGAAGCCTGGCAGGCTATAGTCCCTGGGGTCGAAAAGAATTGGACACAATTGAGCACGCATACACGCCCATGCTTTTACCCGTGTGGTAGTAGTAGCAAAGGCTGTGCCTTGCTTACTTTAAATAACCATCTATGAGCTTTTTTGGTTTGTTGAGGAATAAGGTGAACTTTCATTCAACACAATTGAAAAGACAGCATCTATGTTTTGGGTTTTAAAATGTATTTATAGGTATGTGTCCTTCCCTCTTCTTTCTAAATTCATCATTTCAAAACTCACCTCTCCCTAAGAAGTCTTGTAAGGTATATAGCACTCTGATCAGATTACTTTTCCATAGTTTAGGCTTAGTTTCCTCTCAGAAGGCAATGTCCTAGAGGGCAGAGATCATATGCCTTCTTTTTGTACTATACTCTGTACACACTGGGTAAGAGGTAATATCAAATAAACATTGTGAGTTTCATAGGTCAAAATAAATATGGGCTAAAGTATTTAAAAATATAACTTCTTTCTATTTGTTTTGTATTAGTGAATTGTTGTTGTTCAGTCACTCATGTCCAACTCTTTGCGACCCCATGGACTGAAGCTTGCTAGGCTTCCCTGTCCTTCACCATAACCCAGAGCTTGCTCAAACTGATGTCCATTGAGCTGGCAATGCCATCCAACCATCTCATCCTTTACTTCCTGCCTTCAATCTTTCCTAGCATCACTTCTAATGAGTCACTCTTCCCATCAGGTGGCCAAAATATTGGAGCTTCAGCTTCAGCATCAGTCCTTCCAATGAATATTCAGGTCTGATTTCCTTTAGGATGCACTGGTTGGATCTCCTTGCAGTCAAAGGGACTCTCAAGAGTCCTCTCCAACACCATAGTTCAAAAGCATCAATTCTTTGGTGCTCAGATTTCTATATAGTCCAACTCTCACATCCATACATGACTACTGGAAAAACTATAGCTTTGACTATAAAGACCTTTGTCAGCAAAGTAATGTCTCTGCTTTTTAACACGCTGTCTAGGTTAGTGAACTGAACATTTTAAAAATAAATGGGTACCCTTTAAATACCAAATTTTATTACTTTGAATAACCTTACATAAAAAATTGGTTTCTTGGATGTTACTGTAAACATGATTTAATCTTCATTCACTGATTAATGGATTGTACACACCCTTAAAAGCTTCCTGCAGTAACTCTTTGGGCTGTTTATCCAATGTATCCTGACTGTAAACTATATTGCTATGATTTTAGAATTGTTTACGTCTGGCCTTTTTCTGTGGGGAGTTCTTCCCTAGGACAGTGTTATTCCTGCTTCAAGAAGTCCTCTTCCTTTTAATTATCTGTGCTCTTGGAAATCTTATGAATCTGCTAGAAACGATGTAAAAATATTCTGATATTTAAAGTCTCAAAGTGCTAAAAGAATGCAGAGGCCTCTCCTATAAGGTTAAGGACCTAAAGGAGAAGGGAGATAGATCTATTTTGATCCCTGAGGAACCTTTACTGTAATTACTTCTTGGATCTAGGTCTTAAAATTGACAGACTAGTCAAGAGAGAACTCGAAACAAGTGAAATATTATTCACCTTTTTCATCATTTTCTAAATTCCATATTCCTCTCTTGATACTCTGTCTGACATTTCATTTACACCATATGCTGAAATCCACCTATTGGCAAAATGTTTTCAACATTTCCAGTATTTTGATCTGAATATATGAATGCACCTCCATCAACTGGCCAAAACAAAAGCAACAAACAAACAAACAAACAAAAAGGATGCAGTTATTAAAAATAGAGTTGGATTTTACTAACAACATTAAATTTACTCAATTTGAGCTATACGTTCTCATTTTACATTAGGGGAAAAAATGGACTAGAAATGCTAAACAATTCCATTCTACATAGAAATGTATAACATCATTCAGAGCTTCCTGGAACCAAGAAAGAAATCAAGTTAATAGCATGCCCATAATTAAATTATACAAGTGTCATCTGTTTTATGTATTTGATTTGCTTTATGTATCTGAACAATTTCTTCTCTTATTCAGTATATTGGATTCTTTATTCCCGTGAGGATTTTCAAAGTAAACATATCTTGACTAAGATTTTTTTCCAGATGGTTTACAGTATAATTATTATTGGCCTGCAATGCTATACTTTTACAAGAAGCATTATATAGTATGTCATTATAGAATATGATAGATTGCATTCAGAAAATCCCCAATTTTTCAATTTTCCAGATGAGTTTAAAGAAGATGAAACAGTCTCTACATGTATCAAGAGAATTGTTCATCTTCTGTACACTTGCAAAAGTCGGGCAAGGACTCTCTACCTGCTTACAAAATTTAAAAATAACTCTCATACTCAAGCACAAACTCAGATCCGTGCCCAGATGGTAACTTCAGGATAATTATGGTCTCTGATCAAAGTGGGACCTCAATGAAACCTGACCATCCTGCCCCTTTTCTCACTGTCCACACAAACTACTTTTTAAAAGGAATACCAAAATAAATTTCACTGAAACTTAAGTCCATGTTTGTATAAACTAACATTCTAAAAGGCTGATAGAATGCGCGTAAGCAAGAACATCTATATCCTATGTTTTTTTTAATCAAACTTGAAAAAAGTGCCACATAAAGAAGATTCTAGTTGGTGGGGAAGATGAAACTGAACACGTCATCAATTGTAAAGGAAAGGTACTGAATGCCAAGCCATGCCTTGTCTTCAGAAATCGTAAGATGGGCTGTCCGAACACCTCTGCTGTGGTGATCTGATCACTGTGTGCACCACTGCAGGAATGCTGGGCCCCTGGTCTGGATGACTGCCAGGCTCTGTTCTGTGTTGAGGCTGCTAGTCACTGGTGTGTAGGTCTGGATTTTAGTGTGATTTGCTGCGAGGTCAGGGGAATCCCAGTCCTGGAGCCAGCGCTTTGATAGGTAGAATCAGGTCACAAAGTGGCTGGATGTGGAGACGCGTTTGGGTGTTTTTGTTTTGGGGCGGGGAGGATAGAACCTGGTCTCAGGGTGGCAGCTGCAGGGTCAGGGGCCCCAGAGCTGGTGTCAGCCTACTGGTGGCTGGGGTCAAGGCACAGGTGGGTTCCATACCTGGTGCTGACCAGTTGATGGGTAGGGTCAGATCCCGACATGGCTGGCTGAGGGGCACAAGGCATCTTGGAGGATGTGTCAGCTTGCTGGTGGCCTGGGGCTCTGTGGGTCTTGGCATTAGTGCTGGTGAGCAGTACCAGGCTCAAGGCGTGCAGGACCAGGTCCCACGGACCCTGCTTTCAGGGACAGGGTCCTGGAGTTGGTGTTAACACACAGTGGGTGGGCTGAGGCTCAGGGGCTCTTGGGGCTGCTGTCCATCTTTTCATGGATTAGGCCAGGTCAGGGATCTATGCTGACCTCCTGGCAGACAAGATCCTGTTCTACACCTGGTTTTGGGGTGCCAGGGATCCTAGGGTTAACATGGGCCCACTCTTGGGTAAGGCTGTGTCTTCAGCCTTCTGGTGGGCAAGACTGGGTCTTGGGGTGGCTTGGGGCTCTGGGTTACCTATGACAGTCAGCTTGACGTTACGTGCATGCATGCTAGGCCGCTTCAGTCGTGTCCAACTCTTTGCGACGCTATGGGCTGTAGCCTGCCAAGCTCCTCTGTCCATGGGATTCTCCAGGCAAAAATATTGGAGTCAGTTGTCATGCCTTTCTCGAGGAGATCTTCCCCACTCAGGGACAGAGTGGCGTCTCCTGTATCGCAGGCAGATTCTTTACCACTGAGCCACCTGGGAAGTCCAGCGCTGCCTCGGGTAATCAAGGCAAGTGAGCACTTCTCACCCTCCACTGCCTCTCTCAGGATAATATGCCCACCGGCCACCGTATCACTGCTTATGCCTCTGCGGTCACTGGTGCCTTGCTGCTGCCAGTGTCAACGGTATGAGCACCCGGGGCACAAGGATGGTGACTTCTTATGCTGCCTCCTGGATTCTGAGCCACAGCCTCCATCACCAAGGGGGGCTGGGAACGTGGGGGTGTAGGCAGAGTACACAGCGACTTCTCCCACCTGACAGTTACATGCACCACAAGAGCTTCCCAACTTGGCACCGCTGGGTGGCCACTTCTACAAAAGTCACACTAGAGAACACCCTGCACGGACTCCCCCAGCCCAGGCCAGCAGGATACAAATACTCACTCCTGTTAGAAACCTGCCCGGAGTACAGAGCAAACCTCCCCGCCCAACTTCTCCCCTCCCTCCACACATACACAGGCACAGAACCAGCCTACCAATATCCCCAGGCACCTGGGAACTCAAAAGCAAGTCGTCACCACCACCAACAGGCCAGCAGGCCCGCCCCCAAGTGGCTCAGTCTCAGACACCCTGCAAGCTTTTGCTAGTGACCCAGTTTGCCCCTTGGTAAATCCAGGCTGTGCGCATTACCCCGCACCGCTGAGTGCGCACCAACAAGCAAGACGGCTCTTCTAGTGCTATGTGGTCCCCTTTGGTCACGCTTTCTACCCCAATTCCTTATGACCCCGGAGTGGACCCAGCCCCACGACTCTCACGAGAGACTAAAAGCAAATCTCGTCCCACCCTCGGTTCCTGTCGGCCGGCCTCGCGAGCCGCTCCGGTTCCCCACCAGCGCGCACACTCTGCAGGCTCCTACCGGAGACTGTGGGCAGCAGAAGCACGAGGACCACTAAAAGCATCCCTATGAGGCACCAAACAAAGGGCACTCCCGGGGCGACCAGGAGGGGCTTGCGCGATACGAAAGCCTCTGTCACTTTCGGGGAGACCAGCGGGAAAGCTGAGCCCAGCCCAGCGGAGCTCTGAGCTCGGTTGCCAGACGCAACAATCCCGACTCACAAGGTGTCGGGTGCGGTAACGCGGAGGGGCGTAGCTGGGCCGTGCCGGGGGCGGGGTTAGTGTCTAGCGGGGCCAATGGGCGGGCTGCAAGGTGGGGCCTCGACGCCGGGGGCGGTCCCCGAGCCTGGTGGGGCGGTTCCTGCGCTGGAGGGGCGGTCCCTGCGCCCGGGGGGGCGGTCCTCGCGCCGGGTGGGGCGGTTCCCGAGCTGGAGGGGCGGTCCCTGCGCCCGGGGGGGCGGTCCGTGCTCCTGGAGGGGAGGTCCTCGCGCCCGGAGGGGAGGTTCCAGGGCCCGGAGGGGCGGTCCTCGCGCCGGGGGGCGGGGGGGGGGGGCGGTTCCCGAGCTGGAGGGGCGGTCCCTGCCCCCGGAGGGGTGGTCCGTGCGCCCGGAGGGGAGGTTCCAGCGCCGGAGGGGCGGTCCCCGCGCCCGGGGCGGGGGGGGGGGGGCGGTTCCGCGCTGGAGGGGCGGTCCCTGCGCCCGGAGGGGTGGTCCGTGAGCCTTGAGGGGCGGTCCCCGCGCCCGGGGGGGCGGTCCGTGCGCCCGGAGGGGCCGCCCCCGCGCCCGGAGGGGTGGTCCCGGCGCCCGGAGGGGCGGCCCCCGCGCCTGGAAGGGCGGGGCGCGGAGCTGCAGAGGGTTCCCCGTGGGCTCGCAGACTTCCGTGCGCCTCCGCCGACACACGGGGTGTCTCTGGTTAGAGCCGCGGCGACTCGACGGGAATATCTAGTTCACCGCCTCTTGGTGAACAGACTGTTATCACCCTACGCAGGGAGGGTGGAAAGAAATCAAGGGCTGGCGCGGTCATTATTGTCCCTTTTCTGGAAGTCTGGATTAAAGAATCAAGTGCGGAATCCACCTGATTCAACCTGATTCAAAGAATCAACCTGAGGGTAAAAACCTAAGCCCAGGCAGCGTGTCGCGGTCGGCCAGACACCCCTCAGGACTGCAGTCCGGACACCTGGGTCCTTTGTTAACTCTTTGGCATTAGTTAGGGATAATTCAGGAAACTATTATAGTTGTGGTTGGGCGTCTAGTACTGAAATCTCTCATGGCCTGATAGATTTCAGATTCAGAAAAGATTTGCCCATTGCTCTCCCAATTGCTAGCATCAGTCAGTCTCCCACATATTTCCAAGAGAGTGCCCTGGGAAGGTAAATTATTAAATAACATGGGCCATTAGCCTCAGTTCAGTTCAGTTTCAGTTCAGTCGCTCAGTCGTGTCCGACTCTTTGCGACCCCATGAATCGCAGCACGCCAGGCCTCCCTGTCCATCACCAACTCCTGGAGTTCACTCAAGTCCATCTAGTCGGTGATGCCATCCAGCCATCTCATCCTCTGTCGTCCCCTTCTCCTTCTGCCCCCAATCCCTCCCAGCATCAGAGTCTTTTCCAATGAGTCAACTCTTTGCATGAGGTGGCCAAAGTACTGGAGTTTCTTTCAGCTTTAGCATCAGTCCTTCCAATGATACCTAGGACTGATCTCCTTGAAAATGGACTGGTTGTATCTCCTTGCAGTCCAAGGGACTCTCAAGAGTCTTCTCCAACACCACACTTCAAAAGCATCAATTCTTCAGCACTCAGCTTTCTTCACAGTCCAACTCTCACATCCACACATGACCACTGGAAAAACCATAGCCCTGACTAGACAGACCTGTGTTGGCAAAGTAATGTCTCTGCTTTTGAATATGCTATCTAGGTTGGTTATAACTTTCCTTCCAAGGAGTGAGCATCTTTTAATTTCATGGCCGCAATCACCATCTGCAGTGATTTTGGAGCCCCGTCAAAATAAAATCTGATACTGTTTCTACTGTTTCCCCATCTATTTCCCATGAAGTGATGGGACCAGATGCCATGATCTTATGGGTTTCAACTCTCAGGAACCCTTGTTATTGAATGACTGAATGTTTTATTAAAGATGAAATACACTTTTATTGAAAAGGTGAGGACAAGGATGCATTAAGTGCAAAATTCTTGGAAACAATGAACGTCATTAGAGTTGGGGGGGTAGGAGTTGGTTAGGTGAAGTGGCAAGGGGGAGAACTTTGCTGTTGAAACAATCTTGCAAATGACGCTGCAAAATCAAGAGTGAGCACAATTTATTTGTAAAGTTATAAGTAAAGCTGTATGCTTAGTAGAAGAAAAACAAAAGTAACATGACTGGCAGTAAAGAGCAGACATTTTCAAAAGGAGTTGACATTTTCTTCTTAGTCGAGAAAAACTAAAAAGGGCAGCCAATGTGAGTAAACATATTGGGAGACCAGTACTCTCAAATTTTTATATTTACCATAACATTTTATATGCCACAGTTTTAAAATGAACATGACTTCTTAACAATTTAGCCGTCCCATTTAGAGGTTATCCCAAAGAATCATCTGTGAGCAAAGATTTATAGTTTTAGGGAAAAATTTAAGCCCTATGTACTTAGCAGAAGTCTTAAGGATTCTATGATAGGTAATTTAAAGGATGGAATTCTGAGCAGCAGCTTGAAAAATATCACTGTGGGAAACTATGATATATTTTAAGTGGACAAAACAGACTCCAAACCACTTCGTACCTTTTGTCATTCCTTCTATTAAAAAACAAAAGTAGTACTTGATACACATAAAGAGATTAGCTGGAAAATTCAAAAATTAAGTAAGAGTTGATAGGATTGTGGATATTTCACTTTCCTTGGGCTTTTCAGCTTTCTATATTGACCCTATGTTACATTCAAACCAGGCAAAGAAAAAAAATTTACATGCAACCTGCATTTCAAGTGTTACTTTGTTCATAGAATGGCTGGGACAGAGCCGGTATCACACAGAGTAAAGGTATGCGAGGATGGTGAGGAGATGAAGATTCTCCTTATAAAAGTCACACGTATCAGGTGGAACTGTTATACTTTACAAACATTTAAGCAACTTTATATCTGAAATATGGTAAAGATATTCTGGGATACACAAACCATGGGATTTCTTCTTCCTCCCAGACCAACACAATTTTTTGAATTCTTGGAAGAGCATATAAAACCCAAAGTGTGGGTGTGATGTATAAAAGAAATACCTTAGTGTCTTGGGTTATAAAATCCAGATATTCCATCCATGATAATGCAATTAAGGGAGTTATAAAGACAATGAAAGGAAACACAATGAGAGAGAACTGAAATTTCTTTTAATTCTTGTATTTGTGGAAGAGTGATGTAACAGAAATAATCTGTGGTTTATTGTTGGCAATTATTTGTGAAAGGAGAATCCATTTAATTATATTTCAATAAAACTGAGAAAAGTTTCCTGTGTATTTTTAGGTCTGTAAGTTGTGTGTGTTTCTTCATCCGATTTTTAAAAGGTAGGAAAGAGATAAGGCTATTTTTTGGTTTCCTAGTTTCAGTTGGTATTTCAGATTTAAAGGTTGGGTTTTACTGAAATGTTCTTATGAGCTCTAAAATTTCTACATCTGGGATTCATCAAATTATTCTAAATTAAAGACTTTCACATGGATTTCTTCAGCTTATTTCGATTTGACAAAAAGGAGGTTCCATTTGCAAGGTTTTGAGCCTTGTTTTCTATTTTTCTGTACGAGTTCCATCAGGCAGAGACAGTTTTCTTGCTGTATCTCCAATATTGAGACAGTTCTGGACCCATATTAGGTGCATAACAAATGCCCACTAAATACTGAAGAAAATAAATGGGTGTTGCTGTCGGATGCATTTAACATGTCTCTGCTATCCCTCCCCCAGTGTGGATTTACCAAATCTTGGGAAGGTTATGAGAGATTTTAATAATGTTAGGTTCTGGGAACAAAGCAGGATTTGCCTCTGAAAAGAATGACCTACAAGTGTCTGCACAGAAAACTTTCCTAAAGCAGGCAGACAAGCTGACCTATGAAATGGATCTGTTCACTGTCTAACCCTTAGCTTTGAGATCATTTTAGTGACAGAGTTCAAAGTGGCGGGGCGGGGTGGGGGGGCATGGTATTGACTGTGAACTTCCTAAGGTCCTGAGAGAAATAGAACTTAAGACTCAAGGCTTTGAGTGAAATAGGGGCTTAAACACTAGTGGTTCCTCCAACTCCCCCTAAAGATTTTGTGAAAGTGCCAATGAGAAAATGAGGAGAATGGAGAGCATAGGCTTTGAGCTCTGTAGTAGCTCTCCTGCAAACTTTAGGAACGATGATAGGGTAGAGGGAGGTGTCTGGGGATGTCATTAAATGAAGAGTTGCAGCGACTTCCCTGGAGGTCCCGTGGTTAAGACTCTGTGCTTCCACTTCAGGGAGCATGGGTTCGATCCCTGGCCAGGGAACTAACTAAGCTCTTGTATGCCACAAAGTGCAACCAAAGAATAAAAATAAATGAACCAAGGGGGACTTCGTTAAATGAAACAATGTTAGATGATCCTTTGCCTCCTCAGTGGGTATATGTGCATTCTGCTTTTCAGAAGTGGGCACAGCAGCATGAAGGGACCTGTGCACGCTCTCAGAAGGGGCTTGACCCTCTCTGCAGGTTAGGCATTTGCGGAAACCTGAAAGAGAATGGCTTAGCGAAGCACAGTTAAGCCGCCTTTCTGATGTCGGTCCTGGGAGCCCCGCCACCTCTGCTTGCACCCGGTAGGCGCCTGCCAGACCTCAGGAGAATCACTGTGGAGCCACACCTGCCAGGCACAGAGAGGAGGGCCTTGCTCAGAAGGACCACGCGCTTGCTTTGTTTCCTCTTGGCTTTCGGAAGCTTCACACCAAAAATATGTTACAAAGCAAATGAAACAAAATTAGAATGCTGTCACTAGGAATAGCTTCCAGACCAATTGTTGCAGTCCCTGCTTTTCAGATAAAAAAAGTAAGGCCAGAGGTGAACAGAGTTGCTCAACACTACAAGTAAAGTTAGGCAATATAGTGTTTTATCCATAGTTAATACCTACAGTATTTCCATAGATAACTGAAGTTTAAAAAAAATCATGGATCTCTTGCAATTACATTTTTTCCCTTAAGAAAGTAAAAAACTGATACACTATATATATTACTTTAGTCTGTCTACAGGAAATATACTATAAATCTATAAAATGATAATAACATAACTGTATAAAAATAATAGCTATTTAAGAAAGGTATATGTGTATAAAGAAACATATAAAGAAAGATTACAAGAAAATTTAAAAATTAATAATGGTTATCATTGAGTAATAAAAGTACATGTGACTGATAACGTGTTACATATTATCTTCCTGCATTTTCTAAATTCTCCTTGGTGACTCCCTTCTATATTATAAACATTTGAAAATAAGGAAGATGACAAAGATGTAAAGAGAAGCCCTAGGTGACATCTTTCTTTTTGTAATTGAGATGACTTACAAGTCCCACGTGTAGTTTCTCCTGGCTAGATAATGTTTGCTTTCAGCACAAGAGAAGAGGGTGAAGGGGTGACCAGAATCCAGAGTAAGAGGAGGAGCTTCGCTGCATGCTGGGAGAGCTTCCGCACCTTTCAGGGCACATGTTCGCATCTCTGTGAAGTCACTTCTTACATTTTATAACTCTCAGAGCTTACTCTGGTGACATGAATTGGCTCCTTTTCAAACAACAGTTTAATATAGGGTGTTCTCCAGCTTTGTGTTACTTTGTCAAGGAAGGACACTGAAATGACAGATTTATGTTTAGATGAGAGCATGATCGACATATGAATTACCCAAAATTTTTATGCTGATAATCATGATGCAAGGACTGCACATACATCATCAGCATAAGTTCAAAAGAAGTGTCTGTTTCCTCCCTGTGGCGGTTCCTATGTTGAGTGCAAAAAAGTTGGCATAAATCGAGACACCGAGTAACTTGACCTTTCCTTATTGTTTCTTTTGTCAGAGAAAGAGTTTTCAGAGTTAAGCAACTTGATAAAAAGAGCCTGACTCCAGAACACACTCTGCGGGCCTCCAGCGTGCGGCCTTTGGAGTCTGCTGCTTCTCCTGTGTTGCCCTGTTTGGCCCGCCCCTGTGCTAGGTGCGCAGACCTTAGACTTTCCACGGACTGACCAGATCCTTACCCACCAGATGTTGCTGCAAATGATTAACTTTGCTATTTTAGAACACTGTGAACAAAGAAACTATTTTGAAAGAAATAGTTGAGGCAAATTCATTGAGGACTTCCTGCCGTTTTATTTGAAAGGTGCAGAGTCAGACACGACTGAAGCGACTCAGCAGCAGCAGCAGCAGCGGTCCTTGCGCACAATTTGAGATGCTGTAACTGGGTTGCCATTTCCTTCCCCAGGGGATCTTCCCGACCCAGGGATCAAACCCAGGTCTCCCGCATTGTGGGCAGACGCTTTAACCTCTGAGCCACCAAGGAAGCCCAAAGTATGTTTTCCAAAGATTGGGGAATGATTGTAATTTTGATAAATTCATCCTAAATATTTACACTTCTCATTTGATTATACTCAGAAATTATGTAAATTCAAAAAGTGAGCCTTACACAAATGTTAGTTTAGCATGGGAAAGAAGACATATAAGCACAGTCTATGGTAAATTAAAATGACTACTCAATGTTAGAAGAATTAATGAATGAGAAATTGAAAGAATGCAATTAAAAGACGTGATTGTCAAATACTATGGGATGTGTTCATATACAATTTTGAGTAAAGGGTGAAATGATTGTCATTTGGTAAAAATTTTTTAAAATATTTCAGTATTATACGGTCAGTATAATCTCAAGATACAAACCTGGAAATGTAAAATAATATGTGAAGAAGCTTAAGAATGTTACCACTGGAAGGAGGCCATTACAGATAATTTTTATATTTTTCTATGTTTTCGGTGTATGCAATAATAAGCACATATTACTAAAGGAAAATGGTTTATTTTTAAAAATGTTTAAAAATAAGTACAAACTAGTATGGAGAGGAAATGCTGAGAGTTCCAAAGAAAGATATCACTTTGGAATTGTTTGGGAGAGCTTCATGGGTGAGTCAATTCTGAGCTATATTAATGAAACATAGATAGAAAGAAAGGTGAAATGTGTTTTAGGCAGGTAACCTGGCAGGAATAAGGCCAAATCAAATGATATTTTGAGCATTCTTATGGAATATACTTTTTAAATAACTTGTAAAGACAACCCATGTTTTCATAGTCTGGAATTAGTCTGTTTATATTTGGTGGTGGCACAGATGGCTATGGATCATTCTGTACAACTTTTCTATCCTATGACCCTACTAGTAAAGGAAAAGAAATGCATTGCCCAAGAGAGTTGGAGGCATAACTTGAAGCATTCCTGAAAACACAATAGTCTCTTGTATTCCTTGTGAACTATCCTGCCTCGTTTGCCTTCTGCTCCCTTATATATGTATTTGTGTAAATACAGAAATAATTCTATTTCCCCTTCAAACTATTGGAATAACAGTAGAAAAAGCATTCTCTTAGGAAGCCTTGGCATCTTTATCTCAAGCCTTTATAGCCTATTGCCCTACCAGCTGAGCATCCTCAGAACACATGCACAGGCCCACTGAGAAAGATCAGGCTGGATGATCTTTAATGCTTCAAAAAATGAATTACTAATTCTAAATTCTTAAAAAGTAATGTAGATTTTGTTTCCACAGATATTAGAGGAAAACAGGTTACTCCAGGGGCATGGTGACACAGAAGCAAGTTGAGTGCCATCCCAGATAATACAGACAGGGCTTTGCAAATTTATTTCTGTTTAGGAGAAAATAGGATATAACCTGTATTATGTTTGTTGTTCAGAAAAAATTGAATTGCCTATATATTAGCCCTAAATGCCTCTCCCTATCTTTACCTTCTCCTGTATCTGCTTCTATTAATATTAATACTACCTTCTGTTGAAAATAAGATTTCTGACATGGTGTAACTAAGAAATGCCAGGTTTAGATTAGTTCACATTGATGTCTGAAGAAGTAGCTCAGAAAGATAGGAAATTTAATAAAAATTGTATTTTAAACTCTGTTATCTATGCTGTGCTCGGTCGTGTCTGACTCTTTGCGACGCTATGGACTGTGGCTCGCCAGGCTCCTCTGTCCCTGGGAGTCTCCAGACAAGAACACGGGAGTGGGTAGCCATTTCCTGACCTACCGGCAGGACCTGATTTCACACCTGTTCTCCATACGCGGTGGCACCTCAACCACCTGGGAAGCCTTTCGAGGTCCAGTTCCTGCCAGACTCCCCCCAGCTGGCTGCCCTGCCCGGTGGGGTGGGGTAAGGTGGGTGAAGCCTCTGTGGGGGAAACTTCCCTGGGAATGGGGGGCGCCTCCCACTGTAGCTGCAGGGCTGTTTGGGGCTGTTGACTGGAGAATTCAGGTTCTGGTTCCCAGGATGTGGTGGGGACAGGGAAGACCCTGGGTTGCTTTATTCCCCTCTCTGCTGAGGTAGCTACAACAGACCTGTGGGCGTAAAAGCTTTGGGTCAGTTGTAACAAACTGAACAGCTTCTGATTCACCTACTGTGTCCCTGGCTCCAGGCTAGATATTGCCAATAAAACAAGCAACTTATGGATTCTGCCAGCAGGTTGCTGTGATTCCAGTCCCCAAATGAGAAAGTGCCAGAAGACAGAGTTGAACATAAAAGCAAAAAACAGTGACTTGGGACATCTTTTCTGTAAAAGTAGTTTCTGGAGTTCTCATGAATGCTTAATTTTTAACAGTGCTCAAGGCTGGGTCATGAAAAGCAAAATGCATGCCCCAAGTAACTAACATGACCATTATTTAGGTTTCTTTTGCTTTATTCATCTGCAGGCTAGCAGCTCTTTACCTAAAATCAGCATTCCAAGTGATTTTTCCTAATAAATTGCTAAGCAAAATGTTTCTTTTGGAGATATCTTGAGTCTGGTTTTCCAAGTGATGATTTCTATCTGGCTAGAAAATTCTTTGTCAGGCACGAGTGCCACTTACCTGAGTTTTGCCATATATTTACTGTAAGCGTATCAGTGGAGAGTGCATTGGGCTGAAGGCACCCCCAGCCTCATGCTGGTTGCACTGGCAAAGAATTTCCTGCTGTGGAACTAAGTGCTGATGAATCTCAATGAACACAAGAGAAGTCGAATCTTTGACCAACTCAGGGTAAAAAGACTGTGTTAAATCTTGAGCCTGGTAAGTCTTCATGTAAGATGTTGGCAACTCTGCATTTTGAGAAGCTGGTGTATAGTTTTATAGAAGTGCCTAGCAGCCAGGGACGGGGGAGCCTGGTGGGCTGCCGTTTACGGGGTCGCACAGAGTTGGACACGACTGAAGCGACTTAGCATTTACATTTTGGGGCAGTTTGAGAGTTTTCCTTGAACACAAGGAACGCTATGCTTTGTGTCTGTTCTAATGTGATTCTGTTCCCACCTTCCCATCACAATCACCCAAAGGGCCGTTAGAGTAGTGGTTTTGAAATGGCAACCCACTCCAGTGTTCTTGCCTGGAGAATCGCAGGGACGGCGGAGCCTGGTGGGCTGCCATCTATGGGGTCGCACAGAGTCGGACAGGACTGGAGTGGCTTAGCAGCAGCAGCAGCAGCAGCAGCAGCAGCAGGTTATGCTGCTGTGCAGTCAGGGGCGAGAGCCCCTCTGTCTTAGCTTTTCTGCGGCTGCTTTCACAAACTACAGCAAACCTGGTGTTTGTCGTAGTGGCTTCGGGCGGCTATAACAAACACTCCAGACAAGGCAGCCTGTGAACACAGATTTGTTTCTCACAGTTTGAAATCTGGGAAGACCAACATCAGGCCCTGGCGGAGGTGGTGCCTGGGGAGAACCAGCTTTCTGGTTTGCAGACAGTG
Organism: Ovis canadensis; assembly: GCF_042477335.2. Taxonomy (NCBI): domain Eukaryota; kingdom Metazoa; phylum Chordata; class Mammalia; order Artiodactyla; family Bovidae; genus Ovis; species Ovis canadensis. The sequence continues at coordinate 86,689,028 of NC_091256.1, forward strand.
CCCTCTAGCGGTAACGTCCTGGGGCAGCGGGGTGAGCCAATTTTACTGCGTCTTTTTTCATACCGACACGTTTAACCCCAGTCATGAGGCCTCCACCTTCGTGACCTAATCGCTTCTCAGTGGCCCCCGCTGGCTAATGCTGTCACTTCTGGAGTAGTATTTTAACAGAAATTTCGATGTGACGCAAACATTCACACAATTACTGTTTAAAACAACGCATCTGTGTTCTTTGAGTTCTGGAGGCCAGAGTCTGAGATCAGGTTGCAGGCAGGGCCACACTCCCCCCAAGACGTACTGGGAGGTAATCCGTTTCCGCGTCTTTTTCAGCTTCCAGAGCTGCATGCTGCGGCTTGCGGCCCCCTCCTGCGTCCTCCACCCTGGCACGCTGCCTCAGCCGTCTCACTGCCTTTCCGCTGTACTCAGGTCTCCCCTCTGCATTCTTCTTGTGAGGATTAAATGTGGTTACATTTAGGGCCCCACCTGGGGGGCGGATAATCTTCCCATCCAAGATCTTTTCTTCAAAGACCTTTTTTTTTTTAGTTATAAGAGAATATTCCCAGTTTGCGGGCATTAGGACTCGGATACCTCTGGAGGCTGTTAGACATCCTCCACAAATAGTGTATGGAACACAAAGAAATACAGAACCCCAGCAATCTCAAAAACGACAGAATGATTTCTGTTTTTTGTCAAGGCAAACCATTCAATATCACGGTAATCCAAGTCTATGCCCCGACCCATAATGCTGAAGAAGCTGAAGTTGAGCAGTTTTATGAAGACCTACAAGACCTTCTAGAATTAACAACCCCCCAAAAGATGTCCTTTTAATTATAGGGGACAGGAATTCAAAAGTAGGAAGTCAAGAAACAACTGGAGTAACAGGCAAATTTGGCCTTGGAATATGGAATGAAGCAGGGCAAAGGCTAATAGAGTTTTGCCAAGAGAACGCACTGGTCATAGCAAACACCCTCTTCCAACAACACAAGAGAAGACTCTACACATGGACATCACCAGATGGTCAATACTGAAATCAGATTGATTATATTTTTTGCAGCCAAAGATGGAGAAGCTCTATACAGTCAGCAAAAGCAAGACCAGGAGCTGACTGTGGCTCAGACCATGAACTCCTTATTGCCAACTGCTGCTGCTGCTGCTAAGTCACTTCAGTCATGTCCAACTCTGTGGGACCCCATAGATGGCAGCCCACCAGGCTCCCCCAGTCCCTGGGATTCTCCAGGCAAGAACACTGGAGTGGGCTGCCATTTCCTTCTCCAATGCATGGAAGTGAAAAGTGAAAGTGAAGTCTCTCAGTCGTGTCTGACTCTTAGCAACCCTATGGACTGCAGCCTACCAGGCTCCTCTGTCCATGGGATTTTCCAGGCAAGAGTCCTGGAGTGGCGTGCCATTGCCTTCTCCACCTTATTGCCAAATTCAGACTTAAATTGAAGAAAGTAGGGAAAACCACTAGGCCACTCAGGTATGACCTAAATCAAATCGCTAACGATTATACAATGGAAGTGAGAAATAGATTTAAGGGACTAGATCTGATAGAGCGTTTGATGAACTATAGACGGAGGTTCGTGACATTGTACAGGAGACAGGGAGCAAGACCATCCCAAGAAAAAGAAATGAAAAAAGCAAAATGGCTGTCTGAGGAGGCCTTACAAATAGCTGTGAAAAGAAGAGAAGCAAAAAGCAAAGGAGAAAAGGAAAGATATAAGCATCTGAATGCAGAGTTCCAAAGACTAGCAAGGAGAGATAAGAAAGCCTTCCTTATGATCAGTGCAAAGAAATAGAGGAAAACAACAGAATGGGAAAGACTAGAGATCTCTTCAAGAAAATTAGAGATACCAAGGGAACATTCATGCAAAGATGGGCTCGATAAAGGACAGAAATTGTATGGACCTAACAGAAGCAGAAGATATTAAGAAGAGGTGGCAAGAATACACAGAAGAATTGTACAAAAAAGATCCTTACGACCCAGATAATCACAATGGTGTGATCACTCACCTAGTGCCAGACATCATGGAATGTGAAGTCAAGTGGGCCTTAGGAAGCATCACTACAAACAAAGCTAGTGGAGGTGATGGAATTCCAGTCGAGCTATTTCAAATCCTGAAAGATGATGCTGTGAAAGTGCTGCACTGAATATTCCAGTAAATTTGGAAAACTCACCAGTGGCCACAGGACTGGAAAAGAGAAAGGCAATGCCAAAGAATGCTCAAACTACTGCACAATTGCACTCATCTCACACGCTAGTAAAGTAATGCTCAAAATTCTCCAAGCCAGGTTTCAGCAATATGTGAACCATGAACTTCCAAATGTTCAAGCTGATTGTAGAAGGCAGAGGAACCAGAGATCAAATTGCCAACATCCGCTGGATCATCGAAAAAGCAAGAGAGTTCCAGAAAAACATCTATTTCTGCTTTATTAACTATGCCAAAGCCTTTGACTGTGTGGATCACAATAAACTGTGGAAATTCTGAAAGAGATGGGAATACCAGACCACCTGACCTGCCTCCTCTCAGTCCTAATGCATGAGAAATCTTTATGCAGGTCAGGAAGCAATAGTTAGAACTAGACATGGAACAACAGACTAGTTCCAAATAGGAAAAGGAGTACGTCAAGGCTGTATATTGTCACCCTGTTTATGTAACTTATATGCAGAGTACATCATGAGAAACGCTGGGCTGGAGGAAGCACAAGCTGGAATCAAGATTTCTGGGAGAAATATCAATAACCTCAGATATGCAAATGACACCATACTTATGGCAGAAAGCAAAGAAGAACTAAAGAGCCTCTTGATGAGTGAAAGTGGAGAGTGAAAAAGTTGTCTTAAACCTCAACATTCAGAAAACAAAGATCATGGCATCTGGTCCCATCACTTCATGGCAAATAGATGGAGAATCAGGGGCAATAGTGGCAGACTTTATTTTTTTGGGCTCCAAAATCACTGCAGACGGTGACTGCAGCCATGAAACTAAAAGACGCTTACTTCTTGGAAGGAAAGTTATGACCAACCTAGACAGCATATTCAAAAGCAGAGACGTTACTTTGCCAACAAAGGTCCGTCTTGTCAAGGCTATGGTTTTTCCTATGGTCATGTATGGATGTGAGAGCTGAACAGTAAAAAAGGCTGAGTGCCTAAGTTTGATGTCCAGCTAATATGAATTTACTACCCCCAAACAAGTTTGTTTTCTGGAGGGGGATATGGGTGGCTAGCAAGTCAGGAATCAGGGCGGTTCCTTTCTCATTGTGATTCATACTTAAGGCAGTTTGGTCACTTTCTTTAGATTTTTAAGCCAGAGGGAAGGAAAAACAGTGATTGACCACACAGATGTTAGCCTCTTTTCAAAAGTTTATTTCCTAGAAGGCAAGCAGAAAATAGATAATTAAAATAAAAAATGGCTTCTGGGAATCCGCAAAATCGGAAATCTGACCAGTGTAAGGAAGAGACTGTCAAGTGCCTTAATAGTCCACATGAGGGCAGCAGCGCTAAGCCTGTAAAGCCTGAGCATTCCAGGGTAAGCGTTTCGGAATGGATGAGTTTGGAAAGCGATGAAAGCAATGCAGGTTAGGGGAAAAAAATGTGTGTGCACTCACTCAGTTTTGCACGATTTCTGGAAGTCAATAGGCGATGTTAAATTCTGCTCTTGAGTACAAATATATACACTTTTATTATACAAAATTATTCATTCTTGGTTACAATATTGCCAAGAATTAAAGTTTTAGAATGCCAGATTTGTCTATTTTCCTTAGACCGAGAATGTTCTTCAACAATTTAAAAATTCCTGCCTACTCCAGCTGTCTTCAGAATTCTTGTACAGGACTTTTATTATTCACTTTAAAAGAACTTCCTGTGTATTCAATGCCAACTTAAAAAATATACTATAGTCTCAAGTTAAAGAAAAAATTTGATAAAACACATTTTAAAATTATAGCCAAACTAATATTCACCCAGTGTGGATTAGAAAGATTGCTTCTGTTTTATTTTGTTTTGCTTTTTAAACCACAGATAATCTCCTTTGGTTAGGCAGGAAACAAAATTTTATTCAAGTTTCAGAATTTTTTTAAATTTCTTTAATAAGCTGAATTGCAAAACCATGGTTATATTTTGTAATTATAATCATTTACCATATGTCTTTATAAGTTCATATGCAGAAGTGGACTCTGGGACTTGAAAACCACTAATGAGGACATTCTCACACTTGGCTACATGTTATAATCACTTGGGAAGCTTGTAATGATGCCTAGGTCACACTCCAGGTCAAGGACATGACAAATCTCTGAGGGGTGGGATCCAGGCATTAGTAAAACTTCCCATGATATTCCAGGGCACAGCTGTGGTTCAGAAAGACTGAGGATGGATCTCAAGGTATAGCTGCTGCTGCTGCTGCTGCTGCGTCCCTTCTGTCGTGTCCGACTCTGTGCGACCCCATAGATGGCAGCCCACCAGGCTCCCCCGTCCCTGGGATTCTCCAGGCAAGAACACTGGAGTGGGTTGCCATTTCCTTCTCCAATGCATGAAAGTGAAAAGTGAACGTGAAGACGCTCAGTCGTGTCCGACCCTCAGCGACTCCATGGACTGCAGCCCACCAGGCTCCTCCATCCATGGGATTTTCCAGGCAAGAGTACTGGAGTGGGGTGCCATTGCCTTCTCTGCAAGGTATAGCAATGAGATTCAAATCTGCCAAGAAAGCACTATTTTTTTTTTTTTTTTTGCATAATTTGAAACAAATTCCATTATCAGTTCCATACAGAAATATGTTATGCTTTCATGGTTGGAACTTGGGATTTTACTCAGCTATACGCATGCAATAAGGTGATGTGGCAGATAGGTCTTCTACCAAACACGTGTACTTAGATACTAAAATGTGGTTCTCTCAAGGCCGGGTAACCACAGAGACTATGAGAGCTGGGTAGAATCCCGGAAGTGCTGCATGGAGAGCACTCTGTGAGCTGGGCCTTGAAAGGTGCTCAAGATCAGACAGGAGACAGGAGACAGGCGCTTCGGACAACAGGGAACTAGGATTCCCGCGGAGGGCGGGAGCAGATGGTCTATTTGGACTGGGGGCAGGGCGTCTGAAGTGCAGCAGAAAGAGGCGGCTTGGAAGTGAAAAGCTGGGATTTAGTGGTTCAGTTTTCAAGTATCACGAAAAAAGTTGAACTTGTGCTGTAGGTAATGTGGTGGGACGGAACGCCTCTGAGCAGGGGAGGCACAGGACCCACTCGGAGAGAAGCCTGAACATACTGCAGGCTCTGAGATGGGAGGGGCAGGAGTGGTGATGGGGCGGGGTAGGGGGGATGTTTAGAGAAGGTTGGCCCCGTTAGAAGCATAAAAGAAAGAAATGCATTGGAAATCAATGCACTATTCCAAACGTAACTTCTCCAAAAGGACATTTTATTTTTTAAATAGACTTGAATATCCAATTCTCAAAAAAAAAAAAAAATGAACACCACACAGACCTTAGATTGTGGGGGATACATTCTTGCAGTTTTAAGACACCTTTGAACTCAAATACATGTTTCCCCTCTCATTTAAACAAACTTTCCTAGAGGAAAAAGTTTCACCATATATTTAGGTAATTGACTAATTATTTGACACATAAAACATAATTTATATTAATATACATATATCAATCTCACATATAAAACAAACAACTATAAAAGTCAATTTATTTTGATTAGCATAAAACTTTTTTTTGCAAAACTCCTCAGTCGGGGTAAAAAGATAAATCATACAGTCACCCCTTGCTTCTAAGCAAGTGCTCTGTTCTTGAAAAGGATGTGAAAATGGTTATAGTGCAACTTCAACTCTGTCTTTATTTCAGAAATCCTGTTTATTTCTGCTCAAACTTATCTACCTAAAGTTCCTCACCAGAGATTACAAAGGGGAGGACCTCAAATACGTCCTTAAGGAGTAAAACAATTTTTACTCTGGTCCACTCTTAATTCTCATTTATATCCTTCTCAAGGCAACATTTCTTTGGCCCAGTTTATGCTACTACCTATAACAGTCTGAGACAACACCTATAAAAACATAATCTGAGTTAGAGCAGAGTCTCTCCTCTGTGGCCGCTGGCGTGAGGACAGAGGAGAGGGCTGGGGTCTGTCCCACCCAAGTGTCCAGACCCCCCTGAGCTGTTTCCTCTTTCCATTCCACAGCATGCATGCATGCTCCGTCGCGTCTGACTCTTTTGCAATGTCATGGACTGTAGCCCGCCTGGCTCCCCTGTCCCTGGGATTCTCCAGGCAAGAATACTACAGTGGGTTGCCATTTCCTTCTCCACATTCTGTCGTATGACCTACAGCAAATCCGCAAAGCCTGCTTTTCTGAAATACGGGGCTTCATTTTCATTCCGCCCTTTATAGATGAGGTGAGTCAAGTCGCTCAGTAGTGTCCGACTCTTTGCGACCCCATGGACTGTAGCCTACTACGTTCCTCCGTCCATGGGATTTTCCAGGCAAAAGTACTGGAGTGGGGTGCCATTTCCTTCTCCAAAAGATGAGGTGAGGAGCCCACAAAGACTCTCATGCCACTTGAGGTTATCTGATGCGGCCCTACAGACTGCTGACATTCAGGTAACATGTTTAAAGTAAGACATCTCCTTTATTAAGGTGGGGAGAGAATACCATCTACAGCCGGAATTTAGACTGGATTCCACTTCTCTTGAAGAGTGGAATTCTGTTAAGAAAACATCAAGCCCGCTGTGTTCACTTTGGCCTGAGCTGGCATTCCTTCTATGAGTAGGAGCCCTCTGTTTACAGAAGCCTGAAACTGATCCTGAATTCTTTTTGATTTCTTAGACTGGTTTATTGTTATTAAAAGGGTGAAGAACCAATGCCAGACATAAATTTTATTGCTTTTCTAAATCATCAGGAAGTTACAAATAATTTTTAAACACAGAATTTTACCCTACTCCTCTAAGCATATTTTCTAGCAATATGCTTAGTTAAGGAAGTCAAACATTCAAATTCCAAATCTGCAATGTTGTCCTTTTCACTGTCTAAGGGCTGATGTGGTGTACTATATTTTTAAAGGCTTTTTATGATAAACATATAAAATACATTTTGTGGGTGTTAAAGAATTACTCAATAGTCAGCATTCATCTTTGAACAAAAATCCTTTCAAAATCATTTTCTTTAAGAAACAAAACGCAGTTTCATTTTGAATTATATTTCTCTGAGTTTGGAGATTTTATTTCTTAAAGATTTCTTCACCTAATACTACCAGGGATGCTGTGTTGACTTGCCCTATAAATTCAACTGTTATTTGAGGGAAAACACACACAACGTTCAATTCCAAATCCTACATGTTTCAGAAAAGTGTAAAGGATGGTGAGTATGTTCAAGCCACAGTAAAATACTAGCACTGTGACTTAACAGTTGATTCACAAGACTAAAGAGAAACTGGAGAATAAACTGTGGATTATTCTTCTCCTTCTGTTTTCATTGAGACCTAACTGACATACAGGCGTGACTTGGAGATATTGTGGGCTTGGTCTAGACTACTGTGTTAAAGTGAGCATCTCAATAAAGCAAGTAGTATAAACTGCTCTATTTCCCAGTTTTATGTTTAAGCTGTCCTTCCAGTCTAGTAAGTGTGCCGTTTTTTGGTGTCTAACAAAAAAGTACAAGTCTTAACTAAAAATAAGTTATTGCTAAGATTGCTAAGCACCACCTGAGCCTTCAGTGAGTCATAGCAGTAACTGGAGTGATAACTGAACACAGATTACCATCACAAACAGAAAAATAATTTTAAAAATTTGAATTATTGCAAGAATTGCCAAAATGTGAAACAGATACATGAAATGAGCAAATGCTGTTGGAGAAATGGCACCAACAAACTTGTTCATACAGGGCTGCCATCAACCTTCAGTTTGTAAAAAAAAAAAACAGTATCTGCAAAGTGCAACAAAGTGAAGAACAGGAAAATGAGGTATGCCTATACCTGGTGGTGCAGAGGTTAGAGCGTCTGCCTGCAATGCAGGAGACCCGGGTTCGATCCCTAGGTCGGGAAGATCCCCTGGAGAAGGAAATGGCAACCCACTCCAGTACTCTTGCCTGGAGAATCCCATGGAGGGAGGTGCCTGGTAGGCTACAGTCCACGGGGTCACAAAGAGTCGGACACGACTGAGTGACTTCACTATATAACACTGTACAAGTTCATGGTGTATAGCATGATTTGATAATGTATACATTGTGAAATAGTTACGACAATACATTTCTTAACACCCAATCATTCTTATGATTAGAAATGTTAAGATCTACTCTCTTAGCAATTTGCCAGGGCCGTCATTCCTTGGATCTGAGGCTGGTTGGTTCCAGATCCCCCATTCCTTCCCTAGCAAATAAAAATCTGAACGCGCAAGTCCTTTAACATGGCACAGCACCAACAGTTCTTTCTATCTGGGAATGAGCAACTGTCAGGATGTCAGCTGTTGTACAATGTAGCATCACTGGTTATGGTCACTATGCTGAACTGTGGTGTTGGAGAAGACTCTTGAGAGTCCCTTGGACTGCAAGTAGATCCAACCAGTCCATCCTAAAGGAGATCAGTCCTGGGTGTTCATTGGAAGGACTGATGCTGAAGCTGAAACTCCAATATTTTGGCCACCTGATGCAAAGAGCTGACTCATTTGAAAAGACCCTGATGCTGGGAAAGATTGAGGGCAGGAGGAGAAGGGGACGACAGAGGATGAGAAGACTGGATGGCATCACTGACTCTATGGACATGGGTTTGGGTGAACCTGGGAGTCGGTGATAGACAGGGAGGCCTGGCGTGCTGCGGTTCATGGGGTCGCAGAGTCTGACACGACTGAGCGACTGAACTGAACTGGACGGATGCTGCACATTGTGTCTCAGTACTTGTTTATCATATAACTGGAATTTTGTACCTTTTGACACCTTTCACCCAGTCCCTCCATCATCCTTAGCCCCTGCTTCTGACAACGAGAAATCTGGCTTCTTTTCCTGTGAATGTAGATTTTTGGATTCCATGTATCAGTGAGGCCATTGAGTATTTGTCTCTTTCTGTATGACTGATTCGCTTAGTGTAATGCCCTAGAGTTCTACAAATGCCGTTGCAAATGACAGGATTTCCTTTTTTTTTTTATGTTGAATGGCATTCCACTGTATGTGTATATATGTGTATGTACATACACGTACATGTATGTGTGTATACATATATATATATAATCTATATATCTCATGTTTTATTTACCCATTCATCTGGCAGTGAACACTGAGATTTCTTTCATGTCATGGTTATTATAAACAATTCTGCAATACACAGGGAGGTGCAGTTATCTTTTCCATATAGTGATTTTGTTTCCTTTAGGCATATACCTGCGGTGGAATTATGGAATCATATGGTGGTGCTATTTTTAACTTTTTGAGGAACCTGTATACTGTTTTCCATAGTTGATGTATGAATTTACTGTAGGTCTTAACATATTACTATAATCAAAATATAAACTGATACATGAGTTTGTGGAAAATAATTAGCGCTTCTGCACTGCTGGACTGGTAGGTTTTTTCTGCTGAGTGGTGGGTCCAGCACCAGCTCCCTTTTTCCTACAAGAAAAGACAAAAAGACAGCATCACAGGTAAACATAGTTAAGTACATAAATTAAATTCTAGCAGCCCATTTGGAAACAATGAAAAAAAATGTATTTTCAACACAAAAAGTCACTGAACTGGGAAATGACTTCTTTCTTAAAAATGATCTGGTTTCTTTAAAATGGTTCCTTTAAAGAAATTTCAAATGTTCAATTAGTCTCACTCTAGAAATCCCCTTTCTATATCTGCACTATACTTTTGATTCCTTCTAAAACAAGAAATAGAGCAGTTGCATATACTCAGTAAATATTTCCTTATTTTAGTTTACAACCAGTGGGAAAGGCTAGAGAGAAACATGCATTTTCCCTAAAATACAATTTTAATTCTGGCTCTGAGATGAAACCTTTACAAAGGTAATGATAAAGTTAAAGCATGTTAAAGTTCAGTAATGCCTCATTTATCCCTCACTGTAAGGAAATCACATGTTCTGCTTAGAGAGTCTCCTAAGTAACTAAAACTCATATTACACTGTTTTGGGTAACAATGGGCAGCTTAATAATTTCTATTATCCAAGTCCATCATTGCCCAAAGAAATATAGTGCGAGTCATATAGGTAATTTTGAATTTTCTAGAAGCTACGTTTAAAAAAACAAAAAGAAGCAGGAAAATTAGTTTTAATTATGTCTTGCCTAATCTGGTATTCATGGAGTATACATATTTTGTATTAAGTCTTTGAATCTGATGTGTACTGTCACTCAAGCTCATTTTACATAGAATGAAACACTTTTGATGTCCTTGGCAGCCTTGGCTCTGGAGCTGGAAAACGCAATTCCACTGCCTGCTTGGGAAACTGACTACACCAGACAGAGTGAACCGTGAAAGTAGCTCAGTTGTGTCCGACTCTTTGTGACCCATGGACTGTACAGTCCTCGGAACTCTCCAGGCCAGAATACTGGAGTGGGTAGCTGTCAGGGGATCTTCCCAAGTCAGGGATCGAACTCAGGTCTCCTGTACTGCAGGAGATTTTTTTTTTTAATTGGAGGCTAATTACTTTACAATACTGTAGTGGTTTGTGCCATATATTGACATGAATCAGCCATGGGTGTACATGTGTTCCCCATCCTGAGCCCCCCTCCCACCTCCCTCCCCATCCCATCCCTCAGGGTCATCCCAGAGCACCAGCCCTGAACACCCTGTCTCATGCATCAAACCTGGACTGACGATCTATTTCACATATGGTAATATACATGTTTCAATGTTATTCTTTCAAATCATACCACCCTCACCTTCTCCCACAGAGTCCAAAAGTCTGTTCTTTACTTCTGCGTCTCTTTTGCTGTCTCACATATAGGGTTATTGTTACCATCTTTCTAAATTCCATATATATGCATTAATATACTGTATTGGTGTTTTTCTTTCTGACTTGCTTCACTCTGTATAATAGGCTCCAGTTTCATCCACCTCATTAGCACTGACTCAAATGGATTCTTTTTAATGGCTGAGTAATACTCCATTGTGTCTATGTACCACTGCTTTCTTATCCATTCATCTGCTGATGGGCATCTAGGTTGCTTCCATGTCCTGGCTATTATAAACAGTGCTGCGATGAACATTGGGGTACACGTGTCTCTTTCAATTCTGGTTTCCTCGGTGTGTATGCCCAGCAGTGGGATTGCTGGGTCATAAGGCAGTTCTATTTCCAGTTTCTTAAGGAATCTCCCACTGTTCTCCATAAAGGCTGTACTAGTTTGCATTCCCACCAACAGTGTATGAGGGTTCCCTCTTCTCCTCACCCTCTCCAGCATTTATTGCTTGTCGACTTTTGGACAGCAGCCATTCTGACTGGTGTGAAACGGTACCTTATTGAGGTCTTGATTTGCATTTCTCTGATAATGAGTGATGTTGAGCATCTTTTCATGTGTTTGTTAGCCATCTGTATGTCTTCTCTGGAGAAATGTCTGTTTAGTTTTTTGGCCCATTTTTTGTTTGGGTCATTTGTTTTTCTGAAATTGAGCTGCAAGAGCTGCTTGTATTTTTTTGAGATTAATTCTTTGTCAATTGCTTTGTTTGCTATTATTTTCTCCCATTCTGAAGGCTGTCTTTTCACCTTGCTTATTGTTTCCTTCATTGTGCAAAAGCTTTTAAATTAATTAGGTCCTATTTGTTTATTTTTGCTTTTATTTCCATTACTCTGGGAGGTGGGTCACAGAGGGTCCTGCTGTGATTTATGTCAGAGAGTGTTTTGCCTATGCTTTCCTCTAGGAGTTTTATACTTTCTGGTCTTACATTTAGATCTTTAATCTAATTTGAATTTATTTTTGTGTATGGTGTTAGAAACTGTTCTAGTTTCATTCTTTTACAAGTGGCTGACCAGTTTTCCCAGTACCACTTGTTAAAGAGATTGTCTTTTCTCCATTGTATATTCTTGCCTCCTTTGTCAAAGATAAGGTGTCTGTAGGTGCATGGATTTATCTCTGGGCTTTCTATTTTGTTGCATTGATCTATATTTCTCTCTTTGTGCCAGTACCATACTGTCTTGATGGCTGTAGCTTTATAGTATAGCCTGAAGTCAGGCTGGTTGATTCCTCCAGTTCCATTTTTCTTTCTCAAGATTGCTTTGGCTATTCAAGGTTTTTTGTATTTCCATAAAATTGTGAAGTTATTTGTTCTAGTTCTCTGAATAATACTCTTGGTAGCTTGATAGGGATTGCATTGAATCTATAGATTGCTTTGGGTAGTATACTCATTTTCACCATATTGATTCTTCCAATCCATGAACATGGTATATTTCTCCATCTATTTGTGTCATCTTTGATTTCTTTCATCAGTGTTCTATAGTTTTCTATATATAGGTCTTTTGTTTATTTAGGTAGATTTATTCCTAAGTACTTTCTTCAATTTAAGTCTGAATTTGGCAATAAGGAGTTCATGATCTGAGCCACAGTCAGCTCCTGGTCTTGTTTTTGTTGACTGTATAGAGCTTCTCTATCTTTGGCTGCAAAGAATATAATCAATCTGATTTCAGTGTTGACCATCTGGTGAAGCCCATGTGTAGAGTCTTCTCTTGTGTTGTTGGAAAAAGGTGTTTGCTATGACCAGTGTGTTCTCTTGGCAAAACTCTGTTAGTCTTTGCCCTGCTTCATTCCGTACTCCAAGGCCAAATTTGCCTGTTACTCCAGGTGTTTCTTGACTTCCTACTTTTGCATTCCAGTCCCCTATAATGAAAAGGACATCTTTTGTGGGTGTTAGTTCTAAAAGGTCTTGTAGGTCTTCATAGAACCTTTCAACTTCAGCTTCTTCAGTGTTACTGGTTGGGTCATGGTGTTGGAGAAGACTCTTAAGAGTCCCTGGGACTGCAAGGAGATCCAACCAGTCCATTCTGAAGATCAGCCCTGGGATTTCTTTGGAGGGAATGATGCTAAAGCTGAAACTCCCGTACTTTGGCCACCTCATGCGAAGAGTTGACTCATTGGGAAAGACTCTGATGCTGGGAGGGTTTGGGGCGGGAGGAGAAAGGGACGACAGAGATGGCTGGATGGCATCACTGACTCGAGGACGTGAGTCTAAATGAACTCCGGGAGTTGGTGATGGACAGGGAGGCCTGGTGTGCTGCGATTCATGGGGTTGCAAAGAGTCGGACAAGACTGAGCGACTGAACTGAACTGATTCCTAAGTACTTTATTCTTTTCATTGCAATGGTGAATGGAATTGTTTCCTTAATTTCTCTTTCTGTTTTCTCACTGTTAGTGATAGGAATGCAAGGGATTTCTGTGTGTTAATTTTATATCCTGCAACTTTGCTATATTCATTGATTAGCTCTAGTAATTTTCTGGTGGTGTCTTTAGGGTTTTCTATGTAGAGGATCATGTCATCTGCAAATAGTGAGAGTTTTACTTCTTTTCCAATCCGGATTCTTTTTGTTTCTTCTTCTTCTCTGATTGCTGTGGCTAAAATTTCCAAAACCATGTTGAATAGTAGTGGTGAGAGCGGGCACCCTTGTCTTGCTCCTGACTTTAGGGAAAATGCTTTCAATTTTTCACCATTGAGGATAATGTTTGCTGTGGGTTTATCATATGTGGCTTTTATTATGTTGAGGTATGTTCCTTCTATGCCTACTTTCTGGAGAGTTTTTAGCATAAATGAATGTTGCATTTTGTCCAAGGCTTTCTCTGCATCTATTGAGATAATGTGGTGTATCACACTGATTGATTTGTGAATATTGAAGAATCTTTGCATCCCTGGGATAAAGCCCACTTGGTCATGATGTATGATCTTTTTAATATGTTGTTGGATTCTGTTTGCTAGAATTTTGTTAATGATTTTTGTATCTATGTTCATATTGGCCTGTAGTTTTCTTTTTTTGTGGCATCTTTGTCTGTTTTGGTATTAGGGTGATGGTGGCCTCAGAGAATGAGTTTGGAAGTTTACCTTCCTCTGCAATTTTCTGGAAGAGTTTGAGTAGTATAGGTGTTAGCTCTTTTATAAATTTTTGGTAGAATTCACCTGTGAAGCCATCTGGTCCTGGGCTTTTGTTGGTTGGAAGATTTCTGATTACAGTTTCAATTTCCCTGCTTGTGATGTGTCTGTTAAGATTTTCTATTTTTCCTGGTTCAGTTTTGGAAAATTATACTTTTCTAAGAATTTGTCCATTTCTTCAAAGTTGTCCATTTTATTGGCATATAGTTGCTGATAGTAGTCTCTTATGAGCATTTGTATTTCTGTGTGGTCTGTTGTGATTCTCCATTTTCGTTTCTAATTTTGTTTATTTGGTTCTCCCTTTTTTTCTTGATGAGTCTGGCTAATGGTTTGTCTGTTTTATTTATCTTCTCAAAGAACCAGCTTTTAGCTTTGTTGACTTTTGCTATAGTCTCCTTTTGTTTCTTTTTCATTTATTTCTGCCCTAATTTTTATGATTTCTTTCCTTCTACTAACCCTGGGGTTCTTCTTTTCTTCTTTTTCTAGTTGCTATAGATGTAAAGTTGGGTTATTTATTTGATTTTTCTCCTGTTTCTTGAGGGAAGCTTGAATTGCTATGAACCTTCCCCTTAGCACTGCTTTTACTGAATCCCATAGATTTTGGGTTGTTGTTTTCATTTTCATTTGTTTCTGTGCATACTTTGATTTCTTCTGTGATTTGTTGGTTATTCAGAAGCACGTTGTTTAGCCTCCATATGTTTGTGTTTTTAATAGTTTTTTCCTGTAGTTGACATCTAATCTTACTGCATTGTGATCAGAAAACATGCTTGAAATGATTTCATTTTTTTTTTTAAATTTACCAAGGCTAGATTTATGGCTCAGGATATGATCTATCCTGGAGAAGGTTCCATGTGCACTTGAGAAAAAGGTGAAATTCATTGTTTTAGTGTGAAATGGCCTATAGATATCATTTAGGTCTAACTGGTTCATTGTATCATTTAAAGTTTGTGTTTCCTTGCTAATTTTCTGTTTAGTTGATCTATCTGTAGGTGTGAGTGGGGTATAAAAGTCTCCCACTATTATTGTGTTACTGTTAATTTCCCCTTTCATACTTGTTAGCATTTGCCTTACATATTGCGGTGGTCCTATGTTGGGTGCATATATATTTATAATTGTTATATCTTCTCTTTGGATTGATCCTTTGATCATTATGTAGTGTCCTTCTCTGTCTCTTTTCACGGCCTTTATTTCAAAGTCTATTTTATCTGATATGAGTATTGCTACTCCTGCTTTCTTTTGGTCTCCATTTGCATGAAATATCTTTTTCCAGCCCTTCACTTTCAGTCTGTACATGTCCCTTGTTTTGAGGTGGGTCTCTTGTAGACAGCATATATAGGGGTCTTGTTTTTGTATCCATTCAGCCAGTCTTTTTATTTTGCTTGGGGCATTCAACCTATTTACATTTAAGGTAATTATTGATAAGTATGATCCCATTGCCATTTGTTTTGTTGTTTTGGATTCGAGTTTATACACCCTTTCTGTGTTTCCTGTCTAGAGAAGATCCTTTAGCATTTGTTGGAGAGCTGGTTTGGTGGTGCTGAATTCTCTTAGCTTTTGCTTGTCTGTAAAGCTTTTGATTTCTCCTTCATATTTGAATGAGATCCTTGCTGGGTACAGTACTCTGGGCTGTAGGTTTTTCTCTTTCATCACTTTCATCACTGCCATTCCCTCCTGGCCTGAAGAGTTTCTATTGAAAGATCAGCTGTTATCCTTCTGGGGATCCCCTTGTGTGTTATTTGTTGTTTTTCCCTTGCTGCTTTTAATATTTGCTCTTTGTGTTTGATCTTTGTTACTTTGATTAATACATGTCTTGGGGTGTTTCACCTTGGGTTTATCTTGTTTGGGACTCTTTGGGTTTCTTAGACTTGGTGGCTATTTCCTTCCCCATTTTAGGGAAATTTTCAACTATTATCTCCTCAAGTATTTTTGTCTTCTTCTTCTGGGACTCCTATGATTTGAATGTTGGGGCATTTAACATTGTCCCAGAGGTCTCTGAGATTGTACTTGTTTCTTTTAATTCTTTTTCCTTTTTCCCTCTCTGCCTCATTTATTTCCACCATTCTATCTTCCACCTCACTTATCCTATCTTCTGTGAAGGCAGATTCTGCACCAACTGAGCCACCAGGGAACCACAAAGGGAACCAAATGTGGACCCGCTGGTTATTTACAGTGTGCCTGCCCCAGAAAACCCTTGGGGTGCCTACCTCATGTAAGAGTTAACTGTGTTAATGCTGGAGGCTTTAATATCTCCCTTGGTGGGAGAGGCATCACTATGAACCAGCACTATCATAGCACAGTCCCTGTTCCATAGCTATTTCCTCAGGGTTATTGTGGAGAGAGATTCAATAGTTAGGCCTGATCACTATATTTTTCTAATGGAGTCCTTTTTAAAAATAGAGTTATAAATAGAAATCTAATATGTAAGCAGATAAATAGCATTAATATAAAATTAAATATTCATTTGACATGACAATGTAGATATTTGAAGATGATTAAAATGCAAAAGTGAAGTGCTAATTACAGCTTTGTTATATTACCTTTGGCATTTATTAACTTCAAGTATTTACAGACACTTGAAGCTCATGGCCTGTCTGAAAACTATTTTCCTGGTTGACTTTAGCCCCAAAGGCATCCTTAGAGAACCCAGCAGATACATAGTGCTGGGTAGGCCCACATGGCCATTTTAGCAGGTATGTTTTGCCTTTCCCTCTGCCCCTGTGATCAATGACACCTCTGTGCTTTTACTATGAAGTTGCCCTTCTTATAACCCTTTGTAGAATCTGCTCCCAAACTTGTGATTGTAACCTAGGGTAGTGCCTCGCATTACCAGTGGAGGGAGGTGTATCTTCTTATCGCAGCTTTGCAGACACACATTCTAGCACAAAAAAAGAACTTCCACAAAAAATTCATAAGACAATACTATCAAGCCCGGGTCCCCTGCACAGCAGGCAGATTCTTTACCATCTGAGCCACCAGGGAAGCCCAAGAGAGAACACTATGAACAGTTATATGTCAACAAATTGGACAACCCAGAAGAAATGAACAAATGTCTAGAAACACAGAGCCCACAAAAGCTGAATCAAGAAGAAATAGATAATTTGAATAGTCCTATCACTACAAGTGAAATATAATTTGCAACTTAAAAACTCCCTTCAAACAGAAGTCCAGGACCCTAAGGCTTCACTGGGGAATTCTACCAAACGTACAAAGAGCTTACACAGATCCTTCTCAAATTCTTCCAAAAGACTGAAGAGGAAGGAGCACTCCCAAAGTCATTCCATCACCCTGATACCAAAACTAGACAAAGGCACTACCAAAAAGGAAAACTGTAGGCCAGTATCTCTTTGAATATTAGCAAAAATATTAGCAACCAAATGCATCAATACATAAAAAGGATCATATACCATGACCAAGTTAGATTCATCCTGAAGCACAAGAATGGTCCAACATACTCAATTAGTATGATATACCACATTGACAACAGAAGTGAAGGAAAAAAAAAACACATAATCATCTCAATAGATGCACAAAAAGCATTCGATAAAATACAACATCATTATAAAAACTCTTACCAAAATGGGACTAGAAGGAACACATCTCAACATAATAAAAGGTACTTATGACAAACCTACAGCCAACATAATACTCAATGGTTAAAAATCAAAAGCCTTCCCACTAGTATGTGGAACAATGCCCACTCTCAACATTTCTATTCAATATAGTATTGGAAGTCCTCATCACAGCAATCATACAAGAAGAAAAATGTATCCTAATTGGAAGCTATAACATTGTCATTCTATGCAGATAATAGGGTAAGGCACTATATATAGAAAGCCCTACAGAAACCACACAAAAGCTACTAGAACTGATAAACAAATTAAGCAAGGTAGCAGGGTACAAGGCTAACTTACAGAAATTGGTTACATTTCTTTACATTAACAATAAAATATTAGAAAGGAAGAGTAAAAAATAAATCCCTTTTAAAATTATATCAGAAAGAATAAAACACTTAGAAACAAACCTAACCTAGTAAGTAAAAGACTTACATGCTGAGAACTATAAAAGATTGACAAGGGAAACTGAAGATGATTTAAAAAGAAATGGAAAGATATTCCATGCTCTTGAATTTGAAGAATGACTGGAACAAAGAAAACCAGGCATTTATGAAAAGAAAATTACTACAAATTCGTGAAAACATTTGTTTTTTTTGAAACTACACAGTCCAGTCACTCAGAACAGGACTGGGCAATAGTAAAGGAGAGGACAAAGGCCATGGATTCCAAGTCTGGAATGTATGGTGGAAGAATTGGCTAGGGAAGGAGACTGCAAGGGAAAAGGAAGGAGGCTAGAGATAGAGCCCATGAGACCAAATGGGATCCTGCTTTAAAATTTGAGAGTTAAGAAACAGAAAGCTGTAGCAGAATATTTTAACCTTAGGACCATTTTTCATCAGGTATTTAAAATGATGTTTACTGACTTTAAAAGTGACTACTACAGTGCTTTTGTACTTTGGGATGGAAGCTGCGGCAGGCAACTGTGTTCCCAAATCATCCTAAATACAAAATTACATCAAATCCATTTTCTATCAATGTTGAACAGCAATTTGGGATTATCTGCCCTCAGTATCCTGCTTCCACAGTTATTCCTAGAAACAGAATACAGTCTTATAAAGAAGTTTCTAAGGTGAAAACAACCAATTTACGGAATGGGGAAAGATTATGGACATTCGACAGTGTGAAGTACCTAATAAAAATCTTCACTAAAGCTTAATACTACCCACAACCTTTTGTAAAGCATACATAGAGATGAAGAGTCTTTTAAAACTCCTATTATCTTAAGGAGGAGAAAAAACTGCCAATAAGATTGATGTTGCCTCTTCAGATTTCAAGAATATGGGCACATCACTAATGATCTACACTCTAGTTTCTCAAAGCAAAGTCCAGGCCCAGCAGCATCATTACTTGGGAGTTCATTAGAGATGCGAGACATCAGGCTGTACACCAGACCTAAGGAACCAGAACCTGCATTTTAACGAGATGCTCTGTGACTGATGTAGATATTAAAGTAAAAGAAGCGCTGTCATGAACTCTAAAAGAGAAAGGCATACCTCCCCTGCATTAGAGTCACTTCAGCTATTAAAATGATACAGAACTTGAAAGGGTCAGAGAGGGCTTCTAGTCTTGCTGCTGCTAAGTCACTTCAGTTGTGTCCGACTCTGTGCGACCCCATAGACAGCAGCCCACAAGGCTCCCCCATCCCTGGGATTCTCCAGGCAAGAACACTAGAGTGGGTTGCCATTTCCTTCTCCAACGCATGAAAGTGAAAAGCGAAAGTGAAGTCGCTCAGTTGTGTCCAACTCTTTGCGACTCCATGGACTGAAGCCTACCAGGCTCCTCCGTCCATGGGATTTTCCAGGCAAGAGTACTGGACTGGGGTGCCATTGCCTTCAAGTCTTGAAGCAAATGTAAAATTAAGCTGTTCCATAACACTGAATTTCTAGTTGCCCACGTTCCTGTCAGGAATTGATAACATATATCCAAAAGTATTTGCATGTACAGTTGACCTTTGAAAAATAGGAGCTTGAACTGTGCAGGTCCACTTACAACTGGACTTTTTCAATAGAAATGTACTATAATATGGTGGCACCTGGAGTTGGTTGGATCTGTAGATGCAGAACCATGGATTGGCAGTGGAGGTAGGAGAATAAATGTAAAACTATATGTGGATTTTCCACTGCATCTCCAATCACTGTGTAATGAAGAGTCAGCCATACTTTATATTTTAGCAAAGGCAATGATTAATTACCCTTCCTACAGTACCTTTTGAAAATATTTTTTCTTAAATTATGCTACTGTATACATGATTAATTATGTTTCATTGGTTACAGATATAATATCTTTCCAATATATTTTATAATTTTAATGTGGCATTTTTTTGTTTTCTTCACCAAGATAATTTAGATATTATGTTGTAAAATATGGGCTTTTTCTTAAAATTGAGATATAGCACTGTCTTAGCTTTAGGTGTACTTACTCTCTCTCTCTCTCTCTCTCTCTATATATATATATATATATATATATACACACACTGCAAAATTAACATTACAATGTCTTGTAGATATCCAACACCATACATATGTACAGACTATTCTTTCTTGTAATAAGAACCTTTTATATTCTCTTTAGAACTTTCACATGTACAATATAGTATTACTAGAGTCACCATGTAGTACATTACATCCCCATGACTTATAACTGGAAGTTTGTAACTTTTGACTCCTTTCACCTAATTTGCCAAACCCCCAGCTCCTGCCTCTGGCCCTACCTGTTTTCTCCATGTATGAGCTTTTTTTCTCTTTCTTTCTGTTTTGAAAAATTCCACATATAAGTGAGATCATACAATATTTGTCTTTCTTTATCTGATTTATTTCACTTAGAAAAATGCCCTCAAGGTCCATGTCCATCCATATTGTTGCAAATGGCAAGATTTCATTCTTTGTTATGGCTTAATAATATTCTATCATCTATCTATCTACCTGTCTCTCAGGTTTTCTTTATCCATTCATCCATCAATAGACGCTCACGTTGTTTCTGTATCTAAGCTAATGAATAATGATGCAATGAATATTGGGGTACAGATATCTTTTCAAGTTAGTGTTTTCATTTCCTTTGGATAAATACCCAGAGTGGAATTGCTGCATTGTATGATAGTTCCATTTTTTTATTATTATTTTTAAAATTTTTATTATTATTATTTTTTTACTTTACAATATTGTATTGGTTTTGCCATACATCAACATGAATCTGCCACGGGTGTACACTTGTTCCCAATCCTGAACCCCCCTCCCACCTCCCTCCCCATACCATCCCCTCTGGGTCATCCCAGTGCACCATGAGGAACCTTGATTATGAGATGATATAACATTTGGGGTTTTGATTTGCATTTCCCTGATGATGATTAGAAATGTTGAGCATCTTTTCATGTAACTTCTCATGATCTATATGTCTTCTTTGGAAAATGTCCGTCCAGATCCTACTCCCATGTTAAATCACACTGTTTGATGTTTTCCTACTGAGTAGTATGAGTTCTTCATGTATTTTGGAAATGTAATTATTCGCAATTATTTTCTTCCATCCAGTAGATTGCCCTTTCATTTTCTTGATGATTTCCTTTGCTGAACATAAGCTTTTTTAGTTTGATGTGAAGTGAAGTCGCTCAGTCATGTCCGACTTTTTGTGACCACATGGACTGTAGCCTACCAGGCTCCTTCATCCATGGGATTTCCCAGGCAAGAGTACTCGAGTGGGTTGCCATTTCCTTCTCCAGGGGATCTTCCCAACCCAGGGATCGAACCCGGGTCTCCCACACTGCAAGCAGACGCTTCACTGTCTGAGTCACCAGGGAAACCCTAGTTTGATGTAATCCCCTTGTTTATTTTGATTTTATTGCCTTTACTTTTGGTGTCAAATTTAAAAAATATCATTGCTGAGATGGATATCAATGAGCTTCTGCTTACATTTTCTTCTAGGAGTTTTATGAGTTTAGGTCTTATGTTCAGGTGAATCTACTTTGAGTTAATTTTCCTGGATGGTGTAAGATGGTAGTCCAGTTTTATTCTTTTGCATATAGCTGTTCAGTTTTCCTGACACCATAATGGAACATACATGTGTGGGTTTATTTCATGGCTCTCTATTCTGTCCCATTGATCTATGTGACTGCTTTTAGGCTAACACTGCATAGGCGTGTGCAAAGAATGCTGTCCTCTCTGAGCTTCTGAATTTGCCTGGGGAAGCCCTACTTGTCAAGGCTTCACTTAGTCCTTTCCCTCCAGCACCTGTAGCTTTTAAACATCACTTCCATCACTTTGTTTCTTAGAAATGTGAACCAAAGGAGATATGTAAAATGTTTCTATGTATTTCAGAGGTAATTAAATTGAATATAATGAGCTTTAAAAAAATAAGATTTCTAGAGCATTATAATACAGTTTGAAACCAGGGAACATAGTCTCCAGCTGTTTTTTTTTTTTTTTTTTAAGATTGCTTTGACCATTTGTGGTCCTTTGGCTTATATGAAATTTTTAGGATTGTTTGTTCTATTTCTGTGAAAAATGCCATTGGAATTTTGATAAGGATTACACTAAACCTGTAGATTGCTTTGGTTAGTCTGAACATGTTAACAGTGTTAATTCTTCTGATCCAAGAACATGAAATATCTTTCCATCTATTTGTCTTCTTCAATTTCTTTAATTAATGACATAATTTTCTGTATACAGATCTTCCAGCTCCTTGGTTAAATACAGGTACATTTTTTGTTTTGATGTTATTGTAAATGAGACTGTTTAATTTCTCTTTCTGATAATTTGTTGTTAAAGCAAGAGATGTAACAGATATTTGTATATTCATTTTGTATTTTGTAACTTTACTGAATTTGTTTATTAGCTCTAAAAGATCTCTGGCCTTTAAGGTTCTCTACATATAATATCATGTCTTCTGCAAATAGTGACAGTTTCACTTTTTCCTTTTCAATTTACATGACTTTTTTTTTCTTCTATGATTTCTGTGGCTTGGTGTTCCAATTCTATGTCAAATAAAATGGCAATGTTGATGTTGAATAAACTGGCTTGTCTTGTTCCTGATATTAGAGTAAAAGTTTTAAGCTTTTAACTACTGATTATGATATTAGCTGTGAACCTATCATTATGGCCTTTATTATATTCAGGTATGTTCCTTTTGTACCCACCTAACTCAGAGTTTTTAATCATAAATGGATGCTAAATTTTGTCAAATGCTTTTTATGCATCTATTGTAGGGAGCAGTGCTGCACTTTGCTGGAGCAGCCATGAAGAGATACCCCACATCCAAGGTAAGAGAGACCCAAGTAAGACCATAGGCACTGAGAGGGCATCAGAGGGTAGACAGACTGAAACTACAATCACAGAAAACTAGCCAATCCGACCACATGGACCACAGCCTTGTCTAACTCAGTGAAACTAAGCCATGCTGTGTGGGGCCACCCAAGATGGGCGGGTCATGGTGGAGAGGTCTGACAGAATGTGGCCCACTGAAGAAGGCAATGGCAAACCACTCCAGTATTCTTGCCTTGAGAACCTCATGAAAAGGCAAAAATACAGGCCACTGAAAGATGAACTCCCCAGGTCAGTAGGTGCCCAATATGCTACTGGAGATCAGTGGAGAAATAACTCCAGAAAGATTGAAGGGATGGAGCCAAAGTAAAAACAACACCCAGTTGTGGATGTGACTGGTGATAGAAGCAAGGTCCGATGCTGTAAAGAGCAATATTGCATAGGAAACTGCACTGTTAGGTCCATGAATCAAGGCAAATTGGAAGTGGTCAAACAGGAGCTGGCAAGACTGAACGTCGACATTCTAGGAATCAGAAAACTAAAATGGACTGGAATGGGTGAATTTAACTTAGATGACCATTATATCTACCACTGTGGGCAGGAATCTCTTAGAAGAAATGGAGTAGTCATCATAGTCAACAAGAGAGTCCAAAATACAGTACTTGGATGCAGTCTCAAAGACTACAGAATGATCTCTGTTCATTTCCAAGGCAAACCATTCAATATCACAGTAATCTAAGTCTATGCCCCAACCAGTAATGCTAAAGAAGCTGAAGTTGGCTGGTTCTATGAAGAACTACAAGCCCTTTTAGAACTAACACCCAAAAAAGGTGTCCTTTTCATTATAGGGACTGGAATGCAAAAGTAGGAAGTCAAGAAACACCTGGAGTAACAGGCAAATATGGCCATGGAGTACAGAATGAAGCAGAGCAAAGATAATAGAGTTCTGCCAAGAGAACACACGGATCATAGCAAACACCCTCTTCTAACAACAGAAGAGAAGACTCTACACACGGACATCACCAGATGGTCAACACCAACATCAGATTGATTATATTCTTTGCAGCCAAAGATGGAGAAGCTCTATACAAAACAAGACCAGGAGCTGACTGTGGCTCAGATCATGAACTCCTTATTACCAAATTCAGACTCAAATTGAAGAAAGTAGGGAAAACTGCTAGACCATTCAGGTATGACCTAAGTCAAATCCCTTATTATTATACAGCAGAAGTGAGAAATAGATTTAAGGGACTAGATCTGATAGATAGAGCGCCTGATGAACTATGGACTGAGGTTCATGACATTGTACAGGAGACAGGGATCAAGACCATCCCCATGGAAAAGAAATGCGAAAAAGCAAAATGGCTGTCTGGGGAGGCCTTACAAATAGCTGTGAAAAGAAGAGAAGCAAAAAACAAAGGATAAAAGGACAGATATACCCATTTGAATGCAGAGTTCCAAAGAATAGTAAGGAGAGATAAGAAAGCCTTCCTCAGCAGTCAATACAAAGAAATAGAGGAAAACAATAGAATGGGAAAGGCCAGAGATCTCTTCAAGAAAATTAGAGATACCAAGGGAACATTTCATGCAAAGATGGGCTCAACAAAGGACAGAAATGGTATGGACCTAATAGAAACAGAAGATATTAAGAAGAGGTGGCAAGAATACACAGAAGAACTGTATGAAAAAGATCTTCACGATGGTGTGATCACTCACCTAGAGCCAGACATCCTGGAATGTGAAGTCAAGTGGGCCTTAGGAAGCATCACTACAAACAAAGCTAGTGGAGGTGACGGAATTCCAGTTGAGCTCTTTCAAATTCTGAAAGATGACTCTGTAAAAGTGCTCCACTCAATATGCCAGCAAATTTGGAAAACTCAGCAGTGGCCACAGGACTGGAAAAGGTCAGTTTTCATCCTAATCCTAAAGAACGGCAAGGCCAAAAAATGCTCAAACTACTGCACAATTGCACTCATCTCACACACTAGTAAAGTATGCTCAAAATTCTTTAAGCCAGGCTTCAGCAATATATGAACTGTGAACTTCCAGATGTTAAAGTGAGTTTTAGAAAAGGCAGAGGAACCAGAGATCAAATTTCCAACCTTCACTGTATCATGGAAAAAGCAAGAGAGTTCCAGAAAAACATCTATTTCTGCTTTATTGACTATGCCAAAGTCTTTGACAGTGTGGATCACAATAAACTGTGGAAAATTCTGAAAGAGATGAGAATACCAGATCCAAGGAGATCCAACCAGCCCAACCTAAAGGAGATCAGTCCTGGGTGTTCATTGGAAGGACTGATGTTGAAGCTGAAACTTCAATACTTTGGCCACGTGATGTGAAGAGCTGACTCATTGGAAAAGATGAGTTGGGATCCCTGATGTTGGGAGGGATTGGGGGCAGGAGGAGAAAGGGATGACAGGATGAGATGGCTGGATGGCATCACCGACTCAATGGACATGAGTTTCGGTAGACTCTGGGAGTTGGTGATGGACAGGGAGGCCTGGCGTGCTGCTGTTCATGGGGTTGCAAAGAGTCAGACATGACTGAGCGACTGAACGGAACTGAACTGAACTGATTGATAAGACTGTATAACTTTTATTCTATATTTTGTTAATGTGGTGTAGCACAGTGATTATTTTGCAGATGTTGAACCATCCTTGCATCACTGCTACAAATTCTACTTGATCACAGTGTGTGATCCATTTAATGTTTTATGGAATTCCGTTTGTTAAGGATTTTTTGTGCCTATGTTAATCAGGTTTATTAGCCATGACTTATTCTAAATATTTCATTAAACTGTGAATCATTTCCTTAAAATTTGAGTTTTATGTTTAAAAACTCCATTTTCCTTAAACAATATGAATTTGTGCACTTTTTAAATTCTCAGTACTCCTAGCAGACTATTTTCATTTTTATAGATCAAGACAATACTAATGAGATGGCTTATAAATCCTATTCCTTTCAGTAATTTTAACCCCATCAGTTTCACTACCACTTAGCAAATTAAGAAAATATAAAGGGAAATCAAATAATGCTGCTTTTAGTTCTTCAGTATAACATAAATAACAACTCTAAGCGAAATCAGTTTTTAGCTACACAGCTTCTTACAATGACCTAAGTTATACAGACAAATGGAGATCTTCATTATAAAAATTCTAGTGAATATAAATGCCAAATTCTTCACAGTGAACCATTTAAAAGTTCATCTGGGCCACTAGTCCAATCCAGGGAGGAGGGTATACCTAGGGTGGGAAAAACCCCATAACTGTCCATGATTTGCTATAGAAGTTAAACCTTAAACTCCATGGAAATTTTTCTTACAGTCATAGTAGCTGAAAAAAATTCTGCACAAATTCCTCCTGTTGCAGTGATATTAAAAGCAGCTAAAAACATTTCTAGTAATGAAATGAAATTCAGGCAGTGTACTCATGCGGGCACATTAAAAAACATATGGCATGCAACACAGAAGACAAAGAAAACCTGCACAAAAATACGTCAAAAGTAAAAAGGCTACAATAAGTTAGAGGAAATGTGTTTTGATTTACCCTTTCATCTCCTTCTCCTTTTTCTGCTGCTTCTCTTTCTTCTCCTTCATCTCCTTTTCCTTCTCCTTCTTCTCCTTCTCTTTCTCCTTCCTCTCCTTCTCTTTCTCCTCCTTCTCCTTCTTCTCCTTCTCCTCCTTCTCCTTCCTCTCCTTCTCCTTCCTCTCCTTCTCCTCCTTCTCCTTCCTCTCCTTCTCTTTCTTCTCCTCCTTCTCCTTCCTCTCCTTCTCCTTCTTCTCCCTCTCCTCCTTCTCTTTCATATCCCTCTCTTCCTTCTCTTTTAGTTCCTTCGCCTTCTCTTTCATATCCTTCTCTTCATTCTTCTCACTGAAAAGACATCTGTATAGGCACGTACAAACTACTATAACAGCAACAACTACAAGAAAACAGGAAACAAATGACATGTGATGCTGAAAACTAACTACCAAGATTCCAAATCAAGCAGAAGAAATCAGTGTTAGTTATGTTTATTTCTGACCATTTCTATCATCAGAAAATACTAATTTATTTAGGCCTATGTACATTTACATTCCATCTTGATCTTCAGTATCTAAATCCAGCCCCCTGGAATCACTTGAACAGTCCACAGTAAGTTAGAGCCCTTACTTAATTTAGAAAATTATCCAAAGCATATTTGGGAAGTAGACTCACATGACCAATGGTCATGGTCATTTCCATGTATTATTTAGGGTTTGTTACTAAGAGAACATGTAGAATATAAAACAATATACAGTCACCAACATAAGGCAGTATATCATAGAAGAGGTCAGGTATTATTAGACTGTTCTACTACAAAAACTATAATAACTGAAAATCATTGAAGAAATGCACATCTCATCTTCATATTACATCTTTATTTAAGTGGTATTAAAATTTGAGATACTCACTTGCAGTAAGAATAGCCAAAGCAATGATTCCTGCATCTGAGAAAAAAATTTTAAAGTTTTGAAGAACACATATGGATTCCAGATAGGAGCTATACTTTAATTTTGATCAGACCATCTAAGAACTACAGCAAAAATGTTTATCAATCTAGTTTGAACATGACTGCTGAGTGCATCCAAGTCATTTTGATCACAGATCCTTTTTAAATAGATTCCAGGCACAGGACCCATCTTGTTAAACTCTTAACAGGAACCTCCCTTTTCACTGTGTTGTGCTGTAGCTTTTACAGGTTATTGAGTACAGCTTATTAGGGGCTTCCTAAGTGGCTCCGTCGGAGAAGGCAACGGCACCCCACTCCAGGACTCTTGCCTGGAAAATCCGATGGACGGAGGAGCCTGGTGGGCTGCTGTCCATGGAGTTGCAAAGAGCTGGACATGACTGAGTGACTTCACTTTCACTTTTCACTTTCATGCATTGGAGAAGGAAATGGCAACCCACTTCAGTGTTCTTGCCTGGAGAATCCCAGGGACGGGGAACCTGTTGGGCTGCCATCTGTGGGGTCGCACAGAGTCAGACATGACTGAAGCGACAGCAGCAGCAGCAGCAGCAAGTGGCTCAGTGGTGAAGAATCTGTCTGCCAATGCAGGACATGCAAGAGATAGGGTTCAATCCCTGGTTTGGGAAGATCCCCTGGAGGAGGAAATGGCAACCCACTCCAGTGTTGTGGCAGGCTTACAGTCCATGAGGTCACAATGAGTTGGACATGACTTAGTGATTTAGCACACAAACACACCAAGACTATTTATTAGAATTCACTAGATTGGAGAAAATTACCTACATGTGTCTATATATCCCACCACTTAACATGTCTTGGTATCTGCATTAATAACACAATTGTAAATGTCAATTATTACTAATTATTTGTGACACATTGTTTCTTCCCTACCTACAAATGATTGAACCATGATGTTTCCATATAGAAATCTAAGGTTTCATAATGCAAGTTATTAATAATCAAAATAATACCTAAATCCTCAAAGTCTTCAAGTGATGGTATTTCTTCACTGGGATTGGGATATCCTAGGGGAAAAAATTGGAAATAAGTTAAAAGGAAGACTAAATAAATCTTAAAGATCTATAAATTCATTGCTGTTGGTTTTGTACCTTTTTATAATTCATAATTATAATTTAATTTCCTTATAAATTATATTAATGTTTCTCATTCAAAGTTGCATCATTAAATTTTATAAACTTTTATTTTACCTTATATTTTATTATTATATTCAAGGCCATTAGCATTCTTCTGTTGATAGTCCTGTGACTAACTCTATGTACAGCAAGCCAACTTATGATCAGCATAGTCTCAAAATCAGCCTTGAATTCAATGTGATTCTAGATAAAGGAGGGCTTAAAAGTGATTTAGAAATTGCTCTGGAGTACATTCCTCAACATAATACAGGCCATTTATATAATACTCATGGCTAACATCATACTCATTGTCAAACAACAACAACTTTATTTTCAGGTCAAGAACAAGACAGAATTCCTGCATGTGCCACTTCAAGTCAACATAATATTGGAAGTTTGGGTCACAGTCATTATGCAAAAAAGAAATTAAAAATATCCAGATGGGAAGGAAGAAATAAAATGATCTGTTTATAGATGACATGATCTTTCATACAGAAAGCTCTCTAAAGATCACACATACATTCACACAAATGCACACAACTGCTAGAACTAGTACATTAATTCTGCAAAGCTGAAGGATACAAAATCAACACACAAAACACAGTTGTGCTTCTATACGCTAACAATGAACAATCCAAAAAGGAAAGCAAGCAAACAATTCAATTAACAACGGCATCAAAAACAGTAAAATACTCAATAAGTTTAATCAAGAAGATAAAAGATCTGTACATTGAAAACTATAAGAAAATTGCTGAAAGTGAAGAAAATTTAAATGAATGAAGGAGATTTCAAAACTTACTAAAAAGCTACAATAATCAAGACAATACTGGCATACAGACAGACATACAGACCAATGGTATAGAATATAGGGCCCAGAAATAAACCCTTGCTTATATGGTCAAATGATTGTTTACAAGGGTGCTAAGAGGATCCAGTGAAGAAAGGGCAGCTTTTCTCAACAAACCATTTTCAGAAAACTGGATATCCACATGCAAAGGATGAAATTTGACATCTATGTTATACTATACACAAAAAGTAATTTAAAACGAATCGAAAAACATAGGACATAGAACTATAAAACTCTTAGAAGAAAATAAAGAGGACAATTTCATAATATTGAACTGGAAACGATTTCTTAGATGTGACATCAAAAGCACATATAACAAAGAGAAAAATAGCTCTATCAGACTATATCAAAACTAAAACCTTTTGTGCATCAAAGGACACTATTAATAGAGTGAAAAGCAACTCACAGAATGAGCAGAAACATCTGCAAATAGTAAACCTGATAAGGGATTAATATCCAAAATATATCATACACTTCTAAAACTCAACAACAACACAAAGCCATTTTACAAACAGGCAAGAGACATGAATAGACATTTCTCCAAAGAAGATATATAAATGGCCAAGTACCACATGAAAAGCTGCTCACATCGCCATTCATTAGGGAAATGTAAATAAAAGCCACAAGACACTATTTCACACCTGTTAACTAACATAGATAATTCCGGTTATTATAAAAACCAGAAATTAACATGTATTGGAAGAGAGGGCAAGAAATTAGAAACTTTTCTCTGGTGGGCATGAAAATGGTGCAACCAATTTAAAACATTTTTTTTAATGGAGGACAGTATTTTCAGTTCCTCTGAAAATTAAACAAGAATTAACATATAACCCAATAATTCCACTCCGTGGTATATACTCACTCCCAAAATTCAAAGCAGGGACTCCAAATAGATACTTAGATGCCAATATTCTGAGAGGCATCATTTAGAATTGCAAAAAGGAAAAAACAACCCAGTATCCATTGACAGATGAAATTACAAATAAAATGTGGTATATACAAACATTGGAATATTTTCAGCCATAAAAGGAATAAAGTTCTGAGATAAGGTAGATGAGCTTTGAAGACATTATGCTAAGAGAAATAACCCAGACACAAAAGACACATGCAAAATTCTAATTAAATAAGGTATCTAGGTAAGTTAAATTCATAGATACAGAAATTAGAATAGAGGTTACTGAAGCTGGGATGATGGTTGAGAAAGAAGCATTACTGCTTATAATGGGTATAAAGTTTAGTTTGAGGTGGTGAAAAAGTTTTAGATAGTAGTGATGGTTGTATAACAAAGTGAATACATTTAATGCTACTGAATTGGCTGAAGTGGTAAGAAAAATTACATAAATGTTGATCTCAAAACACTTGGAGAAAAGACAAGTTATTTAATAAATGGTGTCACTTTGTCATTGGATGGGGGTTGGGTGAAGTGAAGAGGGATCCAGTCTCATTCCATATCATAATACATTTCAGATGTACCAAAGAATGCAATCAGTATGGTTGATATGTTTATATAATTTTGGCATGGGGAAATCCTAAAGCTTTTATGAGAAAGACACAACACTCATAGCCGTCAGACAAAAGATCCATACATCCAGCTACCTGTTAATATACAACTTTTACACATATAAATGACCTCTGATAGGAGAATAGTTAAATAAAATATAACGGTGCATATTAAAGTCATCATTTAGAAGGATAAGAATAACTCAAACTATAATCCCAATATAAGACATTAAGTAGAAAAATGCAAGTTTCAGAAAAATGTGAACAGTATGATGTCATTTTTGCTTAAGAAAAAAAGAAACAGACACCAAGTTAAATGTGTAGCTACACATGTAAGGATTTTGATATACAGAAATAGATACAAAGACACCTTAAACTATTTTTTTTGTTTTTAGTTTTAATTTTTAAAATTTTCTTAAAATTGTGAAAGCATAAAACACATTTTCAGGAGACTTGGAAAATACAGAACAAAGTTACATATAATTCTACTATATATTATAATTATTTTTAAGTAGATAAATTAAGATTTTTAGTTAGAGTTTCAATATCAAAATCTCAAAAGTTAATAGGATGATTAGACAGAAAAGTAGAAGGATAGAGTAGACCTGAAAAGCACTCTGAGCCAATTCAACATGATTAAATTTATGTAATTTTCACACAAAGGCAGGATACAAATTCTATTCAAGTTCCCATAGACTATAAACCAGGAGACATTGGAACATATCCAATGACATAAAATAGGTGCAAAAATTTCATGGTTCAAAGGTATTGAGATCATACAGAGTCTATTCTCTTATTGTGGAATTATGCTAGGAATCATTATCAAAACATATTTGAAACTAACCTACATAGTTTCAAGAGCAATGTGACATTTACCAAGAGAAATCTTCGACTTAGCCATTTGAAGACAAAAAACACAGAGGCAATTGCAGAGAAGAAAGTATTTAAATGAGAAACTGATATCAAAATGAGAAATTAATATCAAAGATACTTTAGAAAGCCAATCAATTTGGAAATGTCTACTTTTATATGATGAAGACACCCTAAACTATTAAGAGTGATAATAGTAACAGGCTATAGAAAGATAAGAAGAATTCACCTTTTACTCTGTATACATTGGTAATATTCGAAAATTTACAAACATATGTTCATATATAAAACTAGTGACTAGTGAAAATAAAGCAAAAAAAAAGGAAATAAAAAATAAACTAACAACCCTCAGAAAAAAATTCATATTAAAGGATTTTATGAGTTCAAATTAACAATTAAAAATATTTTAGAAACAATAGAAAAATGAACAAAAAATGAATAAATAAATGTAGACAATAAAAGTTCAGTCTCATGGATTAAAGAAATGAAAATTAAAATAAAATATATGATTTTGCACCTGTAAAAAGCAACTTTTGCACCTTATAAAGCTCTTAACTAGAAGTAGGATAAAGAATTACTGAACCTGGATATTTTGAAAGTGGAGTCTTCGTTGGATGAGTTGGCTTGTAACCTGAAAAAATAAATTTGACTCCATTCACCAGCCACATCAATACAAAATTACGAATTTAATTTTGGTTTTTATTCTTTAAAAATTATTTCTTATAATAAATAAAAACACTGACTCAAAACTTTGCACTTCTCTTTCTGAGTTTAACCTAAATAAATATTTGCACAAGTACATAAGGATATATGTATAAAATGTTCACTACAACTGAGTATTTTATAATGAACATCCTAGTAGTTAATCAACTAACAATAAATCATAAACTTTATGTTAATTTTTTAAAAATGCAGGTAGTACCATATTCCATACTTCTTTTTCACTAAGGATTTTTTTGACATTTGCTCACATTAGCACATTGAGATCTGACTTAACACCATTAACTCAGATGATCATTATATCTATACTGTGGGCAAGATTCCCTTAGAAGAAATGGAGTAGCCATCATTGTCAACAAAAGAGTCTGAAATGCAGTACTTGGATGCAATCTCAAAAATGACAGAACGATCTCTGTTTGTTTCCAAGGCAAACCATTCAATATCACGGTAATCCAAGACTATGCCCCCACCCGTAATGCTGACGAAGCTGAAGTTGAACGGTTCTATGAAGACCTACAAGACCTTCTAGAACTAACACCCAAAAAAGATGTCATTTTCATTATAGGGGACTGGAATGCAAATGTAGGAAGTCAAGAGACACCTGGAGTAACAGGCAAATTTGGCCTTGGAGTACAGAATGAAGCAGGGCAAAGGCTAATAGAGTTCTGACAAGAGAACGCACTGGTCATAGCAAACTCTCTTCCAACAACACAAGAGAAGACTCTACACATGGACATCACCAGATGATCAACACCAAAATCAGATTGATTACATTCTTTGCAGCCAAAGATGGAGAAGCTCTATACAGTCAGCAAAAACAAGACTAGGAGCTAACTGTGGCTCAGATCATGAACTCCTTATTGTGAAATTCAGACTTAAGTTGAAAAAGTGGGGGAAACCACTAGACCATTCAGGTATGACCTAAATCAAATCCCTTATGACTATACAGTGGAAGTGAGAAATAGATTTAAGGGACTAGATCTGATAGACAGAGTGCCTGATGAACTATGGAATGAGGTTTGTGACATTGTACAGGAGACAGGAATCAAAACCATCCCCAAGAAAAGGAAATGCAAAAAAGCAAAATGGCTGTCTGAGGAGGCCTTACAAATAGCTGTGAAAAGAAGGGAAGCAAAAAGCAAAGGAGAAAAGGAAAGATATACCCATTTGAATGCAGAGTTCCAAAGAATAGCAAGGAGAGATAAGAAAGCCTTCCTCAGCGATCAATGCAAAGAAATAGAGGAAAACAATAGAATGGGAAAGACTAGAAATCTCTTCAAGAAAATCAGAGATACCAAGGGAACATTTCATGCAAAGATGGGCTCAACAAAGGGCAGAAATGGTATGGACCTAATAGAAACAGAAAATATTAAGAAGAGGTGGCAAGAATACACAGAAGAACTGTACAAAAAAGATCTTCATGAGCCAGGTAATCATGATGGTGTGATCACTCACACTCACCTAGAGCCAGACATCCTGGAATGTAAAGTCAAGTGGGCCTTAGGAAGCATCACTATGAACAAAGCTTGTGGAGGTGATGGAATTCTAGTTAAGCTCTTTCAAATCCTGAAAGATGATGCTGTGAAAGTGCTGCACTCAGTATGCCAGCAAATATGGAAAACTTAGCAGTGGCCACAGGACTGGAAAAGGTCAGTGTTCATACCAATGCCAAAGAAAGGCAATGCCAAAGAATGCTCAGACTACCGAACAATTGCACTCATCTCACACGCTAGTAAAGTAATGCTCAAAATTCTCCAAGCCAGGCTTCAGCAATACGTGACCCATGAACTTCCTGATGTTAAAGTGAGTTTTAAAAAAGGCAGAGGAACCAAAGATCAAATTGTCAACGTCTGTTGGATCATTGAAAAAGCAAGAGAGTTTCAGAAAAACATCTATTTCTGCTTTATTGACTATGCCAAAACCTTTGACTGTGTGGATCACAATAAACTGGAAAATTCTGAAAGAGATGGGAATACCAGAGCACCTGACCTGCCTCTTGAGAAACCTATATGCAGGTCAGGAAGCAACAGTTAGAACTGGACATGGAACAACAGACTGGTTCCAAATAGGAAAAGGAGTAGGTCAAGGCTATATATTGTCACCCTGCTTATGTAACTTATATGCAGAGTACATCATGAGAAACACTGGGCTGGAAGAATCACAAGCTGGAATCAAGGTTGCCTGGAGAAATATCAATAACCTCAGATGTGCAGATGACACCACCCTTATGGCAGAAAGTGAAGAACTAAAGAGCCTCTTGGTGAAAGTGAGAGAGGAGAGTGAAAAAGTTGGCTTAAAGCTCAACATTCAGAAAACTAAGATCTTGGGCATCCAGTCCCATCACTTCATGGCAAATAGATGGGGGAAACAATGGAAACAGTGGCTGACTTTTTTTGTTTTTGTTTTTTGCTCCAACATCTCTGCAGATGGTGATGGCAGCCGTGAAACTGAAAGATGCTTATTCCTTGGAAGGATAGTTATGAGCAATCTGGACAGCATATTGAAAAGCAGAGACATTACTTTGCCAACAAAGGTCCATCTAGTCAAGGCTATGGTTCTTCCAGTGGTCATGTAAGGATATGAGAGTTGGACTACTAAGAAAGCTGAGTGCTGAAGAATTGCTGCTTTTGAACTGTGGTGCTGTAGAAGACTCTTGAGAATCCCTTGGACCGCAAGGATATCCAAGCAGTCCATCCTAAAGGAGATCAGTCCTGAGTGTTCATTGGAAGGACTGATGTTGAAGCTGAAACTGCAAGGTGAACTTTGGCCACCTCATGTGAAGAACTGACTCATTGGAAAAGACCCTGATGCTGGGAGGGATTAGGGGCAGGAAAACAAGGGGACGACAGAGGATGAGGATGTTGGATGGCATCAGTGACTCAATGGACATGGGTTTGGGTGGACTCCAGGAGTTGGTGATGGACAGGGAGGCCTGGCGTGCTGTGGTTCATGGTGTTGCAAAGAGTCAGACACAACTGAGTGTCTGAACTGACTAACACCATTATAGATTGCTAGTGATCCTTTTTTGGAGTCTTTCTCTAACTGAGGATAAAAAATGGACAATTCTATAAGGAGAGCTTATTTTTATTAAAAAAGGAAAAATCCCTGTAGTCTTTACATACGATTTTTCTCACAAAATATTCACTTCTTCTTCAAACAGTAAACTGTATCAGTGTTTAAAAAATCCTTGATTATTGTTCAGTTGCTTTGATCACATTTGACTCTTTGCCACTCTGTAGACAGCAGCATGCCAGGCCCTCCTGTCCTTCACTGTCTCCTGGAGTTTGCTCAGATTCATGTTTATTGAGTTGGTGGTGCCATCCAACCATCTCATCCTCTGTCATCCCCTTCTCCTCCTGCCTTCAACCTTCCCCAGCATCAGGGTCTTTTCCAATGAGTCAGCTCTTCGATTCAGGTGGCCAAAGTATTGGAGTATCAGCTTCAGCGTCAACAGCATCAGCCCTTCCAATGAATATTCAGGGTTGATTTCCTTTAGGATGGACTAGTTTGATCTCCTTGCTGTCCAAGAGACTCCAAGAGTCCTCCCAGAACCACAATTCAAAAGCATCAGTTCTTTAGCATTCAACTTTCTTTATGGTCCAACTCTTACATCTGTACATGGCTACTGGAAAACCATAACTTTGACTGTATGGACCTTTGTTGGCAAAGGGATGTCTCTGATTTTTATTACACTGTCAGGCTTGTCATAGCTTTTCTTTCAGGGAGCAGGCATCTTAATTTCATGGCTGCAGTCACTGTCCACAGTGATTTTGGAACTGAAGAAAATAAAATCTGT
Organism: Ovis canadensis; assembly: GCF_042477335.2. Classification (NCBI taxonomy): domain Eukaryota; kingdom Metazoa; phylum Chordata; class Mammalia; order Artiodactyla; family Bovidae; genus Ovis; species Ovis canadensis. The sequence continues at coordinate 86,725,276 of NC_091256.1, forward strand.
CACTGCTTCTACTTTATCCCTTCTATTTGCCATGAAGTGGGGAGACCATTTGCCATGGTCTTAGTTTTTTCAGTGTTGAGTTTTAAGCCAGATTTTTCACTCTCCCCTTTCAATTTCATCAAGAGGCTCTTTAGTTCCTCTTCACTTTCTGCCATTAGAGTGGTACCATCTGCATATCTGAGGCTGTTGATACTTTGCTCAGCAATCTTGACCCCAGCTTGTGCTTCATCCAGCCTAGCATTTTGCATGATGTGATCTGCATAGAAGTTAAATAAGCAGGGCAACAATACACAGCCTTGATGTACTCCTTTCCCAATTTTGAACCAGTCTGTTGTTCCATGTCCAGTTCAAACTGTTGCTTCTTGCTCTGCATACAGGTTTCTCAGGAGGCAGGTAAGCTGGTCTGGTGTTCCTATCTCTTTAAGAATTTTCCACAGTTTGTTGTGATCCACACATCAAAGACTTTAGCATAGTCAGTGAACCAGTAGATGCTTTTCTGGAATTCCCTTGCTCTGTATGCTCCAACGGATATTGGCAATTTGATCTCTGGTTTGTCTGCCTTTTCTAAACCCAGCTTCTACATCTGGACGTTTTCATTTCACGTACTGCTGAAGCTTAGCTTGAAAGATTTTGAGCATTACCTTACTAGCATGTGAAGTGAGCACCCTTGTACAATGGTTTGAACATTCGCGGCATCGTCCTTCTTTAGGATTGAAACAAAAACTGACCATTCCCAGTCCTGTGGCCACTGGTGAGTTTACCAAATTTGCTGACATATTGAGGGCAGCCCTTTAACAATCACATCTTTCAGAACTTTAAATGGCTCAGTTGGAATTCCATCACCTCCATTAGGTTTGTTCTTATGATGCATCTTGAGGCCCAATTGACTTCACACCCCAGGAGGTCTGGCTCTAGGTGAGTCACCACGCGGTTGCGGTTATTCAGGTCATTAAGACTTTGTAAAGTTCTTCTCTGTATTCTTGCTCCCTCTTCTTTCTCTCTTCTGCTTCTGGTAGCTCCTTGTCATTCCTTTGAATGACAGTTCCTTTATTGCGTGCATCCTTGCATAGCATGTTCCCTTGATATCTCCAATATTCGTGACGAGATCTCTAGTCTTTCCCACTCTATCGTTTCCCTCTTTCTTCACACTGTTCATTTAAGAAGGCCTTCTTATCTCTCCTTGCTATTCTCCGGAACTCTGCATTCAGCTGGATATATCTTTCCTCTTCTCCCTTGCCTTTAACTTCTCTTCTTTTCTTGGCTATTTGAAAAGCCTCCTCAGACAATCACTTTGCCATCTTGTATTGCTTTTTCTTCTTATGAAATGTTTATGGTTAACTTTTAAAAAGGCATTATCAATAAATACTGTATACCACAGTGCATAATCTCACTAACCATATGAGTAAACATGGATGGGACAATGAGTATAGATTTATTATGCAATATTTACATAAACATAATATATAAAATATTTACACAAAATATATATTTATATAATTTATATATCATATATAAATAAATATATTTATATATAAATATATGATATATATATATCTCATCCATCAGAAAAAATATCTTTCCCCACAAAACTACATAGCACTCACCAAAGTACTCAAAGAGGCTACTGGGTACCAGGTTTACAGGAATTACAAAAAGGAGTTCTAATTACCATGTTAACATGAATAATGCCCCTCAATACTTTAAAATATTTGGACAATAGGACACAAATTAGCAGCCAGTAAGTGACATTTGTTGTGTCAACAGACAACAAGAAACTAGAACCCACAGAAATGATGTTATTTGACTGAGCAGAGCCACGCTGGGATCCTGAGAGCATCCGCCTCGGCTAACACTCTTCCGAGTGTTCCTCTTGTCTCTAGCTTCTGATGCAACTAAATAGAAGCAGCCAGATAAAGCAACCCTGAAATTAGGAAGACAATTTCTTCCACCGTATCAAACAGTCTCTTAAGTCTTAGGAAGAGCAGCTGACAAATAGTCCCTGCCAGAAATCCTTCACGTCATTTAAGTTAGGACTTTTTCTGTTTTTCAGTTGTTAAGAAATTTACTTTCTGTTGCAAAATAAAAATGCCCAGTAAACAGAAAGATAATAATTGTATGAGGTGGGAATGATGGGGGTGGTAGAAATACTGGTATTATTCTGGTAACAGCAGAAATTACCCAGTTTTATGAAAAGAACCAAGGTGGGTACAGTCTGGAAAACGAAACACAGTCTTGGATCTGGAAAATATTCTCTAAATGTGATGCTGGAAGTCACACAAGCTGCCTTTAAAGAGCTTTCTAAATGCTAGGCACCGTGCTACAGGGTTTAAATGGACCTATTTTAACTTTGCTTTCGCCAAGTGAAGAAAGCACTAACCCTTTACATGGAAGTAAGCACATGTAAAGGTCACATAACTCGCCCAAATTTATGCATCTGCTGATATCTGCAGACCACACCAAATACTTTTAGAATCACTAAGTATAACTAAATGGCTGTAACTGTGTTCTTCCTCTTTTTATTACTGAAAATGATGAATGAGTGTAAATCATACGAATTTAAAGAATTTTTTGTAAAATATAAGCAAGAAGATACTAAATCTGAATGGCTCAAAATTGTGAGCTTTGTATTGAGAGAAATCACCACTGAAAAAGAAATAATGTAGGGCCAACCAGTTGGGATTACTGCTTTCATTTATATGAATTATGCCTCTCATTCTTTTCTTGACTTAAATAGGTAAAAATTCTCATGCTTCAGTCTACTTTGAAAGATGGTTCCCCATTTATTTTTAGACATAAAAATACTGAACAAGAGAAATACATACTCTTGTGTTATTTGCTAACAGAATGTGCTAAGACTCCATAAACCATACCAAATCACACTAGAATTCTATGTAAATTCTGACATACACCTGCCATGGAAATGGGTACAAGACAGAGGTAAATACTAAGATTTTTCTCAATTATTCTGGTCAATTCTTATCAGGTTTTTCAATTAATCTTAAAAACTAAAAGACAAAATTAGAAAAAGCAAAAACACAACACTTGTACCTTTGATACAGGTTGGCATCTCAGGTTCCCACGTGTCGTTACCACCACAGAACACCAGGTTGCTGCCGTTCAGGTAGAAGCCCTGGAGGCATTCGAACACCACCACTGACTGGTATGAAAATTTTTCTCTACTTCCTGACACCATTATTCCATGTTCGAGAAATGGTCGTTCACATTTGACAACTGAAAAGTGGAGAAATTCCAGAGTTAATAAAAAGCTGCTTTCACACTGGACCTGAAAAATTAGTGTAAAGTGGGAAGAAAGAGGCCAGGAATAAAAGGCAAGATGCTAATCGGGGGGAAAAAAAAAAAAGACTTCATTTGTGCATTTGAATTCCAGGGAAACAGATTTAGAAAAACAATATTTTTCCACATAGAAAAAACTGTCATTATAGTTTATTGGATTTCTACAATTTTTGTATGTTGATCCCATATTTTGCGACTTTGCTAAAACATCAGTTTTTGAGACAATCATGTTGTAAGTGAATACGGACTATTTTATTTCTTTCTTTCCAATGTTGTTCCGTCGTTCAGTTGTGTCTGACTCTTTGTGACCCCATGCACTGTGGCATGCAGGACTTCCCTTTGCTGAGAAGTTCTATATTCAGTAAGTATCTTGTTTATAATCTTCTTTCAAATTGTTTGTCTGCCTTTGGTATCAGGGTAAAGTCCCCATGAAATGAGTTGAGAAGCATTTGTTTCTCATATTTCTTGAAGAGTTTATGTAGAGGTGCTATTATTTATTCCTGCAGTATATAGTAGAATTCCCTAAGAAGGACATCTCTCAGATCGAGGAGGTCTCTGTTCTCATTGTGGGAAGGTTTTTAAATACAAATTATATTTCCTTAATAGATATAGACTTCCCTGGTGGCTCAGATGGTAAAGCTTCTGTCTACAATGCGGGAGACCCAGGTTCGATCCCTGGGTTAGGAAGATCTCCTGGAGAAGGAAATAGCAATCCACTCCAGGACTATTGCCTGGAAAATCCCATGGACAGAGGAGCCTGGTAGGCTACAGCCCATGGGGTCGCAAAGAATCGGACACGACTGAGCGACTTCACTTTCACTTTCACTTTAATAGATACAAGACTATTCAGGCTACCTACATCTTTGTGTGGAGATATTTTGGTATATGTTTCTTCAAAGTTCAGTTCAGTCGCTCAGTCATGTCTGACTCTTTGCAACCCCATGAACCACAGCACGCCAGGCCTCCCTGTCCATCACCAACTCCCGGAGTCCACCCAAACCCATGTCCATCGAGTCAGTGATGCCATCCAACCATCTCATCCTCTGTCCTCCCCTTCTCCTCCTGCCCTCAATCTTTCCCAGCATCAGGGTCTTTTCCAAAGAGTCAGCTCTTTGCATGAGGTGGCCAACGTATTGGAGTTTCATCTTCAACATCAGTCCTTCCAATGAACGCTCAGGACTGATCTCCTTTAGGATAGACTGCTTGGATCTCCTTACAGTCCAAGGGACTCTCAAGAGTCTTCTCCAACACCACAGTTCAAAACCAGCAATTCTTTGGCACTCAGCTTTCTTTATAGTCCAACTCTCACATCCATACATGACTACTGGAAAAACCATAGCCTTGATTAGATGGATCTTTGTTGGCAAAGTAATGTCTCTGCTTTTTAATATGCTGTCTAGGTTGGTCATAATTTTCCTTCCAAGGAGTCAGCATCTTTTAATTTCATGGTTGCAATCACCATCTGCAGTGATTTTGAAGCCCAGAAAAATAAAGTCAGCCACTGTTTCCATTGTTTCCCCATCTATCTGTCATGGACCAGATGCCATGATCTTAGTTTCCTGAATGCTGAGCTTTAAGCCAACTTTTTCACTCTCCTCTCTCACTTTCATCAAGAGGCTCTTTAGTTCTTCACTTTCTGCCATAAGGGTGCTGTCATCTGCATATCTGAGGTTATTGATATTGCTCCCAGCAATCTAGATTCCAGCTTGTGTTTCATCCAGCCCAGCATTTCTCATGATGTACTCTGCATATAAGTTACATAAGCAGGGTGACAATATACAGCCTTGACATACTCCTTTTCCTATTTGGAACCAGTCTGTTGTTCCATGTCCAGTTCTAACTGTTGCTTCCTGACCTGCATATAGGTTTCTCAAGAGGCAGGTCAGGTGGTCTGGTAGTTCCATCTCTTTCAGAATTTTCCAAGTTTATTGTGATCCACACAGTCAAAGGCTTTGGCATAGTCAATAAAGCAGAAATAGATGTTTTTCTGGAACTCTCTTGCTTTTTCGATGATCCAGGGGATGTTGGCAATTTGACCTCTGGTTCCTCTGCCTTTTCTAAAACCAGCTTGAACATCAGGAAGTTCATGGTTCACATACTGCTGAAGCCTGGCTAGGAGGATTTTAAGCATTACTTTACTAGCGTGAGATGAGTGCAATTGTGCGGTAGTCTAAGCATTCTTTGGTATTGCCTTTCTTTGGGACTGGAATGAAAACTGACCTTTTCCAGTCCTGCGGCCACTGCTGAGTTTTCCAAATTTGCTGGCATATTGAGTGGAGTACTTTCACAGAGTCATCTTTCAGGATTTGAAATAGTTCAACTGGAATTCCATCACCTCCACTAGCTTTGTTCGTAGTGATAATCCCTACGGCCCACTTGACTTGATGTTCCAGAATGTCTGGCTCTAGGTGAGTGATCACACCATCGTGATTATCTGGGTCATGAAGATCTTTTTTGTACAGTTCTTCTGTGTATTCTGGCCACCTCTTCTTAATATCTTCAGCTTCTGTTAGGTCCATACCATTTCTGTCCTTTATCGAGCCCATCTTTGCATGAAATGTTCCCTTGGTATCTCTAATTTTCTTGAAGAGATCTCTAGTTTTTCCTATTCTATTGTTTTCCTCTATTTCTTTGCATTGATTGCTGAGGAAGGCTTTCTTATCTCTCTTGCTATTCTTTGGAACTCTGCATTCAAATGGGTATATCTTTCCTTTTCTCCTTTGCTTTTTGCTTCCCTTCTTTTCACAGCTATTTGTAAGGCCTCCCTAGACAGCCATTTTGCTTTTTTGCATTTCTTTTTCTTGGGGATGGTCTTGATGTACAATGTCACAAATCTCTGTCCATAGTTCATCAGACACTCTATCTATCAGATCTAGTCCCTTAAATCTATTTCTCATTCCACTGTATAGTCATAAGGGTTTTGATTTAGGTCATACCTGAATGGTCTAGTGGTTTTCTCCACTTTCTTCAATTTAAGTCTGAATTTGGTAATAAAGAGCTCATGATCTGAGCCACAGTCAGCTCCTGGTCTTGTTTTTGCTGACTGTATAGAGCTTCTCCATCTTTGGCTGCAAAGAATGTAATCAATCTGATTTTGGTGTTGACCATCTGGTGAAGCCCATGTGTAGAGTCTTCTCTTGTGTTGTTGGAAGAGGGTGTTTGCTATGACCAGTGCATTCTCTTGTCAGAACTCTATTATCCTCTGCCCTCCTTCATTCTGTACTCCAAGGCCAAATTTGCCTGTTACTCCAGGTGTTTCTTGACTGCCTACTTTTGCATTCCAGCCCCCTATAATGAAAAGGACATCTTTTTTGGGTGTTACTTCTAGAAGGTCTTGTATGTCTTCATAGAACTGTTCAACTTCAGCTTCAGCATTTTGGTCAGGGTGTAGACTTGAATTACCATAATATTGAATGGTTTGCCTTGGAAATGAACAGAGATCATTCTGTCGTTTTTGAGAGTGCATCCAAGTATTGCATTTCAGACTCTTTTGTTGATTATGATGGTTACTCTATTTCTTCTAAGGGAGTCCTGCCCACAGGAGTAGATATAATGGTCATCTGAGTTAAATTCACCCATTCCAGTCCGTTTTAGTTCGCTGATTCATAGAATGTCGATGTTCATTCTTGCCATCTCTTGTTTTACTTCCAATTTGCCTTGATTCATGGACCTGACATTCCAGGTTCCTATGCAATACTGCTCTTTACAGCATCGAATCTTGCTTCTACCACCAGTCCCATTCACAACTGGGTGTTGTTTGTGCTTTGGATCCATCCCTTCATTCTTTCTGGAGTTATTTCTCTACTGATCTCCAGTAGAATATTGGGCACCTACTGACCTGGAGAGTTCATCTTTCATTGTCCTATCTTTTTGCCTTTTCACACTGTTCCTGGGGTTCTCAAGGCAAGAATACTGAAGTGTGTTTTTTTCTTTTAAGGAATTTTGAAAACTTTTCTTCAAAGCAGTTTGTTAATTTCATTTGTTGTTAAATTTATAAGCATAAATTTGTGATATTACAACTATCATCATCGTATTCTTTAATCATCCCTTTAAATATCTGTATAATATATTAGCAATGTCCTCTTTTTTATTCTTTGTAAGAATTTTTTTTTACCAGTCCATTCTGAAGGAGATCAGCCCTGGGTGTACTTTGGAAGGAAGGATGCTAAAGCTGAAACTCCAGTACTTTGGTCACCTCATGCGAAGAGTTGACTCATTGGAAAAGACTCTGATGCTGGGAGGGATTGGGGGCAGGAGGAGAAGGGGACGACAGAGGATGAGATGGCTGGATGGCATCACTGACTCGATCAACGTGAGTCTGAGTGAACTCTGGGAGTTGGTGATGGACAGGGAGGCCTAGCGTGCTGCGATTCATGGGGTCGCAAAGAGTCGGACATGACTGAGCGACTGAACTGAACTGAACTGAAGAATTTATTTTTAATTTTTAAACAGCTTTTAAAGGGTACATTCCATTTAAAGTTATTACAAAACAGTGACTATGTTCCTCATGTCATACAATACATTCTTGTAGCCTGTCTTATAGCCATGCTCCCTACCCCTATATTGCCTCTCTTTCCTCTCCCTGCTAATAACCAGTAGCTTGTTCTCTGTATCTGTGAGTCTGTTTCTTTTTTTTTTATTTACTAGTTTGTTGTATTATTTATCTTCTCTGTATAAATGATATCATATGATATTTTTCATGCTCTGATTTATTAAATATCTTTTTTCTTTCTTGTCAGCCTAGTTACAGCTTTATCAATCTTCTCCAAGAACCACAGAGTTTCATTGGTTTTCTGTATTATTTTCTCTTTACAATTTTATTGATCTTTCTCTATTTATGATTATCTTATGTCTCCTTATTTTGAGTTTGTTTGCTCTTTCCTTTTTAGTTTTGTAAGGTGGAAGCTTCAATTATTAACTTGAGATTTTTTTCCTAGCACAAATTCATGCTATAAATTTCCCTCTAAGCAATGCTTTTGCTGCGTCACACAAATTTTGCTATTTTGATATATCATGTTTTTCATTTTTATTCAATTCAGAATATGTTCTAACTTTATTTGTTACTTTAATTATGGGTTATTTATGAGTATCTTTTATAATTTTCAAATATTTGAGAATTTTCTAGATTAGCTGTTTTAATTTCTGCATTTATTCCATTTTGATCAGATAATGTATTCAGGATGATTTTAGTGCTAGAATATGATCTCCCTTGGAAAATGTTCCCTGTGCAGGTAAAAAGAGTAAATATCACCCTGTACTCAGTGACTGCTTCCTTCCAAGAGTCAAAGCCCCTCTAGCATCTCCTTGCTTCACTTCACTTGAGTGCCTTAAACATTATTTTAAAAATATATTTTGTCCAGAGTTTGTCATTATTATCAATGAGAGAGTTAGCCTTTAAAAATCTGCACTGCCATTATTTGTAGCTAGAACACTCAGACATCTTGCAATATAAGGAAAAACTTTATTTTCAAGGCAGCATGTGTTGAGTTTTTTAGATTTTGAAGCAAAAAGTCCTAACTTTTATACACACACACATATTAGATCACAGTGTATAAACTGGAATGTCAATAACATCTGGGGCGGGAGTGGGAAGCCCCACAACTAGAACTATTTTCTATTCAATTTGGCCTAAATTAAATTAGAAGGCAATGTAAACAGAGGAGGAAACTTGCATGATTCTTTCACTTATTGGCAAAATTATTTACTTATTGGTAAAACTCAATGGACATGAATTTGAGCAAGTTCCAGGAAATGGTGAAGGACAGAGAAGCCTGGCGTGCTGCAGTCCATGGGGTTGCAAAGAGCTGCACACGGCTAAGTGACTGAACAACAACGAAACTATTTGCAAAGTATTCCATAGTATTTACAAATAAGGGAGATAAACGGAAATATGGTTACCTTTGCACAGAGGAGGGTCACTGCTCCATTTGTTAGGTTCAATACAGGTGAGCTTGTTCTGTCCAACAAGTGCATATTCATCTGGTCCATTTGAAGGATCACAACTGTAAGTTATTAATTCATTATACTCAAATATATTCCTGTAGCTATTGGTGTGTTTTCCATGCTTTATTTTTGGAGGTTGTCCACAATAAATCTCTGAAAAGGGGGAAAAAATGTGAAAAGGAAGGCAAACGAAAAGTGGAAGAGTGAGACAGCGTTAGTAAAGTGCTATCACTGCCTCAATAAGCACTTTAACTTAGGGTTTCTGGAAGTTAATTGTGAATCCATTATCCATTTAGAGGAAAGTTTCCATGAGAGAGTGTATTATGGAAACTTTCATAGAACTATTCAACTTACACAGAAATTAACTTTTAAGAACCAAACTCACTTCCTTAAATACCTATTAAAGTATCTATATGAAATTCCTATATTATCTACAAGGACACACAAAGTTTTGTTCTAGACATCATAAGAGATGGAAATTTAATGAGAAAATATGCTTGCGACTACATGGAAACTTACATTACTGTATGTAAAAGAGATAGCCAATGGGAATTTGCTCTATGGCCAAGGAAACTCAAACAGGGGCTCTGTATCAGCCTAGAGGGGTGGGATGGGGAGGGAGATGGGAGGGAGGGTCAAAAGGGAGGGGATGTATGTATACCTATGGCTGATTCATGTTGAAGTTTGAGAAAAACCCACAAAATTCTGTAAAGCAATTATCCTTCCATTAAAAAATTAATTAATTAAAAAATAATAAAATCCACCACTAAGAAATTCTTTATAATTTATAAACATATCCATTTACTACATCAGAGGTTCACAATAATACCAAAATACTGTCTTATTTCACGGTCATCCTTGTAACTGTATCGTGAAATTTCCCAGAATCTACAAATTGTGTGAATTTGAAACAGACTGAATCCAGATGTCTTCCTTTAAGCCAGATATTTGCAAAAAATGTAAAACAATGCCACTGTTCTCACTGTTTTGGAATTTTTTTTATTTTTTCATAAAAATATGGTATATATGTTAACATGTATTGACTTTATACAAGTCTTAAAAGTGAGTTAATAAAAAACTATTTTAAAAACTTTCATTCTAATTTCAATAAAATGAATACCAGTAGACATAAAGCACACAAAGAAGCAGTTTCTCAGGTGGCACTAGTAGTAAGAACCCGTCTGCCAATACAGGAGACATGAGAGACGCAGGTTCATTCTCTGGGTGTGGAAGATCCCCAGGAGGGTGGCCTGGTAACCCACTCTAGCATTCTTGCCTGGAGAATCCCAGGGTGGGCCACAGTCCATAGCATTGCAGAGCTGGACACGACTGAAGCAACTTAGCACAGCAAGGCACATAAAGAAAAGCTCTTTGGGATCATTGCTGATTTAAAAGCAAAAACATATCCTGCAGCCAAAAAAGTTTGAACATTCTTGATCTAAATTCTAGAGTGAGAACTTACTTACTTTCACAGTGTGGGACAGTATCACTCCAAGACACATTCTCTCCAACAAGATTACAAACTATGATAGGTTTTCCTCTTAAGAAATAACTAAACAGGAAAAAGAAAAGGTTACTGCTTCTTTAACAGCACACATAATGATGAAAACTTTTATATGGTTGTTTTTCTACACTCTAGTACTTTGAGGGAGACGTTTCTTAAGTGACATGATACAAATGAAAGTGCTAACCAAATCTGCAATTCTAATCAAGTAAAGATTTATTGCCTGTGAACACACACTGGCCCACAGCAAAAAGTCTCCATGACTCTGTCACGCTTCAGACTGGCATCTCTGCTCTCTCTGGCAAAGGCATCACACTTTCACGTCTAAGCTTTTGCTCCCACCACTGTGTTCAGTCAGAACTGAGAAAGAGAGACCAGGCTCTAGAGCTTGCCTGCCTGGATTCAAATTCTAGTGAATGACGGACTTGTTATTTGAGCTTGGGAAAGCCTTTTACTGTTTTTCTTGCTCAATTTCCTCATCTATGTAAATGACACAATAGGGCATACCTCATGGGATTGTTTAGAGAATAAGTTAGCATCTGACACATAGTGAGTGCTAGGTAAGTTTTAGCTCTTTTTAATATTCTTTAGATCAGAATATCTTCCTAGGAACGCTTAGGACTGATACTTAATGCAATCTTCTCTTAATCTTTTCTGATAATTTAAATTTATAGTGCTCTCTCCTCCCTCTGGACTCTCATTGTAATGATCATAAATAATTTTATGTATTCGGCACTTCTTACTTACTATTTTGCTTTAATATATTATACTAGTATATATTGTGTTTCAATTTTTCTATCTTTTTGAGAGGAGTCTATGCTTTAAGTTTTTGGAACCTCTCAAAGTGCCTAATAGGCTCTCTACATCTATGACAGAACATTCTAATATTTTTATTTGATCAATTTAAAAATAATCAGGGAAACTGCTTGCACAAGGTTCTAGTAGACTTCTCCATCAAGTTGCCCTCATTTTTTGGATATTGTAGTGTTTTAGGAGAGGACTTGGGGAAGGTGGCAGAGGTGGAGGCACTAGGGATCTGTCTCCATAACTAGACAAAAACCGCAATGGCAGAGTCTGCCTGATGTCACTATTTTTGGACTTTGGAGTCTGCTGAAGAACTGTGAGTTCCAGAGGAAAACTCAGACAGGAAAATCACAGTCATTTCAGTCAATTTCAGCTCTTAGGAAAATAGCAGCTACCCATCCCCACTCTCAGCAATGTAGCAGGCAGCTGTGCATGTGTTCCTGAGCGGCTCACAGACAAACTGCAGGAGGCAGAGTACCCAGAAAGGACTGTCCTCCAAGAACCAAGGATATGTACTCTGACTGCTGACTTTTGTTCCTGATCACAGAAAATAGTGGGTAGCCATTGTTGCCATGTCTTGCTGATGCTTGCAAGCCCCTTCCTTGTTGGCACAAGTGAATTACATGGGATTTAAAGATCGAGCACCATTTGCTTCCATTTGATTTTTGCTTTCAACTTCATTTTAATGCTTCAGGAGTCAATAATTAAAGATTAGACATTCAAAAACAACTGCATATGAGGGGAAATTTAGAAAGTAAATGTGCATATTCAGGGAAAAACTCAGAAATGGCCTGTGAAGACCTTCAGTTTACAACTCAGGTTGATTGTTGGCAGAAAAATATCCTACAGCAATCAAAAAACAATAACAAAAACTGCAATGCCCAGGGAAAGGGGAGGATCTGACTTCCAAAGTTACCATATTATTAAATTCCAATGTCCAGTATTCCACAAAAAATCACCAGGCATACAAAGAAATAGGAAAGTATGGCCCATTCAATATAAAAATAAAATTAAATGAACAGAAACTGCTTCTGAAAAACATCTGATGACAGATAGATTAGATAAGGACTATCTTAAATATGCTTGAACAGCTAAAGAAAGATGTACAGAAAATCAAGAAAATGATGTATGAGCAAAGCAGAACAATCATAAGGAGAACGCTCATGAGTGCCTGCTCAGTTGTGTCTGACTCTTCATGACCCCATGGACTGAAGCTTGCCAGGCTTCTCTGCCATGAAAATTTCCAGGCAAGAACACTGGAGTCAGTTGTCATCTCCTACTCCAAGGTATCTTCCCAACCCAGGGATCCAACCCTCGTCTCTTGTGTCTCCTGCACTGACAGGCAGATTCTTTACCACTGCGCCACCCAGGAAGCCCATCATGAGGAGACAGATAACCTAAGAAGAAATCAAGGAGGAATTCTAGGCTTAAAGTACAATACCTGGTCTAAAAAATTCAGTAGAGGGATTTAAAGAAAATTTGAGCAGGCAGAAAGAAAAATTAGTGAACCTAAATATAGAATGGGGGAAGTTATTGAATCTGAGCAACAGAAAGAAAAAAGAGTGAAGAAAAATGAGCAGTCCCTAAAGGGCTTGTGTGATATCATGAAGTGGATCACACACGCTGTGGGACTCTCAGAGGGAGAGGAGAGATAGAAAGCGACAGAGAGAACACTTTACAAAATAATGGCAGACGACTTCCAAAATTTGATGAGAAACACAGATGCAATCAAGAAGCTCAACAACGTCCAGGTAAAAAGAACTTAAAGAAGCCCACACTAAGACACGTAATAATCAAACTCTCAAAAGACAAAGACAGAGCAGCTAAGATGGCAGAGTAGAAGGACCCTAAACTCACTTCCTCCAACAAGAAAACCAAAATCACAACAACCTACCGGGCAATCCTCATCGAAAAAGACTGAAGCCTACCGGAAAAGGTGCCCTAGAGCTAGAAACAAAAAGATGGAACCACAAAGAGACTGGTAGGAGGGAAGATTAGGAATATAAGCAAATCCCATTCCCTTAGGTGGGTGCCCCGCAAGCTGGAGGATAATTATATTATAGAGGTTTTACCGCTAGAGCGAGTTCTGAGTCCCACTGAAGCCCTTAACCCAAGACTCCAGCACTGGGGAAGAGGAGATCCCAGAGCATTTGGCTTTGAAAGCCACCAGAGCTTGATTACAGGAGCTCACAGGACTGGGAGAACCAGAGACTTCACTCTAAAAGGGTACACAGAAGTCTCACAGACACCAGGAACAAAGGCAGAAGCAGTAACTTCATAGGATCCTCGATCAGAACTACCTACTGATCTTGAAAGGTGTCCTGAGGAAGCAGGGGCTGGCTGTGATTCACTTTGGGGATATAGACATTGGTGGCAGATATATAGGACTTCTCAGATGGCCCAGTAAAGAATCTGCCTGTCAGTGTAGGAGATGCAGGTTGATCCCTGGGTTGGGAAGATCCCCTGGAGAAGAAAATGGCAACACACTCCGTTAGTCTTGCCTGAGAAAGTCCATGGACAGAGGAGCCTGGAGGGCTGCAGCTCATGGGGTAGCAAAGCTGAACACGACTGAGCACACAGGCATGGCAGGTGTATCAGGGCACACTCATCTGTGTGAGCTCTCCCAGAGGCTGATATTTTGGCATCAAGACCTGGCCCCACCCAACAGTCTGTAGGATCCAGTGCTGGAAACACCTCAGGCCAAACAACAGATGAGCATCAGCAGACAGGCTGCCTAGAGACTTCCTGAGCCCACAGCCACATTTGGGCTTCCCTTATGGCTCAGCTGGGAAAGAATCTGTTCACAATGCAGGAGACCTGGGTTCAATCCCTGGACTGGGAAAATCCCCTGGAGAAGGAAAAGGCTAGCCACTCCAGTATTCTGGCCTCGAGAATTCCATGTACTGTATAGATCATGGGGTCGCAAAGAGTCAGACATGACTGAGTGACTTTCACTTTCACTTCACTAGACATGACCCTGCCCAACAGAGGACCAAGATCCAGCTCCAGTGGCCATGGGGCTGACACTGGAAGCAAGAAAATTACAGCCCTTCAGCCTGCAGATTGAGTCTACAAATGCAGGCCAGCTAATCCTGGGCCTATGAGTGATGAGAGGGGAGTGTACTGCTGGGATGCTTTGAACATTTCCTAAAGAGGGTCACTTCTCCAAAATCAAAAAAGAGTAACCAACTTACCACATACAAAACATACAAATAGCAATTTAAAGAAAATGAAAGCACAGAAGAATACATTTCAGATGAAGGAACAAGATAAAACCCAAGAAGAACTAACTGACGTGAAGGAATGGAATCTACCCAAGAAAGAGTTCAGAGTAATGACAGTAAAGATGATCAAAGAACTCAGGAGAACTGGACGCACAAAGTGAAAAATGAGGCGTTTTTAACAAAGAATTAGAAAATATAAAGAAAAGCCAAATACAATTAAAGAATACAATAACTGAACTGAAAACTACACTAGAAGGAATCAATAGTAGCGTGAATGAGACAGAAGGACAGGTCAGCGAGGTGGAAGACCAAATGGTGGTAATCAGTGCCACGGAACAGAAAAAAGAATGAAAAAGAATGAGAACAATTTAAGGGACTTCCGGGACAACATTAAGCATGCTAGCATTTGCATTATTGGGGTCCCAGAAGGCGGAGAGAGAAAGGGCCTGAGAAAATATTTGAAAAGATAATAGCTGAAAACTCCCCTAATCTGGAAAAGGAACAGTCACCCAGGTCTAGGAAGTGCAGAGAGTGTGATACAGGATTAACCCACAGAGGAATATACCATGACATAGAATAATCAAAATGACAAAAACTAAAGATGAAGAGAAAATATTAAAAGCAACAAGTGAAAATCAACAAATAACATATGAGATTACTCCAATAAGGCTGCTGCTGCTGCTGCTAAATCACATCAGTCATGTCCAACTCTGTGCAGCCCCATAGATGGCAGCCCACCAGGCTCCCACCCCTGGGATTCTCCAGGCAAGCATACTGGGGTGGGTTGCCATTTTCTTCTCCAGTGCAGGAAAGTGAAAAGTGAAAGTGAAGTTGCTCAGTCATGTCCGACTCTTCGCGACCCCATGGACTGTAGCCTACCAGGCTCCTCCATCCATGGGATTTCCCAGACAAGAGTACTGGAGTGGGTTGCCATTGCCTTCTCCACCAATAAGGCTATCAACTAATTTTTCAGCAGAAATTCTGCAGGCTGTAAAGAAGAGACTTTAAAGTGATGAAAGCCAAAAAGTTACAATCAAGAATACTCTATTCAGCAAAGCTCTCATTTCATTCAGATTTGATGGAGAAATCAAAAGTTTTAGAGACAAGCAAAAGCTAAAATAATTCACTATTACCAAAGCATCTTTACAACAGATAATAAAGGAAATTCTCTGTAGAAATGAAAAGATCACAAATAAAAAGAATAAACTTATAAAATGGAAAAGCTTATGGGTAAAGGCAAACTTACAATACAGTTAGAAACTCATCCACACACAAAGCTAGTAGGGAAGTTAAAAGAAAAAAGCAATGAAATAATTTGTATCGACAATAAGCAGTTAAGGGATACACAAAAAATTAGATGTGAAATATAAAATCAAAACCAGTAATTGTGAGGGGAGGAGAATAAAAGGCAGGATATCTAAAATACGTTTGAAATTAAGAAATCTGCAACTTAAAACAAGTATGTATAAATATAGACTCCTATACAAAAATCTCATATAACCACAAAAAAACTGTAATAGATGTATACATACAAAAGATAAAGGAATCCAAATATAACACTTGAGACAGTCATCAAAAGAGAAGAGAAAGAAAGGAGGAAAAAAAAGCAAAAAAAAGAAAATCAACAAAATGACAATAGGAACATACATATTAATAGTTACCTTAAATGTAAGTGGACTAAATGCTCCAACCAAAAGACTCAAATTGGCTAAATGACTACAAAAACAAGACCTACATACATGCTGTCTACAAGAAAGTCACCTCAGATCTGGAGACACATACACACTGAAAGTGAGGAAATGGAAAGAGCTATTCCATGCAAATGGAAGTCAAAAGAAAGTCAGAGTTGCAATGCTTCTATCAGATACAATACTCTTTTAATAAAGACTACTACAAGAGACAAAGAAGGACACTATATAATGAGCAAAGAATCAATCCAAGAAGAAAATATAACAATTCAAATACATATGCACCCATTATAGAAGCATCTCAGTACATAACAGCCAAGTGCTAACAGCCAAAAAGGGAAAACTGACAGTAATACAGTAATAGTAGGGCACTTTAACACCCCACTTACATCAATGGATAGATCATCCAGACAGAAAATTAATAAGGAACAACAGCCTTAAGTGACATATTGAACTCAGTTCAGTTCAGTCACTCAGTCATGTCCAACCCCATGAACTGCAGCACGCAAGGCCTCCCCGTCCATCACCAGCTCCCGGAGTTCACTCAGACTCACGTCCATCAAGTCGGTGATGCCATTCAGCCATCTCATCCTCTGTCGTCCTCTTCTCCTCCTGCCCCCAATCCCTCCCAGCATCAGAGTCTTTTCCAATGAGTCAACTCTTCGCATGAGGTGGCCAAAGTACTGGAGCTTCAGCTTTAGCATCATTCCTTCCAAAGAAATCCCAGGGTTGATCTCCTTCAGAATGGACTGGTTGGATCTCCTTGCAGTCCAGGGGACTCTCAAGAGTCTTCTCCAATACCACAGTTCAAAAGCATCAATTCTTTGGCGCTCAGCCTTCTTCACAGTCCAACTTTCACATCCATACATGACCACAGGAAAAACCATAGCCTTGACTAGATGGACCTTAGTCGGCAAAGTAATATCTCTGCTTTTGAATATACTATCTAGGTTGGTCATAACTTTTCTTCCAAGGAGTAAGTGTCTTTTAATTTCATGGCTGCAGTCACCATCTGCAGTGATTTTGGAGCCTCCCAAAATAAAGTCTGCCACTGTTTCCACTGTTTCTCCATCTATTTTCCCATGAAGTGATGGGACCAGATGCCACGATCTTAGTTTTCTGGATGTTGAGCTTTAAGCCAACTTTTTCACTCTCCTCTTTCACTTTCATCAAGAGGCTTTTTAGTAGCAAAAGCGGTAGTAAGAGGGAATTTTATAGTGATACAAACTTACCTCAGGAAACAAGAAATATCTCAAATAACTAACCTAACCTTACACATAAAGCAATAGAGAAAGAAGAATAAATAAAAGTCAAAGTCAGTAAAAAGAAGGAAATCATAAGATCAGAGCAGCAACAAATGAAATAGAGACTTTGATAACAGTTCTAATAAGATGCATGAAAACTGGAGCCTATTATACAGAGAGAAGTCAATCAGAAAGAAGAACACCAATACAGTATATTAACTCATATATATGGAATTTAGAAAGATGGTAACGATGGCCCTATATGCAAAACAGCAAAAGAGGCCCAGATACACAGAACAGACTTTTGGACTCTGTGGGAGAAGGCGAGGGTGGGATGGTTTGAGAGAAGAGCATTGAAACATGTATATTACCGTATATGGAACAGATGACCACTCCAAGTTCGATGCATGAACCAGGGCACTCAAAGTCAGTGCACTGGGACAACTCAGAGGGATGGGATGGGGAGGGAGGTGGAAGACGGGTTCAGGATGGGGGACACATGTACACCCATGGCTGATTCATGTCAATGTATGGCAAAACTACAACAACATTGTTAAGTAATTAGCCTCCAATTTAAATAAATAAATTTTAAAAAATAGAAAAGACCAATGAAACTAAAAGCTGGTTCTTTGAAAAGAAAAAGAAATTGATAGACTTTTAGCCAGACTCATCAAGAAAAACGAGGAGAGGGCCCAAATCAATAAGACCAGAAAGGAAAAAGAAGTTACAACCAACACATCAGAAATACAAAGGATCACAAAAGACTACTATAAGCAACTATTTGCCAATAAAATGGACAATCTACTGTAGAAGAAATGGAAATATTCTTAGAAAGAGATAATCTCCCAAGACTGAACCAGGACGAAATAGAACGTATGAACAGACTAATCCCCGGTACTGAAATTGAATCAGTAATTTAAAAGCTCCCAACAAGCAAAATCTTCCAGGACCAGATGGCTTCACAGGTAAATTCTACCAAACATCCATCCATCTTTCTGAAACTATTCCAAAAATCTGCAGAAGAAAGAACAGTTCCAAACTTATTCTATAAGATCAGCATCACCCTAATACCAAAACCAGACAGATATCACACAAAAAAAGAACATTTTAGGTCCATCACTGATGAAAATATAAATGACAATTCTCAACAAAATACTAGCAGACCAACTCCAACAATACATTAAAAGGATCATACATCATGATCCAGTGAGATTTATCCCAGGGATATAAGAGCTTTAAATATTCATTAATCAACCAATGCATTATACCATATTAACAAACTGAAGAAAAACCATGTGATCCTTTCAATAGATGCAGAAAAAACTTCTGATAAAATTCAATACCGTTTATGATTTAAAAAGTCCTCTTCAGAAAGTGAGCTTAGAGAAAACATGGCTCAACATAATAAAGGCCGTACATGACAAATCCACAGCTAATATCATACTCAGTGGTGAAAACAGAAGACATTTTCTCTGAGATCATGAAAAATACCAGGATGCCCACTTTTATCACTTTAATTCAGCATGGTTTTGGTCTGGCCACAGGAAATGGAGAAGAAAAATAAATAAAAGGAATCCAAATTGGAAAAGAAGTAAAACCATCACTGTTTGCAGATGATGTGATGCTATACATAGAAAATCCTAAGTCTACTACCAGAAAACTACTAGAGCTCATCAACGAATTTTGAAAAGTTGTTGGATACTAAATTAAGATACAGAAATTGTTGCACTTCTATACTCTAACAATGAAATATCAAAAAAGAAATTAAGGAAACAATCCCATTTACTATTGCATCAAAAAGAATAAAATATATAGAAATAAACCTATCTGAGGAGGCAAAAATCCTATACTCTGAAAACTATAAGATACTGGTGAAAAGAACTGGAGATGACTCAATGGATGAAAAGATATTGGAAAGATAGATGGAAAGATATTCTGTGTTCTTGGATTTGGAGAATCAGTATTGTCAAAATGACTATACTACCCAAGACAATCTATAGATTCAATGCAATCCCTACCAAATTACCAATGGCACTTTTCACAGAACTAGGGTAAAAAATGTTTTAAGTTGTATGGAAACACAAAAGACCCCTAATAGCCAAAACAATCTTGAGAAGGAAGAATGGAACTGGAGCAGTCATGGTCCCTGACTTCAAACCTTACTATAATGCTACAGTCTTCAAAACGGTATGGTACTGGCAGAGAAGGGGACGCATAGAACCATAGAACAGGAGAGAAAGCCCATCAATAAACTCATACACTGATAACTAATCTAGAACAAAGGAGGCGAGAATAGACAGTGGAGACAAGTCAGTCTTTTCAATAAGTGGTGCTGGGAAAACTAGACAGCTATATGTGAAAAGAATGAAACATTCTTTTACACCATACAGAACACAGAACATTCTTTTACACCATATACAAATAAATACAAAACTAAACTCAAAATGGATTAAAGACCTAAATGTAAGACCTGATATTATAAAACTCTTCAAGGAAAACATAGGCAGAACACTCTTTAACATAAATTGTGGTGATATTTTTTTAGATACATCTCCTAGAGTAATGGAAATAAAAACAAACACAAAAAACTGGGATCTAACTAAATGGGAAGCCCTTTTGCATGGCAAAGGAAATCATAAATAAAGGAAATCTATGGACTGGGAGAAAATATTATAAATGATGATACCAAGAAGGGATTAATTTCCAATATATGGAGTTCACACAGCTTAATACCAAAAACAACAACATAATCAAAAAATGAGCAGAAGGACCAGACATTTTTCCAAAGAAGTATACAAGTGTCTTTTTCAGGCACATGAAAAAAAATGCTAAATATTGTTAATTATTAGAGAAATGCAAATCAAAACTACAATGAGATGTTACCTTATACCTGTCAGAATGGCCATCATTTAAATGTCTACCAATAATGAATGCTGGAAAGGGTGTGGAGAAAAAGGAGCCCTCCTACACTGTTGATGTCAGTCATTTCTGTGAGCCCTCCTTCAACTTTGAGAATGGCCATTTTAAACAGGTGTACTTTGTAGTTAAGGATAAAGCTATCATGATTACTACATTTTTGCCACATCCAATAGGCTTATTCTCATATATAATAAGTATATAATCTTGCTTTTCTTCCATTTAAATTTCTATTAATTACACAGTTTTTCAGCATAACTTATCATTTCAGGATAACACATCATTTCAAGTGCAAGTTACCACCTAGAAAGAAAAGTGAAATCAATTTTAAGGAAATGATCAAGTTGAGAAGCAAAGAAAAATGAAATTCACAATGTTTACCTTATTTATTTCTAAAGAGTAACTTACTTACCCCTCATCACAAGAAATGTGAGCTTCTGATTCCCACTCAAATGTGTCATTTGGGGCAACTACTTTACCATGTTTTACTTCTGGATCTGGACATGATTTTCCTAAAAGAAAATTTTCAAATTTGTTTTTTCATACCAATTTCAAGACATTTAAATCAAGATCAAAATTCTACACTGCTCTTTTCTATTGATGAAATATTATTTTCTTTATTTAATTATTATAAGGGCAAACTTGAAATTCACATTTATCGAGGGACCAATCCCCAAGAAAGATTCCCTGGAGATTTCTCAAAACCAAAAAAAATGATTGCTATCTACAGCATAGTTTCTTATGAGAAAATCATTACTGTTGTAGTGGAAAATTAACTCTTAAAATGTGTAAAAATCTCTAGAGAATGGAAAAAAAAAACAAACAAGAAATAAAAACGGTTTAGTTTCCTTACTTAAACATGCTTCTTCAATACGGCTCCAAGAGCCATTAGGCTCACAAGTAGCTGAGAGGAGATAAGGCCACACATAAAAGTACCCTCGGTAACACTCATAGTCTATTCTGTCCCCAGGATAATAACGGTGTTTAATGACACCCTTAAGCTTCATACTGTCCAATACTGGTGGATCAATGCAGCGTACTAGGAATAAGAGAATAAAAACAGAAAATTAGGAATTTAATCTTTCCCATCAGCCATTGTGGCATAGCAGCAAGTGGGTAGTACAGAATAAGTAGAAAGTTTCTCTGCAAGATTTTAAATGATTTTATCCATGGTTTTATCCAAGCGATGGTAGTAGTGGATAATGTGTCTTGCTTACTAAAAAATCCTATTAACTTTTAATTTGTTGAGGAATAAGCTAAATTTTCATTCAACAGTAAATTCAAGGACACAAAATCTATCTTTTGGGTATTAAATATACATACATATATATATATATACACACACACATTCTCACGGGCTTCCCAGGTGGTGCTAGTGGTAAAGAACTCGCTTGCCAACGCAGGAGACATAAGAGGTGCGGGTTCAGTCCCTGGGTTGGGAAGATCCTCTGGAGGAGGGCATGGCAACATACTAAAGCGTTCTTGCCTGGAGAATCCCATGGACAGAGGAGCCTGGCTGGCTACAGTCCAGCAGGTCACAAAAAGTCAGACACGACTAAAGTGACTTAGTACAGCACAGCACATGTTTCCTTACATATTTTTTCCCTAAATTTATTTCAAAACTCACCTTTCATCTTAAAAGTTATTTTATAGTCTATAACACTCTGCTCAGATTACTCTTCCATAGTTTGAAACACAAGCATATGATCACTTGTCAATTCAGGCACAGTTTCCTCTCAGAAGGCAAGGTTCTAGAGGGAAGGAATCATATGCTTTCTTTTTCTACTACACTCTGTACACACTGGGTGCTCAAGACTTGCTGTAGTAAGAAGAGATTATTAAATAAGCATTGTGGATTTCAAAGATCAAAATAGATGTGG
The DNA here is from genome assembly GCF_042477335.2 of Ovis canadensis. Classification (NCBI taxonomy): domain Eukaryota; kingdom Metazoa; phylum Chordata; class Mammalia; order Artiodactyla; family Bovidae; genus Ovis; species Ovis canadensis. Next base: position 86,747,773 of record NC_091256.1, read on the forward strand.
ACTATGTATTTCAAAATATGACTTCACTTTATATATTAGGTTGATATAAAAGTAATTGTGGCTTCAGACTGAATTTTAAGTCATTGTAACTAGGCTCAAATACATCTTTATTAATCAAAATAGGATCCATTACAATCAACGCATTTTTGCCAATGAGAAATAAGTTTGTTGGTTCTGATAGCATAAAAATTCATGCTTTGGGATTTGAAGAACTCTTGGAAACCATTTTCTACCTCTTGCTTTTCGTGGAAGCGTTTTCCTCACAAAAAGTTGTCAAGACACTTGGAGAAGTGGTCGTTGGTTGGTGAGAGGTCAGGTGAATATGGAGGATGGGGCAAAATATCTTACCCCAATTTGATCAACTTTTGAAGCGTTGGTTGTGTGATGTGAGTTGGGTGCTGTCGTGGAGAAGAATTGGGCTCTTTCTGTTCACCAGTGCTGGCTGCAGGCGTTGCAGATTCTGGTGTATCTCACTGATTTGCTGAGCATACTTCTCAGCTGTAATGGTTTTGTCAGGATTCAGAAAGCTATAGTGGATTAAATGGGCAGCAGACCACCAAACAGTGACTGTGACCTTTTTTTGGGGGGGTGCAAATTTGGTTTTGGGAAGTGCTTTGGAGATTCTCGGTCCAACCCCTGAGCTGGTTGTTGTCAGCTGTCATAGAAAACCCGCTTTTCATCGCATGTCACAATGTGATCAAGAAATGGTGTATTGATGCTGTGTAGAATAAGAGAAAACAACACTTCAAAATGATGATTTATTTGATTTTCAGTCAGCTCATCAGACACCCATTTATCAAGCTTTTTCATCTTTCCAGTTTGTTTCAAATGCTGACTGACTGTAGAATGGTCGAAACTGAGTTCTTTGACAACTTCTTGTATAGTTGTAAGAGGATCAGCCTCAACTGGTCATTATCAACTTCCCATAGCCAGCCACTATGCTCCTCATCTTCAAGGCTCTCGTCTCCTTTGCAAAACTTCTTGAACTACCACTCCACTGGATGTTTGTTAGCAGTTCCAGGGCCAATTGGAGTGTTAATGTTGTAAGTTGTCTCCACTGCTTTACAACCCATTTTGAACTCAAATAAAAATTCACTCAAATTTGCTTTTTGTCTAACATCATTTTTATAGTCTCAAGTAAATACAAACTAAATATCAAGTAATACATCATTAGCAAAAAATAAGGCAAGAAATGCAATATTATACTTTAAAAATAGGTTCAGTTCAGTTCAGTTCAGTCGCTCAGTCGTGTCAGACTCTTTGCGACCCCATGAATCGCAGCACGCCAGGCCTTCCTGTCCATCACCAACTCCTGGAGCTCACTCAGACTCACGTCCATCGAGTCAGTGATGCCATCCAACCATCTCATCCTCTGTTGTCCTCTTCTTCTCCTGCCCCCAATCCCTCCCAGCATCAAAGTCTTTTCCAATGAGTCAACACTTCTCATGAGGTGGCCAAAGTACTGGAGTTTCAGCTTTAGCATCATTCCTCCCAAAGAAATCCCAGGGCTGATCTCCTTCAGAATGGACTGGTTGGATCTCCTTGCAGTCCAAGGCACTCTCAAGAGTCTTCTCCAACACCACACTTCAAAAGCATCAATTCTTTGGCGCTCAGCCTTCTTCACAGTCCAACTCTCACATCCATACATGACCACAGGAAAAACCATAGCCTTGACTAGACGGACCTTAGTCGGCAAAGTAATGTCTCTGCTTTTGAATATACTATCTAGGTTGCTCATAACTTTTCTTCCAAGGAGTAAGCGTCTTTTAATTTCATGGCTGCAGTCACCATCTGCAGTGATTTTGGAGCCCCCAAAAATAAAGCCTGACACTGTTATTACATAATATAATAGGCTGCATTCAGAAAATTCCCCAGTGCTCCAGGTAAGTGACAGAAAAGTGAAATAGTACTCTGCTATGAATCAAGAGAACTGTTCACTTTCTACACACTTACAAAAATTATGCACTCACTCTACCCACTTGCAAAAATTAAAAATAAATGTCTGACACAAGCACACACCCATACCCCTTCTCATGTAGTCCCCTCAGGAAATCACGGTCTCTGACCCAAGACATAATTCCCCCAAATCTTATCTATTTTTAAAATTTCTTTGCTTCTTCAAAGTGAACATTCTAACACATAATCCGTCAATTTTACTTCTAAATTTCCACTCATTTATAATGTACTTTCAAAGTCATTAAGTAGCCTCCTTCTAGGTAAATTCACCCTAACACTTTCCCTCAGTAATTTTAGGTTTCCTGCCTATAACATCTGGAGCTATTGATCATTTTCCCTTTGCTCCTTCATGCCCGAAAAGCTCTTTCCCTTGGTTTTCAGGAAACAAATGACCTTGATGTTCAGCCTGTCCTCTGGCTACTTTTCCTTCTATGTCTGATTGCATTATGTGACATTACTCGTGGGTTATCCTAGGAACGTTCCTAATTTTCATCCTGCAAATCCCCCTGGGTGAGAATACATACTCTCATGACATCATTAACACTGATGAGAGCTGCCTCCCGAACCGCTCTATCCATCATAGATCTCTAGCTGGGGTGCCAAGCCTATGCATTCAATTCCCTCGCAACACAACTCTACTTGGAAGGTGTTGCACTTTCTCAAATAACATAATGAAGCCAGAGTGTGGTCTCTTTTGACCCTTCATATCCAGTTTCCACAACTGAAATGCCTGTTCTCTATTTCCACCTTTGCTTCTACTAAAAATTCAAGCCACTATCATTTCTTATCTGAACTGCTACAAGAGTTTCTGAGTAAGTCTCCGTACTGGTCTTGCCACCTTTCATTCAGTTCATTTACATACTGCCACCATATAATACTAATACTATGACCAGAACGCTTCCAAGTCAGATATATTTCAATGGCTCCCTTATTCCCTCATGATAATGTATAAGGTTCCTTGATACAGCTAAGAGAGCTTTAGTATCTGCTCACTCTCGCGCACTCGTCTAAGCCCATTCAGTTCCACCATAGTGCCCATGAAATCACTCAGCTTCGTGAAGCACTCTGGACCTCTATGCATCATTTGACTTCAGCTCTGAGCAGAGACTTTGCCATTCCTCCTTCAGTTTCATCTTAGATGCCACTTCTTCCCTGAGGCTCTGAACATCTATCACTCAAACAAATGAGTCAAGCGTCCTCATGGCTGCCACAATTTACTTCTTTCATAGCACCTTTCATACTGTAATTGCTCATTGCTTATATTCCCTAGGACATGGTAACCTTCCTGGGAGCCATGTCCCATTCATCTCTGCATTTCTAGTTCCTAGTGCCACAGTTGAAGAAGCACTGTTATCAGTTTTACATACTTCTGATACAATTAAAATTCTTTACTCTTCAGCCAAACTGCTCCACAAATATCTTCAAACCATCACTTTTTTTACTGCTGTTTTTGTCTGTTTCCATTTTGGGGGGGTTTCTTTACAAAAATTTCACTTTATCAGAATTTTTCACTTCTTTCATGTTAAAATATTTGTTTCAATATTGTATTATAAACCTATTTATATCACTTCTATGACTAGAAATAGTATTTTAACATTATAAGTGAACTCCAAAGACTGTAGGTTACATTTTTCCTAAAGATTAGCAATGAACAATTCCAGAACATGTTTCTTACAAAAACATTGGTGATATCAATCATTTTAGAAACAGCAAATCAGGCATTACCTGTGCCAACCATTGTTTTTGTGTTTTTTAAACTAACGTATCCTTCACAGTCTTCCTATGAATTGGGTACTACTTTCCCTTCTTTAATATAAGCAATCTGAACCATGGTAAGGTGAAGGGACTTTCCCATGAATGCATTCCTAGTAGGTAGCACACCCAGGGTCAGGCCAGGAATCTTGGTTCCATTACCAACACTGCTTTCCATCACTGTCAGTCATCTGAAATCCCCGTATGGTAATGACAGCGTTTATATTTAGTGCTTAAGAAATGGTCTTATATTGAGCCTGGGTAAATTAAAGCAACCTAGTTTAGATGTGGTTTCCCAGGTGGTGCAGTGGTAAAAAATCCGCCTACAAATGCAAGAGACACCGGTTAGGTCCCTGGATCAGAAGATCCCCTAGAGTAGGAACTGGCAACCCACTTCAGTATTCTTGCCTAGAAAATTCCACGGACAAAGGAGCCTGGCAGGCTGCAGTCCAAGGGTCGCAAAAAGCCAGACAGAACCGAGTACACACACACACACACACACACAGTTTAGCTGTGCATTTGCTAGAGCCCACAAAAAGTCTCATGGTGCCCAAAACAACAGGTAATAATATCATAGTCTGATTTTTAGGATTTTAATTGTTCATTCCTCACTATCCTGTTTCTCCACAACTGTTCACTCTGTGATCTACACTGCTGCCTTCCTCTTGCCTCCTTCACCCCACTGCTGCCACGCGGGGTAGCTAGACAGGTCACCACTGCCCTGAGCCACGTCATCTCTCTGAGCCTTTGCTCACTCTCCTTCCTCTGTTCTGAACACCTTTCCTCCTGCTCTGGAGCAACTCCTTCAGCTCTTGCCTTCCTTGTTCACTCAACATCTCCTCTAGGAAGTAGTTTCTGCTTCCTTGGGGAGGCAGTGATCAGTCCCTTCTCTCGTGTAAGCAGCTTTTTGTAAGAAAGAGCTATCTGCAGGAGGTCCCCTTTGTCTCGTCACTTGATCAAAGCTATATTTTAACTAACCTCTGGCCCAAGCATACCTTTCACATCTTTTGATCACACAATACTCCGCCTAACCTGTTGGTTCTTTTCTAAGTTCAAGAAATAGAACGAAGAATAATCAAGAGATGGCCAGCTCTTTCCCCCAGTTTTCCCTTCAGTAATCTTGAGAGCAAACTCTGGGAGACAGAATCTAAAGAAAGAGCACAAGGAGTCAAGAAGTCTGCAGGCAATTGGAGATGTCAACAAATATGACTCTCTATCACAATGACTGGGCTTCCACGGTGGTGCAGCGGTAAAGAATCTGCCTGTACACATAAGAGATGTGGGTTCAATCTCTGGGGTCAGGAAGATTCTCCTGGAGTAGGAAATGGCAACCCACTCCAGCATTCTTGCCTCGAGAATCCCATGGACAGAGAAGCCTGGTGGGCTACAGTTCATGGGGTTGCAAAGAGTCAGACATGACTGAGCGTGCACCCACATCACAATGATTAACTTTGGAGATTACTTCCCCTTTTTCCCTTTAAAAACTTCCAGGGCCAAGCAGAATCTTCAGAGTAGGTTCTGGGACAGAAGTCTTCCTTCTCCCCAGATGCCAGCCTTCTGCTTAAAGCAACCTTTCCATTCCTCCCAGCACTTGTCTCTTAAGTCTAGACTTTCTGAGTGGTGAGTAGTCCAACCTAAGTTCAGCAGCACTTGGACTTTCCTCTGCATGCTTATCATTACATGCTTTTATGTTTAACACATAATATAGTGGACTCCCTTCATCCCTGTGGCCAACAACATCTCACACAGCATGTCCGTCAGTCACTCTTCAAAACACTTTGGTTTTCAAAGTATCACTACTGTTAAACAGAAATCAATGGAAAAGAATATAGTACAATAAATCCAACCATTGAAAATAATCATCTTGAAACTTTATGCAGTGGGGAAGTATTTGACCACCTCATTTCTTTTGCTGTCTATCTCCCAGTAGTATGGTAACCTAACAACGGACGGATAAGGACTGTTCTTCTTGCACTGTAATACGAAGAGTAGGAAAACTAAGAAACTGTCATGTAAGCATTTACTGATCTTGGCTTCTTTCATTAGGAAGAAAGAAAAGACTTAATATGGGCAGAAGAGATCACCTATAAAAGGAAATTATAGGTTTTGGCCCAAAAAATAGACCCTGCTCTGGAGGAATGAGACGGGTCCCTTCTGTGGGCTCCTGCCATTTGGCAACCACCTCTGAGCCAGCAAGCCTTTCAGGCACAACAACTACAGCTTATTAAACCTGCTCCTCAAGAGCCACTTCTGTGACTGTTTGTAGTATCCACATACTTTCCATGCCCAGTAGAGTGAGTTCCCATTTATACCTTATTTAAGTTTCCTACCTATCCTGATTTTACCTTTCAACCTTAAACATAACCTTTTCATCTTCATTTCCAGTTGGTATCTTCTCTGATATACCCTATTCATTATATCCTTTTTTTCTCTATTTTGAACAATTTTCATCATCTCATTCAACTTCTAGCCTTAAGCATATTTTAAACATCATTAAAGAATTCCTTTTAATTTCTTGTTAGCACTGCCGTTCCATCACTCACACCTCTCCTGCAGAGAAATAAACTTTTAAAATGATCTGTAACAAGCAAGACTGTAGCAGTGTGAGCCCTGAGGAGTCTACTGTCAGGGACATATACATCCCTTCTGATCCTCAGCTGCCTCTGCCTTAGCTTTTAGGTACCAGAGAAAGGCCATCCTAAGTGTGACTCTTTAGAGAACTTCCTCCTGGAAGCAAGAGAAGTTGTTCCTGGGCTCTAAGCCCCAGCTGAAAGTTACCTCTAATTTTCTAGTACTCGATAGTTATACAAGAGTGTTGACACTGAGGCAAAACCAAAAAAAAAAAAAAAAGGCATTTCAAACCAAGTGTGCCAAGAAGACAGCCAAGGTCTCTGCATTCTCGTGAAGAGAGAATGGAAAACATAGTTTGGGTGGATGACTATCAGTTAGCAGGGGGGTTAAACTGAAGTGTGTGTGTCCCCTGGGAACGGTAGGCCAGAGAAGGTTCCTCTGAAAAGGTGACACCACAGAGCTTGAAGAATAAGAAAGAGTTAATTATGCATAAGGCAGAAGAATTTTCTAAGCCCTCTGAGGAAACAGCAAGTGCAGAAGACAAGGTGGCAGAGTCTAGCCTGTTTGTTGAGCAGAAGTCTCCCCTCCCACCAGCCCTTTGTTAAATGCCATCAGAGAACCATGCTTCTGTCCTCTTGGGCACTTCTCTTGGGCTATAACATATTCGTTAGTCTTATGTGTTGGCTACCATCTGCCACTCCCAATAAATTCTAGCAAATATTAATATTCAATTTCCTAATGTGTGCCTGGCACTGGGGGTGTAACAGTGAGCAAAACTCAGTCCCTGCATATACTCACACGTGTGTGCAGGAGGGGGACAAACAGACAGACAGTGAAATCAGGATAGTGAAAACAGGAATGCTGTGTTTATTATTCACAAGTGCATCTTCAGGACCTGGACAGGACCTGGCATACAGAAGACAAGTATTTGTTGAGTAAATGTTGCTAAGAAAAACTGTAGCAAACAAACTACATGAAATAGATCCTAAAAATATCCTGGACATAGAAACACATCTGTGGACAAAGACAAGGAAATATACCAAAGTATTAAAAAATGGTTGTCCTTGTTTATGTTTTATACAATAACCATGTATTTTTGTACATATTTAAAGTATTTATTCGATTCACTGAAACACACAAACTTAGTGAACGGGGTCTCAGCTCTAACTTATGAGCTTTAAGGGAAAACCAGGTGAACATCATTTATAGTTCATTTCCAGGATACTCATTTTTCACTAGGTTTGACTACCAATGTGTTTTCGGTTGCTTTGGTAAGCCCCATGCAAAGCAAACTTGGATCTCCCTGGTGGCTCAGACGGTAAAGCGTCTGCCTGCCGTGCGGGAGACCAGGGTTCGATCCCTGGGTTGGGAAGATCCACTGGAGAAGGAAATGGCAACCCACTCCAGTAATCTTGCCTGGAAAATTTCATGGACTGAGGAGCCTGGTAGGCTATAGTCCATGGGGTCGCAAAGAGTCGGACACGACTGAGCAACTTCACATGCAAAGCAAACAGTAAGCTTCCTAGTCCCACACTGGGCACCACTGGGTTGATGACTTTCACAAAGCATATACTGGGGTACACTTCTCCCAGCTCCCCCAGGGGGACACAACCCCCCACCCCCGCAACCACCCACGGAGCACAAGACAAACCCTTCCCCTCGCAACATCCCCAGACACTTGAGCAAGCCTTCCCCACCAGCACCAGGGCCCTGCACCTGTCCTCACCAGGCTCTGTCCTGTAAACACCCTACAACCTCTTGCCAGGGAACCAGCCTGGCAAGAGCTGGTCAACCCAGGCCGAGCCCACCATCGCGCAGCTCTCAGTGCCCCCCAAGATGCAAGCCTTCTCCTTAGGTCCCCGCACAGCTAGACCCGGCAAACACCCGCCCCGCCCTCTACCCCAACTCCGCAGGACCCCCGGCGGATCCAGCTCCGTGTCAGCGCCCCGCGCCACCAAGCAAAGCCCCCGGCCCCCGGTTCTGGCCTGCCGGCCCCCGACCCACTCCAGTTCGCCGCCTGGGCGCACGCCATCTCCAGGCTCCTACCGGAGAATATGGGTAACGGGAGCACTAGGGCCGCCAAAAGCATCCCGACGCAGCACCAAGGGAAGAGGGGACTCTCGGGGCGAGCGGGAGGTGCCTGGCGAGGCGCGCAAGACGCTGTCATTTTCGGGACGATCAGCGGGACACCGCAGACCAACGCTGGACAGACCTTTCCAAACTGAGTTACCGCGCGCAACAATCCGCGGATTCACCCAGTCCAGTGCGGTCACGGAGGTGGGCGTGGCCTGGAACGCGCCCTGGCTGGCCAATGGGCGGGCTGCAAGGCGGGGCTTCGGGCCGGGGGCGGTCCTTGAGCCGGGAGGGGCGGGGCGTGGGCGTCACTTCTCCGTCTGCAGACCTAAAGGAGAAGCTCAGCGGCTCGCGGGAAATGTGCACAGCCTCTTCGGGAACACACTGTCACTGCCCTATTTAGGAAGGATGGGAAGGAATCAAGGGCAGGCGCGGTCATCGTTGACCCTTTTCCAGAACGCTGGACTAAATAAAAAGAATCAAGCACCTCCACCTGAAAACAGTCAGTGGATCCCTGTGCGGCAGGCACCGCGCAGGACTCCACTTTGGACCTGGGGCCCTCCAGACTGTCCCGACGCCTAGGCCCTTGCCCAGTCTTTGACTGTGACCCCATGAATCGCAGCAAGCCAGGCCTCCCTATCCAGCACAAACTCCCGGAGTTCACTCAGACTCGCGTCCATCGAGTCAGTGATGCCATCCAGCCATCTCATCCTCTGTCATCCCCTTCTCCTCCTGCCCCCAATCCCTCCCAGCATCAGAGTCTTTTCCAATGAGTCAACTCTTCGCATGAGGTGGCCAAAGTACTGGAGTTTCAGCTTTAGCATCATTCCTTCCAAAGAAATCCCAGGGCTGATCTCTTCGGCATTAGGCAGGCATAATTCAGGACAATAGCTGAGGTTTCCGCGGTTGACTGCTGCTGAAGCCTTTAGTGGCCCGATAGATTTCAGAATTAGGAAAAGTATGGCCATTGTTCTCCCAACAGCTAGTCAATTAGTTTCCCCTCTGCTCCCAGAAAAGGACTCCTGGGAAGGTAAATTATTTACACGGACTATTAGCATAAGAGGCCTCAACTCTGTGGGGCCTCAGTCCTTGAGCAACTAAGTTTTATTGAAGGTGAAATTTACATGCGTGAAAAAGGTAAGGACAAAGATTCTGGAGAAGACTCTTGAAAGTTCCTTGGACTGCGAGATCAAACCAGTCAATCCTAAACAAAATCCATCCGGAATATTCATTACAAGGACTGATGCTGAAACTTCAATACTGTGACCACCTGATGGGAGAGCCTACTCAAGGAAAAAGCCCTGATGCTGGGAAGATTGAGGGCAGGAGGAGAAGGGGATGACAGAGGATAAGATGGTTGGATGACATCATCTACTCAATGGACAGATATTTGAGCACACTCTGGGAGATAGTGAAGGACAGGGAAACCTGGCATACTGCAGAGTCGCAGAGTCGGCCATGACTGAGTAACTGAACAACAACAACAAGGATTAGAGGAGGTATTTTGGATTGAGTACTTATGAGCAGGATTGGGGTCACCTGAAGACTAACAATAGCACGCGCTTCCTTTTGCTTCCATTTGTTCTTTTTATTTCACGCTCTCCCTGAGAATTGGCAGAATGCTGTTTCCTGCTCTGCAGCTTCTAGAAGCAGCATCTATCTTTGGTTTTTTTGGCTTGCAGCTGCATCATTCTAATCTCTGCCTCTCTGGTCACAAAAATATCTCCCCGATTGTCTTTGTCTTTACTTTTATTTTCTTCTTCTTACAAGGATGTCAGTCACATTTGATTGGAGGTCACCATAATGACCTCGTCTTAACTTGATTACATCTGGTAGACACCCTAATTCCAAATAATGTAACACTTTTAGGTCCTGGCCATAAGGGACCCTCTTTGACACATAAGAGTTCACATTGCAATCTATCAGATTCCTATTTTCCCATGTGTCAAATAGATTCACCCAATCCCAACATCCTCCAAAGTTTTCACTCTTTACAGCATCAACTCGAAGGCCCAAATTTTACTTAAATGTCTTCTAAATAAGTTATGAATGAGACTTAGTTTCTGGACCATCCCTGGGCAAAATTTGTAGTCATGTGTGACCCTGTGAACTAGAAAACAAGTAATGTTCTTCCAAAGTACAATGCTAATATTGACATAGGATAGAAATTACCATTCATAAATGGAGAAAGAGATAAGAAAGGGGTCACAAGTCTTAAACAAATTCAAAACCCACCAAGAGAAATCTCATTAGATTCTGGGAACAGAGAACACTCCTATGTGAAAGTAATGCTCCAGGTCAGCCCCTATGCAGGCAGACTCAGCTTTATGAACCACCAGGGAGGTGAGACTATTTTCTCAGCTGGAAGAGGCCCTGTTGGCCCCACCTACCAGGGCACTATCTTTGGAGACATTCCTCCTTTACGTGTATGATGCCGGCTCCTTTCTAGCTGGAAGCATTTCTGCTAGAGTAACCTTCTTCTACAGGAGACAGGGATCAAGACCATCCCCATGGAAAAGAAATGTAAAAAAGCAAAATGGCTGTCTGGGGAGGCCTTACAAATAGCTGTGAAAAGAAGAGAAGCGAAAAGCAAAGGAGAAAAGGAAAGATATAAGCATCTGAATGCAAAGTTCCAAAGAATAGCAAGAAGAGATAAGAAAGCCTTCCTCAGCGATCAATGCAAAGAAATAGGGGAAAACAACAGAATGGGAAAGACTAGAGATTTCTTCAAGAAAATTAGAGACACCAAGGAAACATTTCATGTAGTGATGGGCTCGATAAAGGACAGAAATTGTATGGGCCTAACAGAAGCTGAAGATATTAAGAAGAGGTGACAAGAATACAACTGAAGAACTGTACAAAAAAGATCTTCAAGACCAAGATAAGCACGATGGTGTGATCACTCACCTAGAGCCAGACATCCTGGAATGTGAAGTCGAGTGGGCCTTAGGAAGCATCACTACAAACAAAGCTAGTGGAGGTGATGGAATTCCACTTGAGCTCTTTCAAATCCTGAAAGATGATGCTGTGAAAGTGCTGCACTCAATATGCCAGAAAATTGGGAAAACTCAGCAGTGGCCACAGGACTGGAAAAGGTCAGTTTTCATTCCATTCCCAAAGAAAGGCAATGCCAGAGAATGCTCAAACTACCGCACAATTGCACTCATCTCACATGCTAGTAAAGTAATGCTCAAAATTCTCCAAGCCAGGCTTCAGCAATATGTGAACCGTGAACTTCCTGATGTTCAAGCTGGTTTTAGAAAAGGCAGAGGAACCAGAGATCAAATTGCCAACATCTGCTGGATCATGGAAAAAGTAAGAGAGTTCCAGAAAAACATCTACTTCTGCTTTATTAACTATGTCAAAGCCTTTGACAGTGTGGATCACAATAAACTGTGAAAAATTCTGAAAGAGATGGAAATACCAGACCACCTGACCTGCCTCTTGAGAAACCTGTATGCAGGTCAGGAAGCAACAGTTAGAATTGGACATGGAACAACAGACTGGTTCCAAACAGGAAAAGAAGTACGTCAAGGCTGTATATTGTCACCCTACTTATTTAACTTCTATGCAGAGTACATCATGAGAAACACTGGGCTGGAAGAAGCACAAGCTGGAATCAAGATTGCCGGGAGAAATACCAATAACCTCAGATATGCAGATGACACCACCCTTATGGCAGAAAGTGAAGAGGAACTAAAAAGCCTCTTGATGAAAGTGAAAGAGGAGAATGAAAAAGTTGGCTTAAAGCTCAACATTCAGAAAACGAAGATCATGGCATCTGGTCCCATCAGTTCATGGGAAATAGATGGAGAAACAGTGGAAACATTGTCAGACTTTATTATTTGGGGGCTCCAAAATCTCTGCAGATGGTGACTGCAACCATGAAATTAAAAGATGCTTACTCCTTGGAAGAAAAGTTATGACCGACCTAGATAGCATATTGAAAAGCAGAGACATTACTTTATCAACAAAAGTCCATCTATTCAAGTCTATTGTTTTTCCTGTGGTCATGTATAGATGTGAGAGTTGGACTGTGAAGAAACCTGAGTGGAGAAGAAGTGATGCTTTTGAACTGTGGTGTTGGAGAAGACTCTTGAGAGTCCCTTGGACTGCAAGGAGATCCAACCAGTCCATTCTGAAGGAGATTATCCCTGGGATTTCTTTGGAAGGAATGATGCTGAAGCTGAAACCAGTACTTTGGCCACCTCATGCGAAGAGTTGACTCATTGGAAAAGATTCTGAAGCTGGGAGGGATTGGGGGCAGGAGAAGGGGACAACAGAGAATGAGATGGCTGGATGACATCACTGACTCGATGGCCGTGAGTCTGAGTGAACTCCGGGAGTTGGTGATGGACAGGGAGACCTGGTGTGCTGCGATTCATGGGGTCGCAAAGAGTCGGACACTACTGAGTGACTGAACTGAACCGAACCTTCTCAAAAACTTTGTCGGTCTCTTGTGCCCTAATACATGCCAGCTGTTAGTCGTGTGTGTACACCACACATCTTCCCTGGATAATAGCATCTCTACTTCTGGCTTAGGCTGAGACAATTGATTGGTTCTCGACTCACATATGTAACCTTGTAAGCAAAGGACTGTCTAGCCTCAGTATGGGCTTGATTGGTGAGTATAGTATATGGATAGGCTAATTCACTTCAAATCATCTCACACTGCTTCCTTTTTCTTTGACAGTTCATTCTTCAATTTCCATCACATTGAATGTATTTTACTACAAGAAGCAAGAAGAAATCAGGTGTATCTTTCATAGTAGGGTTGGGAATCTTCCAAACTAAATATCCAAGTTGATCTTGGATATTTTGTGTGGTAGTTAATTTTGTGTCAACTTGGCTAGACAGTAGTACTCAGATGCTTGGTGAAATTATCAGTTAGATTTTTGTGTGAAGGTATCTTAAAGATAAGATATATACAGTTATATAACCACCCTATTATCAAGATGTAGAATATTTTCATCATCCCAAATGTTCCTTCATGCCTTTTGAAATTACTCCCTATTCCATAATTACATTATTATTTTTTTAGGGTGAAAGTTTGAGTTCAATGAAAAATGAACATTTGAAATAAAATAGTAACTTTTAAATTTATTCTTCAGAAAAATAGTATTTCTAAAGCTAAAGTAAACATATAAATAGTTAAGTACCTAAAGTGAAATTAACCTTAAGTGTTCTGATTGATGTCTTTTAATCACATATATACCCATATAACTACAACCTGGAACTAAAGAGAGCAAACTTCCAGCACAACATAAGATTTCCTTTTGTCTCTTCCCATTCTGTACCACACCTTATCTCCATAGGCAACCACCCTTATGGTCAGGTTTTCCATGTTTTAAAATTTATATCAATAATAAATTGATGAACCTAGTGAGTGTGTTTGATTTTTTTGTTTAGCATGAGAGCTGTGAGATTTTGCAAAATTGCTGTCAATAGCTATACTTCATTTTGGTTTCTACATTAGTGAATATTAATCCATTGTATGAAAATGCTACAAATGCTTTGTCCAGTCTCCAAATGTTCATGGGAACAATATAGACTTTTGCCATTTATAAATAAAGCTTCCGTGAACCATGCTGTTTATGTCTTTTTATGGGCATGCACTCCCGATCCTCTGGTGAGGGAGGTTAGGGAGGACAAACTGCCAGTCCAAAATACATGAGTCAGGAGCACGAAATATTCAATGTCAAGAATATAATAATTAATTATGTAATTTTAAAAATGTTGATAGATGTAATTAGAATTATTGTGGTGATTATTTTGAAATAAACAGAAACATGAAATCACTACACTGGGTAACAGGAAGTAACAGTGTTCTTGGCCAATTGTATGTAAAAAAACAAGCACATTGAAAAAGAGATCTGATATGTGGTTATCAAGGCTAGGGCTGGGGATGGGAGAATTGCATGAAGGCAGTCAAAAGGTAACAACTTCCAGGTGTGAGATAAATTAGAACCAAGGATGTAGCATACAATGTGGTAAATATGGTTAATATTGCTGTATCTTATGTATGAAAGTTAGTAGAACAGTAAGTCCTAAGAGTTCTCTTCACACACAAAATATTTTTCTATCTTTAATTTTGTATTTATATGAGATGATCTGAAAGTGAAAGTCATTCAGTCGTGTCCAGCTCTTTGTGATGCCATGGACTAGACAGTCCAGGAATTCTCCAGGCCAGAATACTGGAGTGGGGAGCCTTTCCCTTCTCCAGGGAATCTTCCCAACCCAGGGATCGAACCCAGGTCTCCCGCATTGCAGGCGGATTCTTTACCCCAGCTGAGCCACCAGGGAAGCCCAAGAATATTGGTGTGAGTAGCCTATCCCTTTGCCAGTGGATCTTCCCAATCCAGGAATTGAACCGGGATCTCCTGCATTGCAGGGGGATTCTTTACCACTTGAGCTATCAGGGAAGCCCATATGAGATGATAGATATTCACGAAACTTGTAGTCATCATTTCAAGATATATATACATTAAACCATTGTGCTCTATATATGGAATCTAGACAGATGGTACTAACGATCCTACATACAGCAAAGGAGACACCGATGTAAAGAACAGATGTTTGGACTCAGTGGGAGAAGGCGAGGGTGGGGTGCCTTGAGAGAACAGCACTGAAATACATACGTTACCGTATGTGAAATAGACAGCCAGTGCGAGTTTGATGTATGAAGCAGGGCTCCCAAAGCCAGTGCTTTTTGACAACCTGGAGGGGTAGGGTGGGGAGGGACGTGGGAGGGGAGCTCAGGATGGAGGGGGCACATGTATACCTATGTCCGATTCATACTGATATATAGCAAAACCCATCACAATATTGTAAGGTAATTATCCTTCAATTAAAATAAATAAAATTTGAAAACAAAACAGAAAATAATTATGCTCTGCACACCTGAAACTTATGCAGTGCTGCATGTCAATTATATGTCAAAAGAGCTGGAAAAAATAACCATAAAATACCCATACATAAGTAGCATATAAATACAAAGAATTCACTATAACTTGTGTACTTGGTATTAAGATCTAATGTAATTTAAAAAAATCTCCTCACTTCCCTAGCCATGTGAAAATACAGACAATTCAAAGGCTGGGAAAAACTTCACCTATTCTCTAGAAATGTTTTAATAAAAATTAATATTTTATGTTACTTTGAAGCCAGTCCACACCTAGTCCCACATAAAGTTGTACACGGACATAACAGGTGTTGAACACAATAGCTTATTGTGAAACTACCAACAGAAATCATTTATGGATATTGTAAAACATTGAACTTTGATATTTATTAAATGGCACTAATTAACTAGCTTCATTGTAAGGCACTTAAATCCAAAGTCATGTTTTCTAACTGCGAATGAAGTAGATTTTAAACCTCAAAGAGTGCCACTGGAGTATTGTGTGACTGTATCATCAGAAAATCTAACATGTTTTTGCTAATCAATGTTGTTCTCACCTTGTGGCTTTCCTGTGCTCATGCGCAAGGTAAGTTGAAACAGGTATGAACACTCACCCTTCTTCCTAGTTCGTTTCCACTTTCATGTGTGTGTTTTTGATTGAATCAACTGGTAGAAATAGTCTTCAGGATGTGATAATTATAAAGAATACCTTAATGAAATAATGATCACATATTCACCTGAGGGGAAAGTAAGATAAATTATCTTCAACATCCTATGAGTACTACAGTATGCAGAGCCACTGAATATTGATTTGTGAGGTCATGTGAATATGCTCAGGAAAATGTGAACAGAAAATATATCACAGAAAAGCTAGAGTATAACTCCAAATGTTTAGGGGATTCCTATTTGTAATACAAGAAATTTAGAGAACAATGTATATCTTCATAATCTTACATGTGGTGTTGATTTTGCAGATTCACACTTCATCAAATACTAAATTTTAAGTATGTTCAGTTGACTGTATTTCAATTATATCTTAGTAAAGCTACTAAAAGTCATTAACATCACTACCAAATCAATGTTTTAACAAAATTAGCTACAGGTAACAGGCATCTCTTTTAATAAAATCCAGAGTACATTCTTTATTTCTGCTGCGATTGCCAAAACTTTAAAATTGTTTTAAAAGAGCATTGGAAATTGTGAAATTAAAAAAATTTTTTTATCATTTCTATCTTGATATTTATAAGTTCTTCATTATGATGCTTTTTTTAAAATTTTAATAATCCAGTCCTCTTCTTTCTTTCTTGTAGCTATATCTTCTAATGAGTTTTATGATACCTCATTAAACACTAAGTGTGACTATAATATGCATTGCTGTGTATTATTAAGTTTATAATATGTTGCATGTTGGGTTTTGCATATTATTTAAATCAATTTGTCAATTTTCCTCATAAACAATGTTTACAACACAACAGAGCTTCCTGTCCAGTCCTAAGGGTAACAATGAAAAGCACCTTAGGTCCCAGGTCACCTATAAGAATGGCTCCATTACCAGAGTGCTTGCTGAAGGGCAGACAGATGTGTTACTCAGTTTATCCCTGGTTCTCAGTCATATGGGAGATGGTCTATTAATCAGTTAGAGGAAACATTAAAGGCATATTTCTAAGTAAGAGAGATAGCAGAGGAGAAGGAGTATGCAAGCATGAAAGAGAAATTTGGAACTTTGACAAATCCTTGCCTGATATTCCAGTTGAAAACTAGCCTTCTCATTAACAAGGGGCCTCTTTCTAAAAGTGGCCTGAGAGATAAATGTTCTGAATATTTGTGAATAGTTATTTTTCATAATAGATAAGTTGTTCACAATTGTAGACTTCTTGTAAGAACTACTTCCTCATCCAACAGAAATAGAAAGTCATATATTTTTCTTAATTGAAACTCAAAGTGAAAGTGAAAGGGAAGTCAGTCAGTCGTGTCCGACTCTTTGCGACCCCGTGGACTGTAGCCGACCAGCTCCTCCGTCCATGGGATTCTCCAGGCAAGAATACTGGAGTGGGTTGCCATTTCCTTCTCCAGGGAAAGCCTCCCGACCCAGGGATCGAACCGAGGTCTCCCGCATTGCAGGCAGACGCTTTAACCTCTGAGCCAAAATCACAGAAATAGATTCATCGTCTGTTGTTCATGACCCATCCTCATCATGAAATCACACTTGTTGATGACATATGCTGAAAATGGAAAAACCCAAGGGTAAAGAATAATTATTCCAAATCTCCAACAGTGTTGGAAACATACACTAGAATGTTAACCAAAAGGAATGAGATTAAATTAATGGTTTATTCCCAATATGGAATCCACAGTGAAGGGGGAAAAAAATCTAACATTACAACATGTCACAGCATTAGAGTATCCTGCGTGCAACTGTACACTTACATTTACCAGTGCGCTGTGTATTTTCATGATATTAATTGGCATGCTTTCATTGCACCTTGAATAACTCTTTTCAGGGTTTCTAGTAAGGCAAGTCTATAGGTATTCAGTTCCCTCAGTATTTGTGGGTCTGGAGAAGTCTTTATCTTCAATTCATTTCTGAATGACAGTATTCTTGGTTGGCAGTTTTCTCTTTCAGCACTTGGAATATATCATCCCACTTTCTCCTGGCTACTCAGGATTCTGCTTTGAAATATGCTTAGAGACATATGGTGTTCCTTTGTAAGTTTCAAACTTTTTTGTTTTGTTTTGATGTTTTTGGTTTTTTTCTTCATGTTTTTAAAAGATTTTAAGTCTTTAAGTCTTATCTGTTTTTCTTTAATTTTTGAAGCTTCATTATAGTATATGTTGTAGACGTGTTTTAATGTTTATTTTGTTTAGTCACATATAAACTTCATGAACTTTGATATCCAAATCACACCCCTGATTTGGGAAGTTCTCAGTCATTCTTTAAATTAGCTTTCACACTCATCTCCCCTTTTCTCCTTCTGAAAACTCAATAGTTCACAAGTTAGTTCTGTTGATGCTGCTCCATAGATCATATAGACTTTTTTCATTCTTTTCTTGTTTCTTATTTTTATTTTTGTTGTTGTTGTTTTATTTTCTTTTTATTCTCCTCTGACTGGATAACTTCAATATGTCATCCATCTCACAGATTATTTCTTATGCTTGTTTCATTCTGTGGTTGATGCTCTCTAAAGCATTTTCATTTCATCCTTGAATCCTTCAGTACCACAGTTTCTGGGGTTTTTATATGATTTGTTTATTTTTATTAAACTGCTCATTTTGTTCATTTATTGTTTTCCTACTTTTGTTTGACTGTCTTACTGTATTTTCTTGTAGCACATGGAGTTTTTTAAAACAGCTGTTTTTAAATCTTCATTGGGTAAATCACAGGTCTCCAGTCTTTTGGTGGAAATGTGCATGCATGCATGCTAAGTCACTTCAGTTCAGTTCAGTTCAGTTCAGTTGCTCAGTCGTGTCCAACTCTTTGTGACCCCATGAGCTGCAGCATGCCAGGCCTCCCTATCCAACACCAACTCCCAGAGTATACTCCAACTCATGTCAATTGAGTTGGTGATGACATCCAACCATCTCATTCTCTGTCATCCCCTTCTCCTCCTGCCCTCAATCTTTCCCAGCATCAGGGTCTTTTCAAATGAGTCAGCTCTTTGCATCAGGTGGCCAAAGTATTGGAGTTTCAGCTTCAACATCAGTCCTTCCAGTGAACACCCAGGACTGAGCTCCTTCAGAATGGACTGGTTGGATCTCCTTGTAGTCCAAGGGACTCCCAAAGTCTTCTCCAACATCACAGTTCAAAAGCATCAATTCTTCTCCACTCAGCTTTCTTCACAGTCCAACTCTCACATCCATACATGACCACAGGAAAAACCATAGCCTTGACTAGATGGACCTTAGTCGGCAAAGTAATGTCTCTGCTTTTCAATATGTTATCTACGTTGGTCATAACTTTTCTTCCAAGGAGTAAGCATCTTTTAATTTCATGGCTGCAGTCACCATCTGCAGTGATTTTGGAGCCCAAAAAAATAAAGTCTGATACTGTTTCCACTGTTTCCCCATCTATTTCCCATGAACTGATGGGACCAGATGCCATGATCTTCGTTTTCTGAATGTTGAGCTTTAAGCCAACTTTTTCACTCTCCTCTTTCACTTTCATCAAGAGGCTTTTTAGTTCCTCTTCACTTTCTGCCATAAGGGTGGTGTCATCTGCATATCTGAAGTTATTGATATTTCTCCCGGCAATCTTGATTCCAGCTTGTGCTTCTTCCAGTCCAGCGTTTCTCATGATGTACTCTGCATAGAAGTTAAATGAGCAGGGTGACAATATACAGCCTTGACGTACTCCTTTTCCTGTTTGGAACCAGTCTGTTGTTCCATGTCCAGTTCTAACTGTTGCTTCCTGACTAGAGTTTGCCAACTCCCATTAGTGTCCTGAGAGAGGTGAGCTAGAAGCCAGAATAGGTGGTAAACCTGAGGACTGGAGGCTATCATTTCATTCACTCTGCACTGAGCTAGTGAGAGGAGCCGTGCAAGTGAATGCACACTCCTTCAAACCTTGTGCTCTTTGAAACCATGAGTCAGCTCTCTGTAGTTCTCAGGCACCAAGCAAACTCTGGGCTTCATCAGCTCTCGGGGACAGGTTAGTTGGAAGCCAGTTCCCTGGGCAGCAGCTGAAGAAGATGAGCGTCTAGATGTGTGGTGTGACTCTTCCATGAAGAAACTGGGAGCTGCTCTCTCCACATGTAGCTGGGAAATGGCTTGTGAGGAGTGCTGGCACAGCCATTCATAACTGCTATTTTGTTCCCTGTAATCCCAGGAAACTGGAAATGCTGGGCCTTCTGGAGGCAGGCAAGGAGAAACCAGACCCTGGAATAGCAGCTGCATGGATCTCCTTACACATATTAGTCATCTGAAGTTTTTATAAATTTTCTTGTCCTAGAATCCCTAGTGCAATGAGTGTAATTATGCTAGTAAGAGAATATAATTAATAGATGAAACCATTTTAATTTGATTATTGATAAAATATTATTTATACTTTTTTTTTCATTTCAAGTGAAACCTTGTGATTTTCCAGTAATAAAACATGGAAGGTTATATTATGCATTTAAAGGATACTTTCCAGCAAGTGTTGGTCAACAGTTTTCCTATCGCTGTAATCGGTATTTTGTGACTCCTTCACAAAGTCCCTGGGATTACATGACTTGCACCCTGAAAGGATGGTCCCCAGAAGTGCCCTGCCTCAGTAAGTAAACCTCTTTAATTTTATGTGTATAAATCTTTCAAAGTGTGAAGAGACACTAGTACTCACTAGTGAGTGAGTACAATTAGGTCTTGTATACAACAGGAAGGCTGAGGAACAAGGTCTGCCAGTAAAAAGATCCAAATAGGTCTCCTTTCACGAGGAGCTCTTCATGGAAGTCGCAGGAGAATTATAGAGACCTTATGAGAATATCTGCATCACTTATACGCATTTTAATTACAAAAACTAAAGATAAATGACATGGAGTATTCATTTTTTTTCCTTTTTAACAAATGTGGTAGCAACTTTCATTTTTATTAAGTTATATGACATTTTAGAATACTAATGCATTGTCAGGTAAATACTATAAAGTTAATTTTTACTGTGCTCTTTTACCAAATATATGTTATTTTTCTATTCTATTGATTTTATGATCCTTAGGACAATGTACTTTCAATTATTTGGAAAATGGATATTACACAAATTCCCAAGAAAAGTATTTACAAGGTAAAACTGTAAGAGTCCGCTGCCATGATGGCTATAGTCTTCACAATAATCAGAACACAATGACTTGCACAGAGAAGGGCTGGTACCCTCCTCCAATATGCGTCCGCGTCGGTGAGTAAACTGGGCTCAGACCCCCGTATCTTCATAAGTTTCTAAGACTCAGCTGTATTATCCACTGATAAAAATGTTTAGATCAGCCTCTTGTTTTGTCAAAGGACCTATTTAATTTTATTGTTTAACAAGCATGTGTGAGTGTACCAATTCCTAGATATGTGTATAACAAAATAAATGTGCCTATTGATGGACATTAGTCAAGAAAATGAAAAGAACCACAAAGAAGAAAGCTGTAATAACAGAGTGAAGTTAGAAAGATGGCAGAATAGGAGTTTTACTGTCTCTCCTGATACAAACAGTCACACATGAATGAGAGTGTCTTTGTGGGAGGCAAGGCGTCTAGCAGAGAGATTACAGCAGATATGCAAGACCTGGCGCCTCATAGAGGCTTAGAGGAACAGCCTCACCTTTTGTGTGTCGCCCTCCCCTAAAGTGGCACAGCTTAGTGCCGAGAGAGACCGCTCAGCATAGGATTTTACCTGTGGGGGAATAAGAGCATCTGACCAAGGGTGGCTTCCTCAGCTTCCAACACTGATGAGAAGGCGCACTTCTCTCTCCTCTTATCCAGGACACTGGGGTCATCTGCATGGCTGAGGGGTGGGGAGAGGCCAGCTGTACAGCATCCAGAGCTAGAACTCATTGAGGGACATGGATCCCACTGACCATGTTGGAGACACTACCAAGAAGCCCACCCTCTAGGCATTGCAGACACCTTGCTTGTGGGTCCTGCTCACCCATGGGCACCTCAACATATCCACGTCCCCCTGCCCCAGGGCCAGCTCCCTGTGTAGGTCCTCATGGTGGTGTTCCAAGCCTTTGATCTGTGAGACATCCAGAAGCCAGTCTGACCCCGTGGGACTGTGAGAAAGCACACAAACTCAGTATTCAGCATTGCCCCAGGGAAGCAGCCAGGAAGCTGTCAGCACAGAGACTGGCTTTGCTGGGTTGAAAGAAGCATATGAGCTTCAAAATTCTCTCCCAAGAGGAACTGAGATATGTGGCCAGGTGTATCCTTAAAAGAGGTCTGGAAAAGCCTCAAAATCCTATCAGTGACAGAGTGAACTTCTCTCCCCAAGGCAAATCTGTAAAGACTAGAGGAAGTGACTGCTTCTTTAAATGCAAACACAGCATGCTTTAAACGCAAAACGAACATGCGACTGTAAGGAACACAAAAATCAAGGACTATAAGACAAACAGAAGAACATAATAATTATACAGTAACGATATCAAATAATGAAACAATGGATATTCACTAAACTTATGGTTGTAAACATATCATTATATATATGAGTCAAATCATTACACTGTGCGTGATCGGTCACTTCAGTTGTGTCCGACTCTTTGCGACTCCGTGGACTGTAGCCCACCAGGCTTCTCGGTCCATGGGATTCTCGAGGCAGGAATACTGGAGTGGGTTGCCATGCCTTTCTTCAAGGCATCTTCCCAATCCAGAGATCAAACCCACGTCTCCTGCACTGGCAGCTGGTTTCTGTAACACGATCGCCACATTTAACACCCCATAACCTGTGTAGTACATATTAAGATCTACTGCAATTTTTTAAAAATTGATCATTTTCCATAGCCCATGAAAATACAGATGATTCAACAGGCAGGAAGAACTTCACCTACTATCTTGAGATGTTTTATTGAAAATTAGTATTTTACATTACTTCTGGAGCCAGTTCATACCTGGTCCCACATAAAGCTATGGACATACTTGTCAGGTGATGAATAAAATAACTTACCATGAAACTACCAACAGAAAACATTTAGGGATAGTGTAAGACATTGAACTTTGATATTTATTAAATGACACATTAACCAGCTTCACTGTAATACACTTAATTTCGGAGTCACATTTGGGAACTGCAAATGAGGCAGATTTTAAACCTCAAATGGTGCAACTGGAATATTTGTGTGACTGTACCATCAAGAAAATCTAACATGCTGTTTACATTTTTGATTGAATCTCCTGGTAGAAATAACCTGCAAGGTGAGATACCTATAAATAATACCTTAATGAAAAAATTAACATGCTCACCTAAGGGGGAAATAAAATGAATTGTTTTCTATATTCTGAGTACTACAGTGCAAAAGGCCACTGAATATTGCTTATGAAGTCATGTGAATATGCTCATGAAAATGTCGATAGAAAATATGTCACAGAAAAGCTAGAGTATGACTTGAACATGTTTGGGGGATTCTTGTTTGTAATATGAAGAAACTTTGGGGAACAATGGTTATTTTCATAATCTCTCATAGGGTGATGATTTTGCAGATTCAAACCTCATCAACTCCTATATTTTAAATATATTTTGTTGACTATTTTTCAAAGTCATTAACAATGCTGTCATGTTAATGTTTTAACAAAATTAGATCTAGGTAACAGGCATATCTCTTTTCATAAAATGTAGAATATATTCTTAATTTTCAGTGTAATGTCAGTATATTTAAATGCCAGTTCATTTAAAAATTGTTTTCAGAGAGCATTGGAAACATAAAAAACTGTTCAGTGAAAAACTCTGGGGCTGCAGTCCTGACACTGTCCTAAAGATTGCCAAGGGATTCTGCGCACATTTCAATCTAGGAGCCGTGGCCACAGCCTCTCGTACCTTACATCCCCTCAGTCTCACTGAGGAATTATACACATCACTCACTGCGGTGTCCTTAAGCATTTGCCCAAAACATCATTAAAGAGTAGTTTTGTAAATTACACATTTATTTTCCTGTTGTTTTGTCAGGTCTTCTGTTTGGGTCTTTTGGTCATCTTCTTCCTTCAACTGTGTTATTCTTCAATGTGTGTTAATTCCACTTTTTTAAACTAATGAATTGGCAACAAAGTCATGAGACAGACTCCTTTACTCAGTATATCAAATTTTGTATATATTATGACACTTATATGTAATTTATATATTAATGCATTTAATTAATTTTTGCATGTTCAAATCATTCTTTTTCTTAATTACATTGGTTCCATATAGAATCACTTTTAATTTTGGCAATTTTTTTTGTGTTGGCGCTGGATTTATAACAAAATTAAACCTCCCTATTGATATCAGCAAATGTATTCATAATTCAACTATTCATAGAAGTTGCAGTGTTTGCATTGCCACCAAGTTTTTTCCCAAAAAATGTCCTCTGTCCTTCCTACAATGTGCCTTCTAATAATTTACAATACATAACACTTCTTCTAAGATGATGGAATCTCAGTGTGCTTTTCTTTAATTACCCATGATTGGTTAGAGAGCAGAGATAGTCTCTTTCATATACTGGTATTTTTGATTTCAAGTTCTTCCTTATGTGGACAGCGGGACACACATCAGCATGGTGAATTTAGGACACATTTGTGCCCTTCTGTGTGATGTCATGTAAACTCCTGTAAAATCATTTATTACTTTCAGTTAAACTATCAAATATGACAAGCAGTACATAAGTTAAATTTCAGGGTTATTGAAACTTAAAACCTTTCTTTCATTTATTCCTAGGTCTTCCCTGTGGACTTCCACCTTCAATTCAGAATGGTGCTGTACGTCACAAGAAAGACAGTTATCAATATGGAGAAAAAGCCACATACACCTGTAACGAAGGATTTAGGATTTATGGATTTGCATCTATAAGATGTTTAGGAGGAAAATGGTCCCGTACACCAAAATGCATAAGTATAGTGCATTTCATTTTATTCTAATGCTGATAAATATCTTTAATTAAGAGCATAAATGGTACAAAGAGGAAACTAAGCAGTAATTCTAGAACTTTACAAGGCATCTTGTGAAAGTTCTGAATTCTAGTAGGGAATTAACAATCCTAGTAATAACAAAAGTTTGAAAACAGGAGCTAAATTATCTCATTTTCACATCAACTTGGGTGCAGTTTGGACATCCTCTGATAAACATTCTCAGATTTCTGGTCTTTGTTCCACACGACTGTATCACAGTTGACCTCTGCTCATCAGTCTTACCACTACTCAACGTACTCTTAATTTATCAATCGGTTCTTTATAATACACAATTTTCTAAGACGTGATGTAATTCAAGGTAACAGATTTTGATACAAGAAACAGAAACACGTTTATAATGTAGGCGGCCTGCGATGGGGAAAACGAGTGTAAGTGTGAGAAGTATGCTCTCAAGCACCACATGCAGCCCTATCTCTTTGAATATCACCCTTCCCATGTTGTACTTCTGATGAATATAGAGACACTCAGTGTGACTAGGTCAAGATGGCTGACATTTGTTTTAAGTTATAAGAGAAATTTGTACAATATTCATTGGTTTGATATGTACATATCTATTTTTTCTGGAATGTAATCATTGGTCACTATGTATTTTTAAAGATGGACTAAACTAATATATATTCCCTTTTTTTCAGGCACAGATTGTTTTAACTTGCCCAGCTTTGATGGTGCTGTACTCACAGACAAGAAGAAGAAATCATATAGGTCAGGAGAACAAGTGGCTTTTAAATGTCAACGATATTATCAGCTGGATGGATCCAACACTATACAGTGTGTTAAGAGCAAATGGATAGGAAGGCCAGTGTGCAGAGGTACTTTGGTAAAAGTTTTAAATTTTATTATTAAAGTATCTTAAGTAATATAATATTCACCATCATTAAATGGCCATAGATTATTCATTGTTCTTATTGTTGTTCAGTCAATAAGTCGTGTCTGACTCTTTGCAACCCCATGGACTACAGCACGCCAGGCTTCCCTGTCCTTCACTGTCTCCCAGAGTTTGCTCAGACTCACGTCCATTGAGTCCATCTCATCCTCTGTCACCCCTTCTCCTGCCTTCAATCTTTCCCAGCATCAGGGTCTTTTCCAGTGAGTTGGCCCTTCGCATCAGGTGGCCAAAGTATTAGAGGTTCAGCTTCAGCATCAGTCCTTCCAATGAATATTCAGGGTTGATTTCCTTTACAGTTGACTGGCTTGATCTCCTTGCAGTCCAAGGGACTCTCAACAGCACCACAGCTTGAAACCATCAATTCTTCAGCGCTTAGCCTTCTTTACAATGGCACCCCAATCCAGTACTCTTGCCTGGAAAATCCCATGGATGGAGGAGCCTGGTAGGCTTCAGTGCATGGAGTCGCTAAGAGTCAGACATGACTGAGAGACTTCACTTTCACTTTTCACTTTCATGCATTGGAGAA
The DNA here is from genome assembly GCF_042477335.2 of Ovis canadensis. Classification (NCBI taxonomy): domain Eukaryota; kingdom Metazoa; phylum Chordata; class Mammalia; order Artiodactyla; family Bovidae; genus Ovis; species Ovis canadensis. The sequence goes on from NC_091256.1 coordinate 86,774,040, forward strand.
GGAAATGGCAACCCACTCCACTGTTCTTGCCTGGAGAATCCCAGGGACGGGGGAGCCTGGTGGGCTGCTGTCTATGGGGTCACAGAGTCGGACACGACTGGAGTGACAGCAGCAGCAGCACCCATCCATACGTGACGACTGGGAAAAAAAGAGCTTTGACTATACTGCCCTCTGTAGGCAAAGTGATGTCTCTGCTTTTTAATACGCTGTCTAGGTTTGATACAGCTTTCCTTCCAAGGAGCAAGCATCTGTGAATTTCATGGCTGCACTCACCGTCCACATTGATTTTGGAGCCCAAGAAAATAAAATAAGTCACTGCTTCCACTTTTCCCCCTTCTATTTGCCATGAAGTGATGGGACTGGATGCCACGATCTTCGTTTTTTGAGCATTGACTTTCAAGCCATCTTTTTCACTCTTCTCTTTCACTCTCGAGACTCTTTAGTTCCTCTTTACTCTCAGCCATTAGAGTGGTATCATCTGCATATCTGAGATTATTGATATTATTCCCAGAAATCTTGATTCCAACTTGTGATTCAGCCAGCCTAGCATTTCACATGATGTACTCTGCATAGAAGTTAAACAAGCAGGGTGACGATATACAGCCTTGTCGTCCACCCTTCCCAATTTTGAACCAGACAGTTGTTCCATGTCAAGTTCTAACTGTTGCTCCTTGACCCGCATACAGGTCAAAAAAGTTTATATCTCAGCATAAAAAGAGATGGGATTGTGTTCTCAGTGTTTAGCGTTGTAGCCAATAATTCTAAAAGCATATTCCTGGCACAGCAATCTCAGCATGTTCTGGGAAACTGTAAGATATGCAAGCAGATTCACAGGCTCACTCAGACCTGTTGAATCAAAACCTCTGGGGCTGCAACTCCGACGCTGTTTTAAGGAATCACAAGGGATTCTGTGCACATTTCAGTTTAGGAGTCAAGGCTACAGCCTCTTGTACCTTACATCCCCTGAATCTCACTGAGGGATGACCCATCACTCACTGTGGTGTCCTTAAGCATTCCAAAAAATATTATCAAAGAATAGTTTTGTTTCCCAGATATGTTTGGATCTTTTAATTAATCTTCTTCCTTCAACAATGGTATTCTTCAAAGTGTGCTAATTCTTGATCAAGTTTCTAAAGAAGTATCTACTGTGTTTATTTTTCTAGGTGTCTTAAGTTACAGTTAATACACAGAATGACTGTAAACCAAATCCTGATGATTTAAATCAAATCCATATGATCTTATTATTATGACTTTCTTATGGTTTATAAATTCATTGTGAATTTATTTAACACTGATTTTACTAAACTCAGAAAGAGTTGTCCAGAAAAGCCCTCATTTTCACTGGCCTGAAATTATGTATTAACCTGCTAGTTAAGGCTGGGGCAGAGATTTAAGGTAAAAAAGCTTAATTTCCACTGAAAAATATTGCTTTATCTCCTTTTCCTTAATCTTATATGTAAACATTGAATTTAGCAGTCTTTCATGACAGATTACCTATTGAATTTAAGTAACCATGGAATATATTTGACATTAACTCATTGCCTTATTGTTCATAAGGATCATTATATTAGAAATACTTTTTTTTCAGATGTTTCCTGTGTGAATCCACCCAGAGTGAAAAATGCAGTTATACAAAGTGAGAGGCCTAGGTATCAAAATGGTGAGAGAGTACGTTATGAATGCATTGGAACTTACGACATTTTGGGGGACGTAGATGTGACATGTTTAAATGGAACTTGGACAAAACCACCTCAGTGCAAAGGTAGAGTACCTTGTCTACCCTCTCCTTGATTTAAGAGAAAGTATTAGGAATAAAATATGTTGATGTAAATAGATATTGAAGAAGTTCTTAGGGAATAATTTTTTGATTAAAAGAAAATGATGGTGCTTAACATCCAGTTCTTTTGTAGAATGAATAAATAATCTCACATATATATTTTATGAAATAGTTGACCAGATTTGAACGGTTGGAATCATGGAACATTTCCTGTCTTAAATATTAAGACAGTTATTTCTTGAAGAATAAATGTGTTAAAGATACCATAAGTACATTTGACAGCCCAAGGAATTTCACTTTGAGCCATGGAATAGGCAACTGGGACTTGATAACAGAATGCGGCCTCTTTTGGGCATCTTCATATATGGGTGATATTTAAAGGTATGAATGAGTTGAACTCATTCAGGGAATTAGTGTACACATAGAAAATGTCTGAAACTTGGCCTTAGGACACTTCAGTGTTTACAGTTCAGAAAGGAAGGGAATCTAAACAAGAAATTGTAAGTCATGTCCAATTCTTTGCGACCCCACGGACTGCAGCACACCAAGATTCCCTGTCCTTCACTGTCTCCCAGAGTTTGCTCAAACTCATCTCCATTGAGTTGGTGATGTCATCCAACCATCTTATCTTCTGTCGCCTCCCTTCTCCTCCTGTCCTCAATCTTTCCCAGCATTACAGTCTTTTCCAATGAGTTGGCTCTTCATATCAGGTGGCCAAAGTATGGAAGCTTTAGCTTCAGCATCAGTCCTTCCAGTGAGTATCCAGGGTTGATTTTCTTTGAGATTGACTGGTTTAATCTCCTTGCTGCCCAAGGGACTCTCAAGAGTCTTCTAGTTTATCAAGTTAATTCTTGCCTGGTGTGAATTTTTGGCAAATTCTCCTGAATGTTTTCATGTTTAAAACAGCGTACAGCTTAGCATACAAGTTTTGTGTTCAGCTGCCACTCTGTCTTTAAGCTGAAGTATTTAGGCCATTTACCTTTAAAGTAACTACTCTTAGGGCCGGTGTCTGCCATTTCACTATTTGTTTTGTGTGTGTTTTCTCTGTTTCTCATCTCCTTTTCCTTTTCTCCACTGTGGAGTTTTGAACACTAAAAAATAATTTAACTGTGATACATCTGCATTGCTTTCGAGTATATGCTTTCTCTGCAGGGCTTTCTTAATAGTTGCTCTAGGTATTAAGGTAAACATAGGTAGTTTATCAGTCCCTACTGTTGCTGACATTTTATCACCTCAGGTGAAATGTGGAAACCTTATTTCCATTTAGATTTATTTACCCTCCCCACATTTTTAACATAAATTCCTTAAATATTCCCTCAACATATACTAAGCACTATATCAAATGACATAATTTTGCATGACCATGATCTAATAAATCATTAGGGAAAAGACAGTCTTATTATATTTACCCCTGAATTTTTAAAATCAATTCTATTATTTTTCATTCCTTCCTAAAGTATCAATCCCTTTTCTATTTTCCTTTCTATCTTAAGAATTCCCTTAGCAATTATTTAAGTAGGTCTGCTGGTGACAAACTCTGTTTTCCTTTGTCTGGGAATGTCTTTCTTTCTCCCTTTAATCCTATAGGATGGTATCACTGGACATAGAATTTGGGGTTGATGATTCTTTTCTTCCAGGATTGGAAAAATGATGTCACTTTTTCCTGGCTCTATTGTCGTGGATGAGAACTCTACTGATGCCTGGATCCTTTTTTTGTATAAGTATTGCATAATATCTATCTAGCTGCTTTTGAGATTTTTTTTCCTTTGGTTTCCAGCAATTTAGTTATGATGTATCTTGACATTAATTTATACTGTTTGGGTTTATACTGTTTGGAATTCTTCAGATGTTTTAATATGTAGACTTGTGCTTTGTGCCCTATTTGGGAAATATTCAGTCATTATAGTTATTTTTTCATCTCAATCCCCTTTCTTTTCACCTTCAGGGTCTCCAATCTTTTACTGTCTTCCTTTGATTGCCTGAGGCTCTGTCCATTTTTTTTCAGTCTATATTCAAAGTTAGTCTGCAGTTAAGCTTATTTATCCTTCTGTCCTCTGCAGTGTATTATTGAGCCTACCCAATGTGTTTTTAAAATTATATCAGTCCATTTTTTTTAGTTCTATAAATTCAATTCCATTAAGAAAAACCATTTACCAATTATTTCAATATCTGTGTCATCTCACTGTTGTCTTCTATGGATTTTTTTTTTCTTTTGAGGCTTTCCAGGTCCTTGGTATTATGAATGATCTGTATCCTAGACTTTTGGGGTATCATGATTTTTGAGACCCTAGATTTTATTGGAATCTTTATCAGGCCTCCATTACTGTCATGCAAGGTGCAAGTCCAGGGTTCCCACCTGGCCTCCACTGACTTAAGGAGAAAGGGCAGAGGTATCTTGCTTCCCAGCCATGTGAGTGGAAGTCTGGCCTCCTCGCTTGGCCCCTGCTGATCAAGGCAGGGAAAGAGTTAGTCTCAGGTTTCCATTATGGTGTTTTTCTAGGGTAAGTCAGTATTATAAAAATTCTTTGTCTTGCTAGCCTGCTTCGTTTCTGGGCTCCTTCAATGTCTCAGCAGTAAAGAATCTGCCTACAGTGTAGGAGCTGCAGATGTAGGACTGATCCCTGGAGGAGGGAGTGGCAACCCACTCCAGCATTCTTGCCTGGAGAATCCCACGGACAGAGGAGCCTGGCGGATTACAGTCCATAGGGCCGCACAGAGTTGGATACGACAAGTGACTTAGCAAGCATACACATACCACTTTCTGGGCCTCTGATGAAAAAGATGAAGTATTTCTTGAGAACTTTTTTTTTTTTTTTGCTTGAACTTGTTACCATTCCTGGGTTGTTGTCTCAGTGGCTTGACCAAGATACACAGAAAGCAAATTAAAACCCAAGCCACTGTCTGCAGTGTAATTTCTTGAATCTCAAGGTCTCTAATCAGATTGACATATTCTCTACATCTTTTAAAGTTTTCTGTGTTGGTTTTTATAATATGTCAGGATTTTTAATTAGCAGAAGGAATACTTCACAGATGTAATAAGCATCTCAACTTGTCCAAGAAAGGAAGTCCATTATTCAAATCTGTAAAAAAATTTTTTTGTAACAATTTGAAAATCAACAAAAATGACGAGAGATTTAAGACACTGCAGTATGTTGTACATAAGGACAAAAGAAATGTTATTTCTCTTCAGTATCCATCTGCCTAGCATACATTCACTAAGAAAATGTATTTTAATACCAGAACCCTGCACAGAAGACATATTTGTGAATGTGTTATGTGTGATTTCAAGTGGGATAAAAGTAAAACTTAAAAATGTGCCTTTCCTGTTAAGCGATTGGATTTTCTTCAATAAATCATTTCTGTCATCAGAAGTCACAACTCTTGATATTACATAGTAGGCTACATTTTTTTCCTTTATTTTAAACTGTAGGGGGGGGTGGTTTTTCAATAAATCAAACAACACAGATTTTAGACTCTCAAGGAAAACGTGGGCCTTCTCCAACAATAGACAATGGAGGCATTACCTCACTCCTCACACCTGTATATGCTCTGCGGTCAATTGTGGGGTACCAGTGCTAGGCCTACTACGAGCTTCAGGGAAACAGAGACAATGTGGGTGAGGATGGAGAGTGGGCTGAGCCACCAAAGTGCTTGGGCAAATGCCTCAGTCTGCTCCTGGATCCTGGGGAAATCTTTGTACTGGGCATGAGGCTTAGCTGTTTATAATAGAGCTTTCATGGACTAACAAACCATTCTGTTGCATGCTTGATTACCAAATATTACTATGTGTAGACAGAAAGTCTGAAAATTTTCTGGTCAGGAACAATAGCAACAAGAGTAATAATGACATTAAATATAGTACCTCATTCTAATGTTTAAAATGATGAAACCTGCATAATAGATTTTCAGTGAGTTGGTTTGGAAAAAGTTTGAGAAGGAATTTTTGGACTAGAATAGAAGATTCTACTTGAAAGCTTGAAATTCTGTGGAAAATATTTGTTCACTATATAATGTTTTATGTTTATATTTTTATCTTCAGAAACCTGTGAAATTTCAGAAGAAATGATGAAAAAACATAACATACAGTTAAAATGGACAACTTCAAACAAACTTTACTCTAAAACACAGGATCATATTGAATTTATATGTAAACATGGATATCATCCAGTGACACCATATCGTACATTTCGAACAGCTTGTCAGGAAGGAAAAGTGGTGTATCCTCGCTGTGGGCAAAACACTGGTTAGATGCAGTTGTATGTGCGTGCATTGAGAATTTTCCATTATTAATCCAATTCTGTTTATTTTATCAAGTATTGTTTAACTCATTTTGATTCACAAATCAAATGTTCTGGGGACGATGAAATTATACTCAGGAAGACTAATGCATCACTTCTTTAAAGCACCTCATTAAACTTGGCAAACAAAGTGCTGTGTGTCCTGTTGATAAAATACCTGAGGAAGGAATTAATGCAATCACTTCAGTGCCTCTTCTATAGATCAGTTGCCTAACTTTCTCAAAGATTTCTCCATAACTTCTGAGGTTTTCTGAGACTCCTTCAGGATTTGGAAAAGAATCCTTGTTGGTATCTTCAAAATAATATCATTTCCAAATATGTAAAGAGCGAACTATGTCATACATAACCATTTACAATATGCATATCTAGCACATAGTAATTCAAAGAAAGAAGAATTAGAATCCAATTGGGTACATAATGATTATAACATGACATTAAAAGTGATTACAGTGATTAAAAACATTTGACATCTATAAACACACATGCACATAGACACACTATGCTTTAAACACTGAATGCATTTTTAATAGAAAAATATTAGCAAGAAATGTAATAGAATATTTAGAATAACTATAGTTGAATTTAGAGATAATGGGGTAAAATGTGGTGTTTAACTCCTTTTTGTGTACACGCATTCTTGAATTTTTCTGTCTTTAATGTATATCACCTTTGAAACATAGAATATGTTATTTTAACATAAAGACATATACAAAGCAAGGGTATATATTCCTTGGTGGCTCAGTGGTTAAGAATCTATCTGCAATGCAGAGACGTAGGAGATAAGGGTTCAGTCTCTGGGTCAGGAAGATGCTCTGGAGTAGGAAATGACAACCCGCTCCAGATGGATGTGCTTTCCCTGCACAATGCATCTGCCAAAACAACCCTCTGTGGAGGGTGGTGGTCCACAGAGCAATGCTTCTGATCAAGGAACTCCTGTCACAGCAAAAGAAATGCAGCAGTAGCCTAGTGAATTTTGGAATTCACTATGGCACCCCACTCCAGTACTCTTGCCTGGAGGATCCCATGGACAGAGGAGCCTGGTGGGCTGCAGTCCATGGGGTCGCTGGGAGTCAGACACGACTGAGCAACTTCACTTTCACTTTTCACTTTCATGCATTGGAGACGGAAATGGCAACCCACTCCAGTGTTCTTGCCTGGAGAATCCCAGGGATGGCGGAGCCTGGTGGGCTGCCATCTGTGGGGTCGCACAGAGTCGGACACGACTGAAGCGACTTAGCAGCAGTGAATATATAGGCTCCAGCAACCTGAAGCAGTTCAGTTGATAGAACAGTGGCAGAGCAGTTGGAAAACTCAGTTTCAGTGAGTTTCCAAGCTGTTGATCCTTTGCAGGTTGCAGCCATTTTCCCTCTGCTCTAAGTCAGCATCTGATACACGGTGTTGTGCCTTCTTGGACAAGATTAACAGCGCCAGGAATCCAGTGGAAACGGGAGTGACACACTCTTGTGCTGTGCTGTGCTTAGTCGCTCAGTCATGTCTGACTCTTTGTGACCCCATGGACTGTAGCCTTCCAGGCACCACTGTCCATGGGGATTCTCCAGGCAAGAATACTGGAGTGGGTTGCCATGCCCCCTCCAGGGTATCTTTCTGTGCATCTGAATATATTTTTAAATTAAAAGGTGCCTCAAAGCACATTAAAGAATATTTAATGTCAATAATATGCTGAAACTCTTGTACTCACTACTGTTATCTCAGCTGAGTTTTGTTTTGTTTTGTTTTTTTAAATTGGTGCTTCCCTAAGCACCAGCTTCCCTGGTGGCTCAGACACTAAAGAATCTGCCTGCAGTGTGAAAGACCCGAGTTTGATTCCTGGGTCAGGAAGATCTCCTTCAGAAGGAAATGGCAATCCACTCCAGCATTCTTACCTGGAGAATCCCATGGACAGAGCCTGGTGGGCTCTAGTCTATTGGGTCTCAAGGAGTCAGACATGACTGAGGGACTTTCACTTTATAAGCACAAGAAAGTATACATGGTGGAGTAACGTCCAAAGACACGTTGGTTTTCATAGACCCCCAAGCAAAGCTGGGTGAAAGGACATGAGAAAGTGATAGTGACATGGAATCAGTTATTCATATACACTTCACCTGGCTGAGAGAGAACTTCAGTGATTTTTGAGAAGTGTTTAATTTAAAAATTAGATTTTTATATCACTTTTGGAGCCAGTCTGTTACTGTCTTAAAAAAAAAGACTTGTAAAAGTACATATCAGGGAATGAATTCAAGAAACTGTTGTGAAACCACTACTAGGAAATCATGGATTTTTAAAGCTCTTTGAACTTTGATATTTACTAAGTAACCTCACTTAACTAGCATCATATTGATAGAAATCCCCTTAAATTCAGTCACACTTGATGAGCCACTATTCAACCAAACAACACAACTGGAATATTTATATGAACATGCCGTTGGGAATATCTAATATACTGCTACTACTCAGTGTCGTCCTCCTGTGCTCATGGAAAAAGTTGAAACAGATCTGAACATTCAGCTCCCCTCTTAAGTGTAACTTTATGTTTATCTACTTTCATGTGCCTCTGTAGAAATCGTCTATATTGTGTCATCGTGATGGAGAGTAAACTTACAGGAAAATTACCACATACTTTCCTAAGGAAAAAGAAAATTAATTAATTAATTTTCTGTTTTTTGAGTTGCACATCAAAAGGACTCTCAATACTAATTATGCAAACAGAGAAAGACAAATGCCATATGATATCACTTATATGTGGAGTCTAAAATATGACACAGAGGAACCCATTTGTGAAACAGAAACGACTCACAGACGTGGAGAGCAGACCTGTGGCTGCCAATGGTGTGGGGGAGGGAAGAGCAGGGACAGTGGGGTCAGCAGACACGAGCTATTACACATATGAAAGATAAACAACAAAATTACTGTATGGCACAGGGAGCTGTATTCAGTATTGTGAGACAAACCACAGTGGAAATGAATGTGAAAAAAGAATACATGCATAACTGAACTATTCTACTATACAAGAGAAATAAACACAACATCGTAAATCAACTCTACTTCAATAAAAATATATTTTTTAAAAGGGTTCTATTTTGTTTACCAACCAAAAGGCAACTGTCACCTCACTCTTTCTGGGGAAAACTTCTCTTCCCTGCTGAATTACATTGGTGCCCAAAACGTAATCTCTGGGTGGGTGTGTATTTCTGAACTCTCTTCTTTCTACTGGTCAATTTGACTGTCATTAGCCAACTACCACATGGTGATAAACACAATATCTTAATTACAAATCTAGATATCTGGTATTATGAACCTTCTTTTATTTTCAAGATCTGGCCATTGGCACATGCATTTTTAAATCATATTATTAACTTTTGGAGGACAAATTAAAGAGTCATCATCTACTTCTTCCTTGATTTGCATTTTAACATTTTTCTCAGTTTTGTTTTACAATTTGCAGTGCAGTACTCTTCAAACATTTTCTCAAATGCGTTTAATAAAGTTTTTAAGTATTTATAAAAGTCAGTGTGGCTTTTAATATTTTTTCCATTTTTGTTTTTATATGAGTTTTTAATATCATAGGTCTAATGCCTTTTTTTGGTGGAACCCTTAATTCATAACCATCACATGTATAACGATGCTTTCCTCTGCCCTTACCACTTGCCATTGTAATGGTGTTTCCCTTTTGCCTTAGTGAATCCAACATCATCTGGATATTTATTATTATAAAACACTCTTCATTATTATACAGTAATTCTCTTTTTAATTTTATTTTATCTGATTTTGGAGTTCCACCCCATAAATACTCATGTGGATTTTGTAGATAACTTAAGGAGAAATATGAAGATTTGGGGGAATTTCCCCAAAAAATGGGTAAATACAGGTCCCAGTTTGGTTCCATTTTTTCAAGGGTTGGACACTTACCATTTTCTGCTTTCTTTCAGTATGTCAAGTACTCATTGCTGTAGTTTGTATTAGTTTATAATATTTCTTTATAGAAGGGTTAGTTGCTATAAGCTATTTTTCTATTCTGGAAGCTTTAATTACATTAATAAATAATTTAGTATTTTGAAATTATCATAGTAATATTACATAAGGAAATAATAAATAATTTCAGTGCATTAACTCTCTCACATTGGCAACTGATCTATTTTCTTCTCCTTTCTAGTAGTATTATATTTTCCATGTTAATTATCTGCTTGATAATTAGATAATATAATTTCTTGATAATAGAAATTCTCTATTAAAAGAATTACACTTTAAATGATGACAAATATAATTAGTTATATAAATACACACATAAAAACAAAATAAAGAATAAAAGCAATTAATAAGTCAGTGAAAGAACAGATAAAGATTCTTGAGTTATATTCCTATAAAAAGAGGATTATCATTGTGTGCATCTGAATATGTTTTAAAATTAAAAGGTGCCTCAAAGTACGTTATAGAAAAAGAAATGGCAACCCACTCCAGTATCTTTGCCTGGGAAATCCCATGGACAGAGGAGCCTAGCAGCTAGAGTTCACGGGGTCACAAAGAGTCAGACTCAAGGGAGAACACATGCAAAGCACATTCAATACTTCATGCCGAGAATACACTGAAACTCCTGTACTTAATAGCATGATCCCAAGTGAGTTCCAAAAACACTGGTGCTTCCCTAAGCACAAGAAAGCATAGAGGGTGGAGTAAGGTCCAAGTACACATCAATTTTCATAAATCCCTACCCCACGCAAAGCTGGGAGAAGGTAAGTAAAGGCCGTGAGAAAGTGTTAGTGACATGGACTTGGTTACTCATCTGGCTGAGAAAGAAATGGTGTTTTTTCGAGAAGTGTTTAATTTAAAAATTAGTGTTTTATATCATTTTAGAGGCCAATCTAGTACTCTCCCCAAAAAGAAACAAACAAACTCATACAGGTACATTTGTTGCTGTTTAGTCACTCAGTCGTGTCCGACCCTTTGTGACCCCATGGACTGCAGCACACCAGACTTCCCTGTGCTCCACCATTTCCCGGAGCTTACTCAAACTCATATCCACTGAGTTGGTGACACCATTCAACCACCTCATCCTCTGGGGTTCCCTTCTCTTCCTGCCTTCTTGATAATTAGCAGACACGAGCTATTACACATATGAAAGATAAACAACAAAACTACTGTATGGCACAGGGAACTGTATTCAGTATTGTGAGACAAACCACAGTGGAAATGAATGTGAAAAAAGAATACATGCATAACTGAACTATTCTACTATACAAGAGAAATAGACACAACATCGTAAATCAACTCTACTTCAATAAAAATATATATTTTTTAAAAGGGTTCCATTTTGTTTACCAACCAAAAGGCAACTGTCACCTCACTCTTTCTGGGGAAAACTTCTCTTCCCTGCTGAATTACATTGGTGCAAACAGACAAGTACATATCTGGGAATGAATTCAAGAAATTGTTTTGAAACCACTACTAGGAATTCAGGGATGTGGCAAAGTTCTTTGAACTTTGATACTAAGTGACCTCACTTAACTAGCATCACGCTGATAGATATCCCCTTAAATTCAGAGTCACACTTGAGGAGCTGCTCAACAACCAAACAACACAACCGGAATACCTGCATGAACGTGCCTTTGAGAATGTCTAACATGCTGTTACTACTCAATGTCATCCTCACCCTGTGGGTTTGCTGTGTTCATGGGCAAGGTAAGTTGAAACAGATCTGAACACTCAGCTTCCCTCTTAAGTGTAGCTTCATGTTTTATCTACTTTCATGGGTCTTTATATTTTAATAGGCGACTTGTAGAAATTGTGTGTATTGTGTCATCATGATGGAGAGTAAACTTTTAGAGAAATTACCTCATACTCTAAGGAAAAAGAAAATACATTGTTTTCTCTCTCTTCTTTTATCCTGTATAATGTCAATATTAGAAACACTTCCAAAGAACATAAACATCCTGTGTTTCTCCAAGACCTTTACACCCTATTAGTTATAGACTGTCCCAAATCTCTATCACTACTACAAGTGGGATAATTAAGCTACGAAGAATAATAAATTCATCAATGGGATTATTAACATACATAGAACTATTCACTAATGCAGGATAACTATTTTTTTTCCTTAAGGAAGAATGTGTGATTTTCCAGAAATAAAACATGGAAGCATATATAATGAAAATAGATATAAAAAATTCTTCCCAACTGATGTAGGGAAATATTTCTACTACACCTGTGAACACAGCTTTGTGACTCCTTCACAATCACTCTGGACTCGAATAAACTGTACAGAGGAAGGATGGTCCCCAACACCAAAGTGCCTCAGTGAGTAAGCACCCTCCTCATCACCGGGATGAATTATCAGTGTGTCCAGGGGGTGGAGAGGCCGTGCCTGAAGGAATTGCAGGGTCTGGACAGTAGTAGCAGTGGAGACCAGAGGAGCCAGCAAAGACAGGTCGACCTAAGACAGTCACTGTGGGAAGATGTCTGTGGAAAGTGACTTTACAAATGAAAAACATTTTCATTATACAAGTTGAAATTAATGACATGGCGTACTAATTTTTTACATGCATGGCCAAATTTTTAAGAAGCAAAATTTTTGTACTGGATTTCTCTTTGGAACTTCGCAAAATGTCATACTCTTTCATTGCAAAATGAGTACCAGTCATTTTTTGCCTTTTAGGACAGTGCTTTTTCCCTTGGGTGGAAAATGGTCAATCTACATCTTCAGGACAAACGCACCGGGAAGGTGACATCGTTCACATTGTGTGTAATGCTGGCTACAGCCTCCCAAATGGTCAGAGCAGCATTGCATGCGGAGAAAGTGGCTGGTCCTCCCCTCCTGTATGCCGTCGTGTCTGTGAGTAACACACTGTGCTCTCAGGTCCGGTATTTATTCATATTTTATAGAGAAATAACAATATTAAGTGCAGGCGATATTGCTATTGCTACTGTCATCACCTTTTCAGTTCAAGGTTCCAACTCTGCCTAAGCAGAGCTGCAAATACCTGGGTCATCACTAGAAAATCATTTTGTCTACTCACATAAATTTAATGTAATAATAGCAAACACTAGCCAAGAACACGGTGAAAAACTATAATTCTCACATTATATAGTTTCTTCAGTAAATGATTTTTATCAGAATCAACAAATCTTGGTAATGCATATTGTGCTGCTTTTGAATATACAGCATTTTAATGTAAATCTCAATAGCTTCACAAAATATAACAATGCATCAAAAGAAGCAAATCAAGATATGGTTCTCTCATGGAACTTAAAAGGCAGCCAGCTGACTCTGACAAGGTCCTTCAGCAAGTAAGTGCATGATACATAGGGAGGAAACAAAGGGAAGGAAAACTAGCCTTTTTCAAGGTCAAAACCAAATTCGTCAAACTGAATATTTCAGTTACCATACGTGGCTTTTACTTCAACTTAGGACAAGCCTAGTTATAATTGTCGAAATAGGCCATTCCAGTTGTTTAATGATCTTTCCTATTACAATGATGCATGTTTTCCATGCTGCTGCTGCTGCTAAGTCACTTCAGTTGTGTCTGACTCTGTGCAACCCCATAGACAGTAGCCCACCAGGCTCCCCCGTCCCTGGGATTCTCCAGGCAAGAACACTGGAGTGGGTTGCCATTTCCTTCTCCAATGCAGCAAAGTGAAAAGTGAAAGTGACATCACTCAGTTGTGTCCGACTCTTAGCGACCCTAACACCAAGCAATTCCCTGAAACTGTCTAACTGGAAGTACTGTCAGTTCCCACAGGTGGGCGCTCAGGCCCCCAAGACTTCTTCCTCCCACCGCCCACTTCACAAGTCAGTCACCAGTCTAGCTTGTCATCTATGCTTTTGTCTACATGTTACGCTATGTGTTAGAGGTTCCCAGGACCTCGTCTTCAGGTTCAATTAATTTGCTAGAGTGGTTCATAGAACTGAAAGAAACATTTGATTTCTCATATTGCCAGCTTAAAGAATATAAAGAACATAACTGAGGAACACTCAGACGGAAGGCAGGCACAGGGTGAGGTGTGTAGAAGGTGAGGAACTCCCAGGCCCCTCATAATAGCCACTCTTCCAGCACGTCCACATGTTCACCGCCCAGGAATCTCTCCGAATCCCATCCTTTTTTTCTTATGGAGGGTTTATGACAGGGGCAAACTGATTAATCCATGGGCCATCAGCAGTTGATGTGATCTGCAGCCACTCTTCCCTCCCTGGAGGTCAGGGTTGTCGGACTGAAACTTTTAATCTCATCACAAAGTTGGCTCCCCTGGCAACCAACTCAGGTGTTTTCCATTGTATATATACAATGGAATACTACACAGCCACAGAAAAGAATGAAATAGTGCCATCTGTAACAACATGGATAGCCCCAGAGAATATAATCCTCAGTGAAATGCACTCAACTCAGAAAGTCAAATATTCTATGATATTCTTTATATATGGAATCTAAAAAATAATATAACTGAATATATATGCAAAGCAGAAACAGACTCACAGAAATAGAAAAAATTCATAGTTAGCGAAAGATGGAAGGAAGTAGGGCGGGGCAAACTCCCTCCCTCCCTCCATACCTAGAGGCATGGGATGAAGGGGCACAAACTACCATGTATTATATAGAGCAGATATGCCACAAGGGTATATGGTATAGCAGAGGGAATTACAGTCTCTGTCTTAAACTACAAAGGAGTATAATCTATAAAAGTACTGCTTCACCATGCTATACACCTGAGACTCACACAGCACTGGAAACCAACTGTACCTCAGTTAAAAAAACCCAATCATCCTGTTTGTTAGTGAGGATTCACCTGGAACGCTCACACATTGCTGGTGGGAATGTAAGATGGTACAATCACTCTGAATATCAGTATGGCAGTTTCCTATAGATTTAATCATGCATGTATCAGATAGCCCAGCAACTTCACTTTTAAATATACAGCAGGAAATAGTAAATACATGTTTACTCGAAGACTTGAGTTCAGGTGTGCATAAATAGCTCAATTATAACTGCCACAAACTGGGAACACTTCAAAAGATAGTCAACAGAGGATAAAATGGATAAACATACTTACACTTATATAAAGCTACCCTGTTCCACAGTGAAAAAGAGTGAGCTAATGACGCAAGACACCACAGAGCAGATGGGGCCCGACATTTGATGACATAAAGCAGCCAGATGTAAGAGAAGGCATGTTATATGAATCCATAAACAATGTTGTAGGAAGGCAGCATTGCTCCGTAGGGACAGAAAACACGGGCTTCTAAGCAGAGGAGAGTTGTGGGGAGGGGTGGAGTGGAAATGAAACAGCAGAATTGTAAAGGGAGGAGAAGACTGCCTCTAGTTGGTTGGGTTTGTGACAGCTACACACTGTCACATCATTGGCTGACACGTGGATTTTATTGTATGTAATTCAAATCTGAATAGAGGTGATTTTAACAATTTTTAAAAATCACCTTTATTGGGTGATTATGGAAAATGAATCTAAAAAAGAGTTGATATATGTATAAGAGATTCACTTTGCTTCGCACCTGAAAGTAACACAACATTGCAAATCAACTACACTGCAATAAAAAAAATCTCCAGGAAGGGATACATTTATATGTATAACTGAGTCACTTTACTGAACACCTGAAACTAGACAGCATTTTTACTCAGCTGTGCTCCAATATAGAATAATTTTTTTAAAAAAATGAGCATTTGCAAACCAAACATATAGGTGTCCAAAAAACTTTAATGTGATTGAATTATTATTAATTGAAGAAAGGAAGCCGAAGCAATCTGCTAAACAGATTAATAAAATAGTGAGAGAATATACAAAATTACTAGAAACAAGAAATTCCAAACAGAAAGAAGAGAACAATTATGAAATACAGACAAAAATAGCACAGAGGTTAGAGTGATGTCAGCAAGATAAAGGATAAGATGCTCCTCCTGGTATTCCACCTTCAATAATAAAAATTTAGCATCTATCCACAAAAGTAACTTTACGGCAGATGCAAGATCCAGATTCCAGGAGACCATGAAACCCCCAGGGTGCAGTCCAAACACAAGGACAGGCATCTTTTTCCCTTCCAGCATGGGTGAAAAGTCTAGACTCATCAAAGGCCCCTGTTGATCAACGTGAGGAGAGGGTTAGTCTTAGGTTTCCTCTGTGATGTTTTTCTAGACTAAGTCCTGTACTATGAAAGAAAATGTTTCTGCCTTGCTAGGTTGATTCTTTCCTGGGCCTGTGCCTAAAGAAAGCAGAACCTTCTTGTGACCTTTTTGTTTGTTAATTTTGCCTGAATGTGAGATCATTTCTGGGTTGCAATTTCAGTGCCTGGTCCTGATACATACAGAGCAAAGTGAAAGCTCCAACAGCCAGTGCATTGTAACTCCTTGAATCCCAAGTTCTCAAAACAATCTACTTCTTTTCTACACTCTTCACAACCTCTTATGTTGGTTTTTATAATTCTGTTCAGGATTTTTAGTTAACAGAGGGAATATGTCGCAGAAGAAATAAGCAGAAATGTTCCCTTCTCATTTTGTCCAGACAGAAAGCCTGAAATTCCCTTCACATTATACACATTTGTAATTTCTTGAATTTTATTTAAGAAGTTGATATTTCTCTTGGAAAAAAAACGAAAATCAATTTTTAAAATTACTAAAGATCCAATAGCCATTGCAGTATGCTTAATACCTAAGACCAAGAAACGTCCTTTGTTTATGGTAGCAATCCATCTTTCTAGCAAACATTCATTAAGGAAAACATTTTTAACTACCAGAATACCACAGAGCAGACATGTTTGCTAATGTCTAATGTATGCTTTCACATGGGGTGAAAGGAAGGCCTTAAAATTTGACTCTCAGTTTAAGTGATTAAAATTCCTTAAATGAATCATTTCTTTCATCAGAAATCATAAATCTTGATATTACACATTGTGGTATTATTTTGTTTGCTTTCTTTAACTTCTGTTTTTCTTTGGTCTCTCAATAAGTCAAATTATGTTTTTAGATCCTCAAGGAAGATGTGGGCCTCCTCCACCAATAGACAATGGAGACACTGTCTCACTCCCATTACCGCAATATCCTCCAGAATCAGCTGTTGAGTACAAGTGCCAGGCCTACTATGTACTTCAGGGAGACAAACACATAGTGTGTCGGAATGGAGAGTGGTCAGAACCACCAAAGTGCTTAGGTAATACTTTCATCTTCTCGTGGGTCCTGGGAAAATCAGCGTAATTGGTATAATATTTTGTTGTTTAGAATAGCAATCTTATGGATTAACAACAATTCTATTGAATGTGTGACTAACAATAATATATGAGAAAATAAAGTTTGAAAAACTCTTGTTCAAGGAATCATAGCAATGAAAGATTATTTAATATAAACTCAATGTGATATTGACTTCATGAATCCCTCATTATAACACTTAATAAATTAAATGTAATACCTCATTTTAATATCATTAATTGGAATCTACATAATGGATTTTCAGTGAGTTGGCTTGGAAAATGTTTTGAGAATGAAATCTTGGACCAGTGTAGAAGGTTTTACTTGGAAGTCTAAAATCCTGAGTGATATATTTGTATACTACTTAGTGTTCTATGTTTCTTTTTAACTTCAGGTGCATGTGTAATTTCAGAAGAAATGATGCAACAACACAACATACAGCTAAAATGGAGACAAGATAAAAAACTTTATACTAGAACAGATGACAGTATTGAATTTACGTGTAAATATGGATATCGCCCAACGACACCAAATCATACATTTCGAACAACCTGTCACGAAGGAAAAGTGGTGTATCCTCATTGTGAATGAAACATTGGTTAAAATGCAGTCATAAAACTGAACTTTTCATTATTAATCCAATTCTCATTTTATCAAGTAAATCAGAATTTGTGTTAAATATTATGTGGATGGTGCAATTATAATCCAGGTGACTAACTAATCACTTCTTAAAAGCACTTTAATACTTGTAAAGTCAAAATGCTACATGTCCTATTTATAAAACATCTTTGGGAAGAAATTAGATGCAATCGCTTCAATGCCTCCTTCCTTCCATCATTCTAACTTTCTAAAATATTCTCCATAACTTCTGAAGTTTCCTGAGACTTTATTTCATAAAAAATGCTTATCTCCATCCTCATAATATCATTTCACAAACACGTGAAAACCTGTGTGTCATACCTACATTGGTCATTAGATCCAGTTTATTAGATTAGTAATTAGATTTCATTTCTTTTTATGACTGTGTAATATTCCACTGTGTTTTTGTAACACATCTTCTTTATCCATTTATCCGTTGATACACATCTAGGTTGCTTCCATGTCTGGCCTATTGTAAGTAGTGCTCCAATGAACACTGGAGTACATGTGTCATTTTAAGTTATAAAATTTTAAATCCTTGGTTTTCTCAGGGATATCCCAGCAGTGGAATTGCTGGGTCATATGGTAGTTCTATTTTTACCTTTTAAAGGACCCTCCATAGTGTTCTCCACAAAGTGTATCAATTTACATCCCTAACAGCAGAGCCAGAGGGTTCCCTTTTCTCCACACCCTCTCCAGCGTTTATTGTCTGTAGATTTTTTGATGATGGCCACTCGGACTGGTGTGAGGTGATAACTCATGGCAGTTTTGATTTGCATTTCTCTAATAATTAATGATGTTTAGCATCTTTTCATGTGCCTCTTTCATATATGTCTTCTTTGAAGAAAGGTTTATTTAGGTCTTCTGCCCATTTTTTGATTGGGTTGTTTGTTGTTTTGATATTGAGTTGCATGAACTATTTGTATATTTTGGAGATGAATCCTTTGTCAGTTGCTTGAGTCTGTCATGCAGAGTGAAGTAAGTCAGAAAGAGAAAAAATATCATATACTAATGCATATAGGTGGAATCTAGGAAAAATGGTACAGATGAACCTCCTTGCAGGGCAGAAATAGAGACACAGTTATGAACAAGCATGTGTACACAGTGGGGGAAGAGGAAGGTAGACTAAATCGGGAGATTAGGATTGACATATATACTCTACCATGGGTGAAACAGGTAGCTCGTGGGAACCTGCTGTATAGCACAGGAAGCTCCACCCGGTGCTCTGTGACAATTCAGATGGGTGGGATGAAGTGGGTTGGGGGGAGGGAGGGAATATGTGTAAACATATGGCGGTTTCACTTTGCTGTATAGCAGAAATCAACACAACACTGTAAGGCAATTGTATTCCAATGAAAAAATCAGTTGATTAGAAACATTTCAAATTTCTACAAAAATATGAACACTGAAAGATGAACATAAAGATATAAAGTAAAAATATTTTAAGGTAATACTTTGTTACTCTTTTGTTTAAATATCTATCACTATACATTGTTATAAAAACTTTTGTGATAAGAAATTTTAAGATCTACTGTCTACAACTTTAAAATATATTAACACATTATTAGCTGTGCTTACCTGCTGTATGTTACCTCCCGATGACTTCTTTTTTTTCCCACAACTGAAAGTTTTAACTTTTTCTTCACCCATTTTGCCAAACTCCCTATTCCATCGCCAGACTCTGGCAACCACTAATTAACCCTTGGTATCCTTAAGCTCAGTTTTTCGTTGGTTTATTTATTTGTTTTTATGGTTTTGTTTTTGATTCTACATATAAGTAAGATCATATGTTCTTTGTCCTTCTCGGACATTTCATTTAGCATAATGCCCTCAAGGTCCATCCATGTTTTCACAAATGGCAAAATTTCATCTTTTTAAGGCTGGATAATATTTCTCTGAATACATATACCACATTCTCTTTATCCATTCTGCCATCTATGAATACTTAGGTTACTTCCATATCTTTGCTACTGTAAATAATGTAGTGGACACTGGGTCACATGTATGTTTTTGAATCAGTATTTTCATTTTCTTTGTATAAGTGGAATTGCTGGATCATATAGTAGTTCCATTTTTAATTATTGAGGAACTTCCATACTGTTTACCATAGTGGCTGAACCAGTTTGTGTGTGTGCTAAGTTGCTTCAGTCGTGTTGGACTCCTTGTGACTCCACAAACTGCAGCCTGCCAGGCTTCTCTGTCCATGGGATTTTCCAGGTAAGAATACTGGAGTGGGTTGCCATACCTTCCTCCAGGGAATCTTCCTGACTCAGGGATCAAACCCGCAACTCCTGCACTGACAGGCCGGTTCTTTATCACTAGCGCCACCTGGGAAGTCCAACCAGTAAACCAGTTTACATTCTACCAAAAGTGCTTGAGGTTTCTCTTTTCATACCCTTGCTGCTAAGTCACTTCAGTCGTGTCCAACTCTGTGTGACCCCATAGACAGCAGCCCACCAGGCTTCCCTGTCCCTGGGATTCTCCAGGCAAGAATACTGGAGTGGGTTGCCATTTCCTTCTCCAATGCATGCATGCATGCATGCTAAGTTGCTTCAGTCTTGTCTGACTCTGTGCGACCCCATGGACAGCAGCCCATCAGGCTCCTCTGTCTACGGGATTCTCCAGGCAAGAATACTGGAGTGGGTTGCCATTTCTTTCTCCATCATACCCCTGCTGACACTTGTTAACTATGTCTTTCTAACAACAGCCTTTCTGGCAGGTATAAGGTGACATCTCACTATGGTTTTGATCTCTTCATCTGGCTTGTGATTTGTAGTCTTTAATGTCCTTTGTAACAAGCTGATAATCTAGTGAGTGAGCCATGTTAGTAAATTAATCAAACCCAAGGAGGGGAAAATGGGAACCTCTGATTTATAGCCAGTCAGTCAGAAGTACATGTGACAACCTGGACCCTGACTGGCATCCTGAGTTGGAGGAGGTTGTAGGAACCTCCAGTTTGAAGCAGTTGGTCAGAAGCACAGGTAACAAACTGGGTTATAACTAGTGTCTGAAGTATAGGGTGATCATATGGGAATAAGCCCTTTATCTGTGGAATCTGATTTTATCTCTGGATAGTGTCACAATTAAATTGATTTCTTGGACACCCTGTTGGCATCTGGGAACTGCTTATTGGTGTTAAAAAGGCTTTACACAGGCACACAACCACAGCGGAATGGGTTCCAGGAACTCTTTTAGTGCGTATCCTTGTCCTTCTTGATGATAGACAAAAATACTTTCAGCTCTTCATCATTAAATATTATATTAGTTGTGCCATGTGTGGCTGTTCCCTGTACACCCATTTTATTGATAGAATTAACATAAATGGATGTGGAATTTTGTTAAATACTTTTTCTACAACTATTGCAATGATCTTATGATTTTTATCCTTCATTGTGTTAATGTGTTATATCATAGTGGTTAGTGAATGTTGAACCATTTCCACATCCCTAGAATAAAAGCTACATGAGCATCAGCAGCAGATCACAGCCTATGATCCTTTAACGTGTTGATAAATTCAGTTTGCTAATATTTTACTGAAAGTTGCTATATTTATATTCACCAGGGATATTGGCCTGCAATTTTCTTTTCTTGTGGTGTCATTATCTGGTCTTAGTATCAGAGTAATGTTGGCCTCTTAAAATGAGTTCAGAAGAGTTTCCTTCTGTGAAATTGTGATTTACAAAAATGTATGTATAATTTGACATTCAGATGACAAACTATTTCTCATACATTTAGTCTCCCTACAAGGTTCATGCTTCACAGTTCTAAACACTAGCATAACATAAATGGATGTGGAATTTTGTTAAATGCTTTTTTGCATCTACTGCAATGATCATAAGATTTTTACTAAGTGCTGAGAGTGATAAATGTGTATATTGCTATGTTAACGAGGTGACTTTGGGAAAGCCCCTAAAACTAGGGGCTGGCTGCCAGTTTTGGCTGGCAGAACCAACCTTATGATCAAAGGATCAGAACATTCAGTCTTATCTCCTAACCTCCAGGTAAGACTGCATTGACTAAGGCTGAGGTGAGGTGAAGTCGCTCAGTCGTGTCCGACTCTTTGTGACCCCTTGGACTGTAACCTACTAGGCTTCTCTGTCCATGGGATTCTCCAGGCAAGAATACTGGAGTGGATTGCCATTTCCTTCTCCAGGGGATCTTCCTGACCCAGGGCTCGAACCCGGGTCTCCCACATTGGAGGCAGATGATTTAACCTCTGAGCCACCAGGGAAGCAAATGGCAACCCACTCCAGTACTCTTGCCTGGAAAATCCCATGGTCAGAGAAGCCTGGTGGGCCACAGTTCATGGGGTTGCAAAAGAGCTGGACACAACTGAGTGACTGAGCACATTAAGAAGTAGGAAAGCTGTGGGGCCTAACTTATTTTACATATATAAAGTTTCTAGGAGCAAAATGAGAAAAAGCAAGACTGTTTTATAATTGTCCTAATGGTTCAGAATGCCAGGCACAAATAAAATTCATTAAAAATTTCTTTAGTCTGTAGGCAACTATTTATGATTAAAAAAAAAAAAAACTCAACAAAGTGGTTATAGAGGGAACATTTATCAGCATAATAAGGGCATCCAAATTGGAAAAGATGAAGTAAAACTGTCACTATTTGTAGTGCTGTGTGGGACACCTAATTCTCCACTGCTGTGTAACAAATTAGACCAATTGTAACCACTTAGAACAACAGACATTTATTACCTGACAGGTCCAGTGGGTCCGAAGTCTAGTGGCTAAGCTGGTGGCTCTGGCTCAAGATCTCCCCGGGGGCTGAGGTCAAAGTTCATGGCAGTGAGGTCTCCAGAGACTGTGCTGGAGCAAGCTTCACCTCCGAGCTCACTTCTGGGCCTGGGTTCTCCCCGCATGGCCTTTCTCCACAGGGCTGCCCGGTAATGGGCAGCTGGCTACTCCCAAGAAAAAATAAGAAGAAAGAGTGAGAACACAGGCATGATTTAAGCTGCAGGCTTTTATAACCTAATCTAGGAAGAGATACCATGTCACTTCTGCCATTGTGAATCCCTAAGTCCACACCACCCAAAGACACAAATTATTTTCCCTCTTGAATGAAAAGAGGAATGGCTAAGACTTTTTAGACACATTTTGAAAACCACCACGGATTCTTTGGTTCTAGAAGCATTCTATCGTTCATGGGGACGTACAGCCTCCAGACTCAGAAAATACATCTGCTCCAGAGAGGACAATACCACCTCGTCCATCATAGAAAGGGTTTAAAGTAACCCACAGGCCACAAGTAGCTGGTTGGTTCCTACCACGTTAAAAAGAGTTGAAACAAACATTTCAGTGACTTGAGCTTAAGAGGGCTTATATTTGCAATGTTAATGTGATGAATAACATTGCAGTATGAAATAATAAACATAAATTTAGTGTATTAGAAAGTTATCATCGTTCACATTAACATTTTGCTTAAAAACTATAGTGTTCTCACTGAGAATCAATCCTAAGGGATTAAAAAATACCTTTATAAACATTTTTGAGTAAGTATTGTCCAGGTGGCACTAGTGGTAAAGAATCCGCCTGCCAAAGTAGGCAACACAGGTTAGATTCCTGGGTCAGGAAGATCCCCTGGAGAAGGAAATGGCAACTCACTTCAGTATTCTCACCTGGAGAATCTCATGGACCAAGGAGCCTTGCGGGCTGTGGTCCATAGGGTCACAAAGAGTCAGACACGACTGAAGCAACGTAGCATGGAGTGTTCTCATTGTGAATCAGTCCTAAAGGATTCAAAAACACCTCTGTAAAAATTTTGGGGTAAGTGTTGTTAAGCTAACAGGGTTCAACATCAGATCAAATTGGGTGTCAGTGAATACAATTTCCGATCTCACCTTCCTCATTTTGGTTTTCCACTCAGGGAGTTTTCTTTTCATGTATTCTGTGTGGCTGTAAGCACATCCACGGGTTATTTTTCAGTCTCCTCCTGTCTTTAGAGGCAGCGCGGGCAGCGGGGACAGCAAGAGGAGCCGAACCGCCGGTGCCCCTCCTGGCCTCGCCACTCCCAGCTGGCTGGACGCCAGCCTCGCTCTTCTGTGAATCACGAATAACGGTCCCTTCCCCCCAGGGTGGAAGCGAAGGTGGAGATAAATACGTGCAGGGCTTAACACAGCCCCTGGCAGAGAGTAACATGTAGGCTACAATCATTACTATCAGATATCTACAATTAAAATGAAAACCGAGAAGTTATCTGTCGAGGGCCATGCCCGTCAAGACCACGCTTATGAATTACTGGGAATCTCGGGTTTTGTTTGTTTACCTGGTTTTGCTCCCAGATTCCCGAGGTAAGAACCAGCAGGTAAATTACTGAGCCGCTGCACCGACACCACGCACTGACATCAGCACGTCCACACTAACTGTACATTTAATTTTCGTTTTCCTCATTTTCTCCCTTTTGGGCCCAGGAAGTGGAGGAAGGATCCCGGGCAAGTACATTGATCTCCTTCAAAGTACTGTGAGGGAATGACCGTGCCAGCAACTGCCAAGACAGCTGCATTTACGGTGGAGGAGCTGTGACTCTCTTCCCTTCAACCGAAGTGAAGTCGCTCAGTCGTGTCCGACTCTTTGCGACCCCATGGACTGTAGCCTACAGGCTCTTCCGTCCATGGGATTTTCCAGGCAAGAGTACCGGAGTGGGTTGCCAATTCCTTCTCCAGGAGATCTTCCCGACCCAGGGATTGAACCCGGGTCTCCCGGATTGTAGGAAGATGCTTTACCATCAACCAACCTGTTCACAAAACCGAAAAGCGAATTCCAAACATAAGCCCGGTTCCTCAGAGGCCGCAGAGACCCCGCTGCCCTCGCTGTCTCCTCAGGGAAAGCGCCGCGCCAAGTTTAAATAAGGTGCCGTCTCCTCATTGGCTGGCGCTGCTGCTCGTTGATTGGCTCCGCGCGAAGGAGGGCGGTACCGGGCGCGCCCATTGGTGGAGGCAGAAATTTTAAACTGGTCGATGCCCCTGCGCCATTAGCTCTTCTTTGCAGTTTGAGAGCCTCTTGCCCGGGCTATCTTCCTGGGACTCGGTGATCCGAGAAGAGGCGAATTCTCTCTCGATCCCCGCAGCTCCTCGAGGGGACGCGGTGCGCGTTCCTTCGGAGGCCGCTCGGAGCATCCCGGCGGACCCGGAGGCCTTGGTGGCGACCTGACACCGGGGGCGCTGCTGCTGGGAGCGAAGCCCGCCAGAGCCAAGGCCGCGGGCGGGGCAGAGAGGTCCCAGGGCAGAGGAGGCGGCGTCCTCGCCCGTCCTGTCCCTCAGCCACGTCTAGGAGCACTTGAGCATCCTATTTGCACATGTGCTCTTCTTCTGGGTTAGTCAATTAAACTCTCAGCTCCCTGGTGGCTTAGACGGTAAAGAAGTGAAGTGAAGGTCGCTCAGTCGTGACCGACTCTTTGCGACCCCATGGACTCTCCAGGCCAGAATACTGGAGTGGGTGGCCTTTCCCTTCTCCAGGGGATCTTCCCAACCCAGGGATCGAACCCAGGTCTCCTGCATTGCAGGCAGATTCTTTACCAGCTGAGCCACAAGGGAAGCCCAAGAATGCTGGAGTGGGTAGCCTGTCCCTTCTCCAGGGGGTCTCCTGCATTGCTGGATGATTCTTTACCAACTGAGCTATCAGGAAAGCTCCAGACAGTAAAGAATTTGCCCGCAATGCTAGAGACTGGAGTTCCATCCTTGGTGGGGAGGTGGGAGGGAGCAATCGCTGGAGGTGGGAAAGATCCTCTCCGAAAGTAAAAGGCAGCCCACTCCAATATTCTTGCCTGAAGAATCCCATGGACAGAAGAGCCTGTCTGGCTACAGTCCATGGGGTCACAGAGTTGGGACACAACTGAGTGACTAGCACTTTTACTTAAGGAAGAAAAGAATAGTACTACATTTTGTCATGCCTTAAAAAAGGAAATAGACAAACTAAATTAAACACCTTTGCAGCCCCCAAACATACACCCAAGTAATGTTTATAATTCAAATCTGCTAAATTACATGTCCCCAATCTTTTGAAAGATTTTCATTTTAATGAGAAAGTCATAACTGAAACTTCCTTTGACTCCATAGATAATGTTAATGGCCAAATTAAAGAGAACAGTAAACTTATTCTTACCCCAACTATTCTTCAACTTTGAACATCATACAGTCAAGGACATTTTCTAAGTCCAGATTCTTTTTTTTTTTTTTTTTTTGGGTGGGGGGTGTGAATAATAGCTGTGCAGCTAATAATCAGAATTAGTGGAGAGTCTTTCACCAGATATATTTGTAAAAAATTATTCAAAGACTATTTGGAATCAAAACTTGTGCATGAGATTCACATGATTGTAAGTCCAGATTCTTTCATAAATGATAATTGCAGACTAAATTAGGATCTAGAATCAGGGTAAACTAATCCAGTTCTGTCCCCAAGTCAATATGTAAAAGATACCATGGCATGTGTATATGTATATTTCAGCAAATATGTAAATTGTCACCATCATCAAATGGAAGTTCTTTGATTTGAACTCACAATCTTCTCAGGATGAGACAAAAAATGAAGTTTTACCTTGATTCCTGAATGTCAGGGTTCAAAATCTCCAAAAGATATTTTTGAAAAACCCAAAATCTCCAAAAGCTACTTTTGGAAAACCCAAAGCTTTAGAAATGAAGTAAAATGGTTACACTTTTAAATGAACAGTACCAGAACTGAAGTTTCTGCAGTTCAGGATATCTCCAATCACAGCCGTAATAAACAACTTAAGTGCTGACTGCATGAAATGACCTAACATACAAGACTCTGACAGTGCCTGAAACAAAATATTCAACTACTAGCCATCACTGTCATTTTTAATATTGTTGAATTCCTTTCTTCCTCTTCCAGCCTCTTTTTTGTCTTGCTTTTCTTGTCTGTGTTCTTGGTTCCAGGCACCACCGTGCAGTTCATTCAGAGGCCCTGTTCCTGGTGTGTCGTGTCCACTGCAGGGTCAGCCCAGGGGCGCTCCTGCCAGGAGGCTGTTTGCCTTCCAGATGACTCAGCTTTCCCTCCTCTGTACTAGACCCAGAACGTCCTGAGAGAAGAAAATAAGTGTTTTATAAAAATTCAAATTGCATTTCAAAATTTTAATTTTAACAAATCATATTCTTTAAGGGCTTACCTTTTAATTTATAAAGCCAGGGAAGCAGAGAGACCAGCTAGGAGGCTGTCTCCTTAGTCTGAGTTGTATGTGTGGGGGTGTGGGGGTGTGGGGGTGTGTTTGTGTGTGTGGTGTGATATGCTCACTCTTGTCTGACTCTTTGCCATACCATGGACTGTAGCCCACCAAACTCCTCTGTCTGTGGAATTTTCCAGGCAAGCATACTGGAGTAGGTTGCCATTGCCTCCTCTAGGGGATCTTTCCGACTCAGGGATCGAACCCAAGTCTCTTGAGTCTCCTGTATTGGCAGTCAAATTCTTTACCAGTGTGATACCTGGGAAACGCTAGTCTGGGTTAGAGGTGACCACATTTGACCATGTTTGACCACAGCAGTGGAGGCTATGAGGAGTGGTTAGACTTGAGATGCGGTTTGCAGGTGTATCTCGAGTATGTTAGTCACTCAGTTGTAACAGACTCTTTGTGGCCACATGGACTGTAGCCTGCCAGGCTCCTCTGTCCATGAAATTCTTCAGGAAAGAATACTGGAGTGGGTAGCCTTTCCCTTCTCCATGGGAATTTCCGACCCAGGGATTGAACCCAGGTCTCCTTCATTGGCAGGCAGATTCTTTACCACTGACCCATGAGGGAAGCCCAGAAGAAAGATTACACTATATTAAAGAAAGACTATAAATGTATTATTTCCAATATACTACTATGTTGGGTGAGTTTATTACTGGTGAAGTTAGGTAAATTTCAAATTCACTATCTTGTTACCTGTAATTAACCCAAAGTTTCAGTAGATGCCATGATAACAAGAGTGACATTCTTAATTTAGTTTTAAATATATACATACATAATGTTACAACCTATGATTTTTGCAAATAAAACCCATACTTTTACATTCTTGGAAATTTTTATCTATGCATTCCTAATCGGAGTCAAGTGAGCCTTAGGAAGCATCACTATGAACAAAGCTAGTGGAGGTGATGGAATTCCAGCTGAGTTATTTCAAATCCTAAAAGATGATGCTGTTAAAGTGCTGCCCTCAATATGGCAGCAAATTTGGAAAACACAGCAGGGGCCACAGGACTGGAAAAGGTCAGTTTTCATACCAATCCCAAAGAAAGGCAATGCCAAAGAATGCTCAAACTACTGCACAGTTGCACTCATCTCACACACTAGCAAAGTAAAGCTCAAAATTCCCCAGGCCAAGCTACAACAGTACATGAACCATGAAATTCCAGATGTTCAAGCTGGATTTAGAAAAGGCAGAGAACCAGAGATCAAATTGCCAACATCCACTGGATCATCGAAAAAGCAAGAGAGTTCCAGAAAAACATCTACTTCTGATTTATTGACTACACCAAATCTTTTGGCTGTGTGGATCACAACAAACTGTGGAAAATTCTTTAAGAGATGGGAATACCAGACCACCTTATCTGCCTCTTGAGAAATCTGTATGCAGGTCAAGAAGCAACAGTTAGAACCAAACATGGAACAATGGACTGGTTCAAAATTGGGAAAGGAGTACATCAAGGCTATATATCGTCACCCTGCTTATTTAACTTATATGTAGAGTACATCATGTGAAACTGGGCTGGATGAAGCACAGCTGGAATCAAGATTGCTGGGAGGAATATCAATAACCTCAGATATGCAGATGACACCACCCTTATGGCAGCAAGTGAAGAGGAACTAAAGCGCCTCTCAATGAGAGTGAAAGAAGAGAGTGAAAAAGCTGGCTTAAAACTCAACATTCAAAAAACAAAGATCATGGAGTCTGGGCCCATCACTTCATGGCAAACAGATGGGGAAACAATGGAAACAGTGACAGACTTTATTTTGAGGGGCTCTAAAATCACTGCAGATAGTGACAGCAGCCATGGAATTAAAAGACACTTACTCCTTAGAAGAAAAGCTATGACCTAGCTAGACAGCATATTAAAAAGCAAAGACATTATTTTGCCAACAAAGATCCATCTAGCCAAAGCTATGGTTTTTCCAGTAGTCATGTTTGGATGTGAGAGTTGGACTATAAAGAAAGCTGAGCACCGAAGAATTGATGCTTTTGAACTGCGGTGTTGGAGAAGACTCTTGAGAGTCCCTTGGACTGCAAGGAGATCCAACCAGTCCATCCTAAAGGAAATTAGTCCTAAATATTTATTGGAGGAACTGATGCTGAGGCTGAAACTCCAATACTTTGATCATCTTATGCGAAGAACTGACTCATTGGAAAAGACCTTTATGCTGGGAAAGATCGAAGGCAGGAGGAGAAGGGGACGACAGAGGATGAGGTGGTTGGATGGCATCACCAACTTGATGGAAATGAGTTTGAGCAAACTCCGGGGTTTGGTGATGGACAGGGAAACCTGGCATGCTGCCGTCCATGGAGTCGCAAAGAGGCAGAATGACTGAGCGACAGAACTGAACTGAATACAGTTTATTATCCATACTATTTTTTGATTTTATGCTTGAGAGCAAGAAATTGACATTGTGCATTCTGTACTGAAAATTATTGAATTTTTCTCAGTAGGCAAGTGATTTTTTGAAGTGTTATTGTCTGTATAGCATCTAATTTTTGTTTATAGCAATGAAAGACTAAGACATTTAAAAATCTTTACTGATTAAGAAAAAACTGCCTTTTGGGTAGCTTGTTGCTAGTAGCTAGGCTTGCTAACAGGCTTTATTTTAATTTTTATATTGTTCACTCAGTCAAGAAAGAATAATAATCTACTATAGTTCTGCTTTCAACCAAGAGGGAGAACTCCAGTGAAAGTATTTTACTTATGATTTCTTTATCAGAGGTAAAAATAGTGCAGATAAATATTTATTTACAATTTTTATTTGATCGTATATGTATTTGTGGCTATGCGTAAAATATTTCAGCCTACGTAAAGGAAGAAGGAAATAGTCCCAAAACTTGCTTATTTCTAGGAATACTTATGGGGGCCTACCTAAAATAGTGCTTTTTCATCTCGCATAAGTATGGACCCTTTTTTTCCCTCCAATTTTGCAAAAGCCTACTTCAGAAACCAGTCTTAGAGGGCAGAGTTTTCTTCTATGAATAACATTCTATCATTGCTACAGATAACTTTTATATTTGGTATACTTGTGGTTTATTTTCAATTACCTAAATGAGGAGACGTAAGAAACATGGGTTTGAGCCCTGGGTGGGAAAGATCCTCTGGAGGAGAGCATGGCAACCCACTCTAGTATTCTTGCTTGGAAAATCCCATGGACAGATTCTATAGTCTATGGTGTCGCAAAGAGCTGGACATGACTGAAGCCACTCAGCACCCACACACATGCACCTAAATGAGAACAAAACAAAATTTGATCTAAACTTTGCCTTTCCTTTGCCAAAGCATCATTAAGCGTCAACCTGCAGAGCATTGCAGGAGTATTAGAAACAGGCTCTCCCTGTTGTCACTAGTCGTGATTGATCTTTATTGAGGTACATTCAAAGAATAGTCCAGTGACTTATGTTTATGTTCAGTTCAGTCAGTTCAGTTCAGTCGCTCAGGTGTGTCTGACTCTTTGCAACTCCATGGACTGCAGCACGCCAGACCTCCCTGTCCATCACCAACTCCTGGAGTTCACTCAAACTCATGTCTGTCGAGTTGGTGATGCCATCCAGCCATCTCATCCTCTATCGTCCCCTTCTCCTCCCACCCCCAATTCCCCCCAGCATCAGGGTCTTTTCCAATGAGTCAACTCTTCGCATGAGGTGGCCAAAGATAGCAACGTTATTAAGGACATGGGTTTCTCAGTGTCTCCCTCCACTGGTACTTTCTCTGAGGCTCTCTCTGCGCTGTGGCCACTTTCCTACAAGCCCTCTCAATGCCACGTGTGTCCTCCCTCCTCTAAAGTAGGTGATGACCTCCTGGACAGGCAGCAGCCCTCTGCTTCCCTCACATGCAGGCGGCTTTTGAGTGAAAACCCACCCTGATTCGTAGCCTTGTTGTCAGCATGCAGATGTTCGCTCTTCAACAACCTCCATCCTGCACTTTTCGAGATGCTCTCTATTTCAGGGTTTGAGGTACATAATATTCGATTTGCCCAAGACTCAGAATGTACACCTAAAATTTCTACATTTCTTTGTAAATTTCAAGTCAAAAAATACTCTGCAAAACTGCTGAGTAGAATTAATGATATATTTGCTTTATTTTTTAGAGGAGCACACACAAATACCATTTACTTTTCAATGTGTCAAATAAGAGCAGGTGGATAAATGAATAAAGACATGATTTTATAAGTATAATAAAATGTTGATGGTAGAATCTAGTGGGGGAGGTTACGTTTGAAA
Source organism: Ovis canadensis (assembly GCF_042477335.2). Taxonomy (NCBI): domain Eukaryota; kingdom Metazoa; phylum Chordata; class Mammalia; order Artiodactyla; family Bovidae; genus Ovis; species Ovis canadensis. The sequence goes on from NC_091256.1 coordinate 86,805,345, forward strand.
CTGTTCAAATTAAAAAATAATCAAAATAAGCGGAGGCCGTCTTTATACCTTAATTGGAAGTCACTTAAATATACAGAAAGAGTAGAATGGGTAGGTAATCCGTGTCACATTAGCAAAGTGGAAAACTACTCAGGGAAGGAGTTATTCACTATAGCCCCAGACCAGGGTGAATCTCACAAGCAGAATGTTAAATGAAAGAAGCCAGATATTAAAAAAAAAAATACTATCAGGTAAGAATCGAATCGCCAGTCTATGTCCGACGCAGGATACAGCATGCTTGGGGTGCACAGTGATGACCCAGAGGGATGTTATGGGGAGGGAGGTGGGAGGGGGGTTCATGTTTGGGAACACCTGTACACCCGTGGTGGATTCATGTCAATATATGGCAAAACCAATACAGTATTGTAAAGTAAAATAAAGTAAAAATAAAAATTAAAAAAAAATACTCTAGGATTTCATATATGTAGAATAAAACTGGGGGCTTCTCAAGTGGTACAATTGATTAAGAATCTGCCTGCTCAACACAGGAGACACAAGAGGTGAGGGTTCGATCCTTGGGTTGGGAAGATTCCCTGGAGCAGGAAATGGTACCCCGTTTCCAGTATTCTTGCCTGGAAAATCCCTTGGACAGATGGGCCTGGCAGGCTACAGTCCATGGAGTTGCAAAGAGTCAGACATGACTGAGCACGTATGCACAACAGCCATCACAAAATAAAACCAGGCAAAACTGACCTATGCTATTAGAAGTCAAAATTGCATTTATCCTGGGAGTGGACCTTGGCAGTGACCTGGGGTGGGAGGGAATCAGAGGGATGGTGCATCCTGTCTCTTGTTCTGGGTGCAGGTTCACAGCTATGTTCAGCTAGGGAGACTTTTGATCTGTGTAGAAATGGTTCATGCACTTTCCTATTGTATTTTAAATAAAATTTCCAAAATTGAAATAATAGGACTTCCCACCTCACAGTATTATTTTGTAGTTTAAACTAAAGCCTGTTAGAATGTAAACTCCATGAGGGCAGTCATGAGAATCTGTTTTTTTTTTTTTTTTTACTGTTATTGCTGACTTTAAAAAATGCACAATGTGGGGGTTGTGAGTTAAGTTTTATTGGGGCAAAATGAGGTCTACAGCCCAGGGGACAGCATCTCAGACAGTTCCGAGAAGTTGCTTTGAACAGGTAGTGAGGAAGGTGAATATATATGTGATTTTTGGTGAAGGGAGAGTACATGCAATCAAGCCTATATTTTTTGCAGGTTTCTGCTAGTCACAAGGAGTAGATGTCACCATAAAGGATCTCAATGTACTCCTAGATATGAGGCGATACAAGAATTGGGCTCATAAAATCAACTCTTGAAAACATTTAACAGTCTGATGGACGTGTTCTGCCCGTTTTCCCAGAGCACAGAGTGCCTCGTTTCTGCTCTCCACCCTGAGCTCCCTCCCAGGAGTGTTGCAAGTCAGCCCCTGCAGCAGCACAGGAGTTAATCCTTGTGGAGGTAGAGGGCAAAGGCCAAGTGCCAAAGGGCAAGTGCCAATTTGGAGCTGACACTACAAATGCAAGACCAAAGCATGTCCTGGTTTACACCGGGCTCTCAAAGCACTCTCACAAGTGGCAGTTCAGCACACTGCTTGTCTCATCACCTGCCACGGGATACGGACTCTCTCCACATGAGACTTTACAAGCAGTAATAATATTCTATCACCACTCAAAACAGGGCCACTTTTCCCTTTAGCAGCTCAGTCTGTACGACACTATTTTCATATCGGATTCATTAACTCACAGACCTAAGTTCAACCCGTCAATTATTCAGTGGTGGTGAAGAAATCAATGGCGACCAGTGAACTTTACTCCATGGACTTACAATGGGAAATTAAAGTCAAAAACTTAGCCTGCTTTTTATGCAGCTTGGGATAATTATTTTACTTTTCTTACTGTTGCGCTTATTGGTGATCATGTTCTAATTGGTCTGTGGCATGAAAAACTACTGTCCATTAACATGGCTGGGTATTTTTAGTATTATCCTAAGCTATTTAAAATCAATTATAAACATTGTTACAAAGGGACTTAGACAGATGTTGTAAATAATTAACTTTTTTCCCATGAGAAGTATTGTGTACTTAATGAGGAGTCCCTAAGTACTTTTGAATGGTTAAAACCTCTATAAAACACACCACAGAAGATGAAGTCAAAAGGCTTGGCTTTGATTATCATATTAATCATCTCAGGAGAACTCCATGCAGAAGGTAAAACTAATTTTTAATATTCTTTATTCTCTAAAAATTATAAAGTGAAGTCGCTCAGTCGTGTCTGACTCTTCGCGACCCCGTGGACTGTAGCCCACCAAGCTCGTCTGTCCATGGGATTCTCCAGGCAAGAATACTGGAGTGGGTTGCCATTTCCTTCTCCAGGGATCTTCCCAACCCAGGGATTGAACCCAGGTCTCCCTCACTGGAGGCAGACGCTTTAACCTCTGAGCCACCAGTGAAAATTATAAAGGGAAATTCTAACATTACTTCTCTTGAAATTTGAATATAGTCTTTCATTTTTATGTATCAATATTATAAAAAAAGATTCTTATAAGTTGTTATAATATTCAGACAAACTTTTTGCTTTGGGAAAAACTACTAAACTATTCCTAAAATAACATAACTTAGAAATTCAAAACAAGACAATAAAAAAAAAAAGAAAAACTTTAGCATCTCTAGTTTTGAGGGCATAAGAGACCAGGATATAAATACCTTAAAGGATATTTTAGGCTAAAAGTATCACCATTTGAAGTCAAGTTAACCTTAATTCTAGTTTTAGACTAGAATCCATTCCTAACACTGCTAAGCTTGTATAATTTTAATTCTCTGTCCTTACAGTGAGAGCCTAATGTGGGAAATTTGAAAAAGAACAAACCACAAATCATCAGCAAGATTTTTGATTCTTGATGCCTTGATTTTTATCCTAATTTATTCTTTGGTTGAAAGATCCTGGAGGGGGTTGCCATTTCCTTCTTCAGGGGATCTTCCCGACCCAGGGAAGAACCCACATCTCTTGCATCTCCTGCATTGGCAAGTGGATTTTTTTTTAAAAATCACTTCACCACCTGGGAAGCCCTTGATTGGATACATTAGACAGTACAGATAATTAGTAGGACCATACGATTGAATATGTAAACAAGGACACTTCTGAGAATGCAAGTGGTGGTTAGCGATACTCACGTAGGACAGCAGGGCTTAATCGGGACTGTCCAGAAAACGGTACCTGTGGACTCCCTGTTAGAAATCTCCCTGCCCAGACTGCCTCATGTCGCGAGGTGAGTGTGAGTGAGGAAGGCAGTGCACAAGTGTGGGCCCTTTAGGAATAGTTCACGGTGTTTTGGGGCTGCAGGGATGAGAGACCAGGCAGGTCACTGAGTATCAGGAAGAGGAATAAACAGAGTAGGAAACCATGGCCACAATGCTCTTTTAAAACACCAGAGGGAATTTGTTGACTAAAATAACCTACAGATTATCTACAACCACTTTTAGTTGAATAGCTTACTACAAATCTTCTGCCAAAAGAGGTTTTGCAATTAAAATTATGAAATAGAATTCATCTGATTTGATGCATTTAATTCTGGTATAAGATAATTTTTATATGAATAGTTTCCTGTTATTTTTCTGTCTAATTAGGAAAAAAACAGCTGATATAATTGTCTATTAGCTGTACCATGAGACATTGCCATATTTTAGATAATTTTGTAATTATTGTGCGGTTATAATCTTCTTTCACACAAAGAAATGTCAGCTGTGTTCTATTTCTATTAGAACATGCTGCTTGACAAAGTTAGGGGATGCTTCTCTGAGGAAGTGGCCTACCCAGACTAATTCCAACAATTGGGATTTGGGGTTGCTAGCAGATTAATTCTGATTGAAAAGTATTGTCACAAAAGTACCTTAAAACGTTAAGTAATGGAAAGTAAGTACTGGCTACAGTGTCTGCAAACACTTTGAAATTTAAAATCTATTGTCACTTGCTCACAAATTGTATGGTTTTAAATGTATTTTTCAGTGTGCAGCTTATTGTTTCCTCATTTCAGAGAAGCTCTGTGGTTTTCCTAGTGTGGAGAATGGAAGGATTGCCCAATATTACTATACTTTTGAAAGTTATTACTTTCCAATGAGCATAAACCAAAATCTGTCATTTTCCTGCTTGGTTGGTTATACGACTGCGACTGGAAAACGGGAGGCGCGGACCACGTGTACAGCAGCAGGCTGGTCTCCAGAACCACAGTGCTTCAGTAAGTCAGTGGTGGGGCCGCTCTCAGGTGATAACTCACAAACAGATTAGCTGGTGAAACTAGGGGCCCCAGAGGGCAGGTGTCTGAACCTTTCGGTAGATATGGGCAAATTATCGGCCCTCGGTCTTTTCTACAAAATGAAAGCATATTCTGAAATTCTATAAGCCATGTTCTTCATTAAGATGTTGTCTTCCTTATCTTTCTGCAAGCAGTTTTATTTATGTATTTATTTTTGGCAATGCTGGGTCTCCGTGCTGCGTGGGCTTTCTCTAGCTGCCGTAACGGCTACTCTTTAGTTGTGGTGCGTGGGGTTCTCATCGAGGTGGCCTCCCTTGTTTCAGAGCAGGGGCTCTAGGCACACAGGCATCCATAGTCATGGCATGTGGGCTCAGCTGTTGAGGCTCCCGGGCTCTAGACCACAAGCTCAAGTGGTGGCTCGTGGGCTCAGTTGCTCCTCGGTGTGTGGGATCTTCCCGGATCAGGGATCAAACCCACGTCTCTTGCACTGGCAGCTGAATTCTTTACAGCTAGGCCACCAGGGAAGCCCCCTTATCTGTTCTTAATAATACTCTGGGAAGAGAATAAGGGTAATTATTGAAACTGTTATCATCACATGGCAAGGAACAGACACACCATCTAGTTACTTTGAGGAATGAGGGACTTATACAGAGAATTCTGCGGGAGCCAGAAAAATATCTGATGCTGGCCTTAGAAGTATGAGGTTGTTACTCTAGTATTTTATCATTTGAAAGACTCCTCTCTCCTTTGTATGACTTCTCCTTGCATAATATCCATTGAACAATCTGTTTTTCTGAATTGTTGAGTTCAAATTTGTGGAAAGGAAATCTGTTTGGCAGAACCCAATATTTCATGTCAGGCTACACTAGAAACACTAAAGATTATCAGCTGGTTTCCAGGGGCTCAGGTGACCTCTCTCTGTTGACACAGTTCCCAAGCTCTGTTTTGCAGAGTAAGGGGCTTTGGTTGAGTCAGTTTCATTTAGAAGAAGTACGATGTTTATTTACAGTGGTTGATATGTCCAGTAAACATATCCATGTGGGATAATTATCCATTCCATGACTTGTGGATAGATCACCAATTTAAGTTTTACACTTTTTAGTGTTAACACAGATCATAGGTTAACTGCAATAAATGAACCTCATTCATAGCTGGAGGATAAAAGTAAATTAAACATCTGAGATGAGATGGTTTGAGAGCAGTGAAATAGCAGCTGGAAGAGGATGAAGAGGGTCAACACTGCAGGGTCAGGGCTGAGACATACCCTCTGCGGCCAGACTGCCCTGGTGGATCCTCCTCTACCACTGGGAAGTGACTTAAACATTCTGGGCCGAACTTTCCCATCTATAAAATGGAAATCACGCAACTTCAGCGAGATAATCCGTATAGAGTGCATCCACACAGCAAGTATGACATATTTAACACTAACCTTGGACAAATCTCTTTCACCTTTCTGAATTGGTTTATTATGAGGGTCCATTAATCATGCTCAAAAACTGATTGAACTGCATTTGATGCTAAGATAAATGTCCTATTCTACACATCACTGTCCCAGGTATTTACTAAAAATTAGCTGTGTGAACTCGAAGTAGCATGTCTGTGACTCACAGTCTACATAGACTGACAAAGGAGTCTTACTGAGCTCGTAGGCAATCAGAGGCTGAAAAAATAGATGAACACAATTTCCACAATAACTTGTCTGCAGGATTATATAAGGATTCATAGAGTAGGTACATGTGCTTTAGCTACATGATGTTGAAAATTATCAAATGCAGTGGTCTCAAAAGTATTAGGAAGTGAACCTAAAAGAAAATCCTTCTATTTCCCATTAATGATAATTAGAAGCAGATCTCTGGATATATTTCCTAAAGTAGATGAGGTAGGGCTGGGGGTGAATGAGAAAATTGAACTCAGTGCATACCAAGAATTTCAGTATCAAACTGAATCAGCTTTTAAAGATACTTCCAAAATCAAATATAATCAAGGAATTGTGAATTCCTTGTTTGACATTCACAAAAAAGTGAATTTTTTTTCCTCCTTAAAACTCCAAGAATAACATTAAACTTTTACATTGTTAGTTTTACAACTTTTAAAAAAATAAAGCTTAATTTTCATCAATTTAGAAAAGAAATATTTTTCTCCCCACAGAAAAGTGCCCTAAGCCTGACTTGAAGAATGGTTACATCTTTGATTCAAAATTATCTTACAAAATACAAGAGAACATGCGCTATCGTTGCACGTCAGGATACAAAACCATCGCAGGGAAGGATGAAGAAGTGGTTCAATGCCTTGCTGATGGGTGGTCTTCCCAGCCAACCTGTAGGAAAGAACATGGTACGTGTTTAAGAATCATCTCCTAAACCTGAAGACAAGAGCTTGGGAGTTCAGTCAGTTTAGTGCTTTCTTAGAGTGACAGGTATTTTTATTGAAATATAGTTTATTTTTTAGTATATCTACCAATGCAGGCAATTATTATGTTGTTTCCTTCAAATGTTAGGTGTTTCCTTCATCCAAGGGACCCCATCTTCCACAGCACACCTACTCCAGGAATTCCTACTTTCTGCTAGCAAAAAAAAAAAAAAATTGATGTAAGATAAAAGGAAAGAACTTTAATGAACCTGCTTTTTGCAGCACATATAAATGATTTCCTTCATTAGACAAGAATTTGAAATAATGCACATTACTTTATTCTGCAAGCCAATATCAGATAAACTTAAAAGCAATCATTTGAATATATGTGTGTGTGTATATATATATATATATATATATATATATATATATAGAGAGAGAGAGAGAGAGAGAGAGAGAGAGAGAGAAATGCTGGACTGGATGAAGCACAGGCTGGAACCAAGATTGCCAGGAGAAATATCAATAACCTCAGATATGCAGATGACACCATATGCAGATGGCAGAAAGTGAAGAGGAACTAAAAAGCCTCTTGATGAAAGTAGAGGAGAGTGAAAATGTTGGCTTAAAACTCAACATTTAGAAAACTAAGATCATAGCATCTGGTCCCATCACTTCATGGCAAATAGATGGGGAAACAATGGAAACAGTGAGAGACTTTATTTTTTTTGGCTCCAAAATCACTGCAGATGGTGACTGCAAGTCATGAAATTAAAAGACGCTTGCTCCTTGGAAGAAAAGCTATGACCAACCTAGGCAGCATATTAAAAAGCAGAGACATTACTTTGCCAACAAAAGTCCATCTAGTCAAAGCTACGGTTTTTCCGGTAGTCATGTATAGATGTGAGAGTTGGACTGTGAAGAAAGCTGAGTGCTGAAGAATTGATGCTTTTGAACTGTGGTGTTGGAGAAGACCCTTGACAGTCCCTTAGACTGCAAGGAGATCCAGCCAGTACATTCTAAAGGAAATCAGTCCTGAATATTCATTGGAAGAAGTGATGCTGAAGCTGAAACTGCAATCCTTTGGCCACCTGATGCGAAGAACTGACTCATTTGAAATGACACTGATGCTGGGAAAGATTGAAGGCAGGAGGAGAAGGGGACGACAGAGGATGAGATAGTTGGAAGGCATCACTGACTCAATGGACATGAGTTTGAGTAACCTCTGGGAGTTGGTGACGGACAGGGATGCCTGGCGTGCTGCAGTCCAAGGGGTCACAAAGAGTTGGACACGATTGAGCGACTGAACTGAACTGAACTGATGTATCTATCTATCTATCTATCTATCTATCTATCTATCTATCTATTTATCTATATATATATATACATGTAGTTAGTGTGGTGTTAGCTATTTAAATTATACAAACTTGCAGATTGGACATCAAGAAAAACTTATTAATGCACAAGTCTTCTGTTGAATTGTGGCCTTTGGCCATACTCCAGAGCAGAATTTGAAAGATGGAAGACCAGTAGGGTTAGGATGCAGAGTGCATGAAAAAAGGGACTCAAGAGACAAAGACAAACTTTGACTATTTTTCAGTTTTGCTGACAGTTGATTCCATTATATGTTTGTTAAGATTCAAAGTAAATAAAAGTTGAAAATACTTTCTGAGATTTCCTTTCAATATTCTAGATTCAGGGATGAAGTCCATAAAACAAATGACTTTAATTTTTTTTTTTTTAGAAACATGTTTGGCCCCTGAATTGCATCATGGAAATTATTCCACAACACAGAAAACATTCAAAGTGAAGGACAGAGTACAATACGAGTGTGCCTCTGGGTACCACACAGCTTCTGGGAAGAGGACAGAGGAGGCAGAGTGTCACCCGTACGGATGGGCCCTCACCCCACAATGTACCAGTAGGTTTCCCCTTTGAAGACAGCTGCTTTCACTCTGAAAAAGTCCCTCCCAGAGATGGGTGCAAGTTGTTAGGCTAATTGTTACTTTTTCCATAATTTTGCTTTTTTTGCTTCTGACTTTAATAATGTTGACAGTAGGCTTTCCTCATTTCAAGCTCTCAAAGAAGAAAGAATCCTTTTAGCTCAGATACTTAAAATGAGTTTATTGATATTTAATAAATGCATAAATTGACAAGCTTTGCTGTGGATAATAGCAAAGTTGCTGAATTTGAATTCAGATATGGCATGTAAGTAGTAAGTGGATTTTGTTCTAGCAGGAAAAATAACACGTCTTTGTTTTTTTATTTGTTCTTTCATTTTTAGAATTAAAATGCTCTTCTTTAAGAGTAATTGAAAATGGTTATTTTCATCCTGTAAAGCAAACCTATGAAGAAGGAGATGTAGTTCAGTTTTTCTGTCATAAAAATTATTATCTAAGTGGCTCTGACTTAATTCAGTGCTATAACTTTGGTTGGTACCCAGAATCTCCTGTCTGTGAAGGTAACTTTTAAATTTTCGTTCACAAATAAAATATTATGTCTGAATCAGCTTTAATTTCTATGAAAAATGTCTCTGATGATATGTAAGCATTCTTCTAATTCCTATTTTAAAAATAAATATTGTCTTTTAAATTACTGCTGTTTTCAGCAGTCTTTAATACATTTAATCTGAGTATATAATTAATATGCTTATTTTTTATGTTAGTCTGTAGAGTGGGTATAGCTTTTAAATATATTGTTAAAAATCTGTAATAAGTTGTAAATCTTTTATTGTAATGAATCATTTTTTTATTGGGAATTAACTAGATCCATTGTGCCAGGTCGCAGCCTTGTAAAGGTACTTTCTTATTACTGGGCCATATATTCCCTGATGTGAAAACACAGACTTCAAAATAGTGGGACAAAGTGCAGAACAAGCAGCACAAAGTTACCCAGAGTGAAAAAGAAAACTGAAGTCATGCTGTAAGGGTGGCCCTCAAATGGGTCATCTGTCGTTTCATTTGTGTCACTGGCTGTGTTCAGGCAGGTGGGATGATTACCTGTTAGGAGACAGCAATTCGATAGTCATGTAATCACACTGCAGAGTTCCATGGAGAAAGTTCTGGTCTAGCAGAAGAAACAGATACAAAAGAGTAATTGATCCAGTGTGAAAAATGGTATCATAAAGTCAGGTATAAGGTGTTCAAACAAACACTGAAGGTTCTGACTGATGGTGTGGGACCACATGTACAGAGGGGATGGATAATGTCTGATCTGGGCCTTAAAAGATAGGTAGGAGTTGGAGGATTGGGAGGGATGGGGAGATATAAAGGGCTTGATAGCCTCTGTTTTCTCTGTAATGTAGAAAATACAGCCATTACTAACAGGCAGGAGAAAGGCAGGAAAGGAAAGCTTGGAAGAGACTAGTGACAATTTGAAACAGTTGCTGGGAAGAATGAAAGCTGAGTGACCAGGGGTTGTGTAGTGGGATTGCTCCAAACGGCCAGCAATCTTTAATTGCACTGAACAGTGATTTTAATTTATTTTATTAAAAACATTCTTTCTAAAATTTTGCAGTGGTGCCTAACAACCCTGGTCTAACAGTAGAGAGAAGACTGTTGGCAAATTTCCTATAGCATATTATTCTTGAACTTAATGGCAGGGTCTTCCCTGGTGGCCCAGCAGTTAAGAATCTGCCTTTCAGTGCAGGGGATGTGGCTTCAATCCCTGATCTCAGAACTAAGATCCCACATGCTCTGGGGCAACCAAGCCCACACAGCATAGTTAGAGAGCAGCTCAGGTGCCCCAAGGAAGAGCCTGAGGGCCGCAACAGTGAAAAGATCCTGCCTGCTGCAGCTAGGACCCAACACAGCCGGAATAAATAAATATTAAAAAAACTAAATGGCAAGCCTACCTACTCATCACTTATTCCACACTCCTCTCCCCGCACCAAAAATTAGTCAGATGCCAACGTCCATGATACGTTTTTCTAGTAAATAGTCCTTAGATGTAAGATGGGCAGTGTCGTAATCTGGGTAACACCTCCCTGCCCCTCCCATCCCCCAAAGATACTCATATCCTATTCCCCGGAACCTGTGAGTGTCCCCTTATGGAACGGAACAATGGGGACTTTGCAGGTGTCATCGAGTTAGGGATCTTGAGATGGGGATAATATCTGGGATTATCCATGTGGGCTTTAAATGTAACTGCAACTGCTATACGAGGAAGAGTGGGATTTGACTACAGAGGATCAAGTATGAGAGGTGGCAGTGGAAGCAAAGTTTGGAGTGGGAAAGGAAGGAGTCGAGCCGAGGTGAGCTGGCAGCCCCCAGGCGCTGCAGAGGCGGACAAGCCACTTCCTCCCTGAAGCCTCTGGAAGAACGCCGCTCTCCCGACACCCAGATCCCAGCCCAGGAAAGCCGACTCTGGACTTGGCTTTCCAGAACTGTAAGAGAATAAACGTGTGGTATGTCAAGCCACTCCATTGTGGTAATTTGTCCCAGCAGTAGTAGAAAATGAATATAGTCAGTATTTTAGAATAGTTAGGAGGAGATTTTAATTCATATAGACACAGGTTCAGGAATGCCAAGATCCACCACTTATTAATAATTTACTTACTTCTTATGTTTAAGTTCCTCTGTCTATAATATGGGAGATGAAATAGTCCCTACTTAACAAAATTATTTTAAGATTAAAGGAGATAATGAATGTAAAATTCTGGCTCTTTTTTTGTGTTCTATTGCATGAACTTAACAGCTTAAACCCTGGAGATGGAAATGGCACTCCAGTATTCTTGCCTGGGAATTCCCAAGGACAGAGGAGCCTGGTGGGCTACAGTCCACAGAGTTCCAAAGAGTCAGACATGATTAAGAGACTGAGTAACAGCTTAAAACCACATACAAGTGTGGGTCAGCTATAGCTATGTGTCCATGTCTGATGAAGCAATAGGCAAGCTGCGGTATCATCTGAGGCTGGACAGGAGAAGAACCTTGCACTCAAGCTTTCTGTGATTTGTGGCAGATTTCTGAGCTTGGCGGCTACTGAGCGGAGGGTAGTAGTGCCTGCTGGCTGGCCCCTGGAGGCAGCCCTGTGCCCCCTGCCCTGCGGTCCTCCTTCCTTTTTGGAAGCTCGCAGACAAGGCAGCTTCTCCTCCAGATCAGTAGGGGGACAGAGCCTTTCGGGACGAAGGGCCTCGCCACACTGCTTTGCGTGAGCATGTGTGTGTGATCACACCTCCACCCTTGTGGCTGTGTTAAACACAGTCACCTCATCACATCATCTCCGCTGTGTTCATCGGTTAAAGCAAGACCCAGGTCCTGCTCCTGGGGAGGGCGTGACTTGAGGAAGTGACTGTCAGGACGTGGGGATCCAAGGGGTGACCCCACTCTGCCTGCCAGACTTCTTAGGGTCCTTGGCACAGCCCAATGTGCTTGTGAGATCTTAACTATTGTTTCTGGTGACTATACGACTAAACATCCTGATGTTTTTCCATAAGGAAGAAGAAATCGGTGTCCTCCTCCGCCTCTGCCTCTGAACTCCAACCTTCAAACGTACTCAACCACCTACCGGCACGGAGAAACAGTTCGTATAGAGTGTGGACTTAACTTCGCCAGGCAGGGAGCAGAAGAGATACGCTGTGAAAACGGGAAATGGACCGAGCCTCCTAAATGCGTTGGTTAGCAGCACCTCGACTAAGCTTTCCCTGACGAGACACCTGCCTGTGAAGCTAAATGCTGTCTTCTCTCTCAACTGTCCCCTTCCAGAGGACAAGCAGAGGACGACCTGTGAGGCCCCGCCGTCGGTGGGGAATGGCGCGGCAAACCCGCCCTCCGAGGTTTATCACAGCGGGGATAAGGTGGCATACGTGTGTGAGAGGGGCTATCACCTCCGTGGACCAGGAGAAATAACGTGCAACCATGGGAGATGGACCCTTCCCCCTGAGTGTGTTGGTATGTGTGCTGCGTGTCATATCCAGAGCTAAGCCTAGCATGTAGAATTTTTCATGCTCTTTGTTTAATCCACACGCGTATAGCAATAGTCCGGGGCTTAGAAGAGTTTGACATGCACGGATAGAGCACCTGCTCTGTCATTTTTCTGAAGCATACGAAGCTCTCTGTAGACTCATATTTTTAATCCAATATAAAGAATAGGAAAGCAAATAATTTTTGAATGTCCTGATTCTGATATTTTTACATCTGTCCATTCTGACTCCCCCACCCTCTGAGCAATACACCTGGCCTTTCATTTACAACTCCGGGATGCCACCCTTCCTGTTGTCCTCATTTCTTGGCCAGGTCCTGGAGAGACCTCCGCATGTTTACCAAGGATAACTATTGCATAAGAGAAAAGCTTCTAAGGATGCTAGAGAAATTAACAGAGTAAGAGCAAGATTCCTACAGACAGAAAAATGGAACTTTTCATCCGTGTGTTGACTGAGATCTGAGATGAAGAGGGAGGAGAGGAAAAAATAAAACAGGATAATGACAAACGACAGTTTTAGAACTGACCATAATCCTTAGGTTAAAGCACTCTTTACCTTTCTGCTCATCTTAAGAATATCTATAGCATGATTCCTTTGTAAGCCAGAAAAGTAAAAAAGACCCATACTTGTTCTTCAGCAAAACGTTTGCTGTGTTATCTTGCTTAGTACATTTTAATAATACGTAGCTGAATGATGTTTCTCTAATTTCTGATGAGTTCAGAAATCAATTTTCCTAAATTACATAGTACAAATATTGAAGGACTATTGTCTGGGCAACTGTATTATGTCATTATGTTACTATAAGCTCATGTTAATCTAAAAGTAACCTCTTTTCTTAGAAAACACTGAGAATTGTAACCCTCCACCTGATGTAATAAATGGGGCTATTATTGGCGAATTATTGGCAAGCTACCCAACAGGATCCTCTGTGGAATATAGATGCAATGAATATTACTTATTGAGAGGAGCAAAAATATCTCATTGTGAACAAGGACGATGGTCATCACCACCTGTTTGCTTAGGTAAGACAGAGAACACGATGAGTTGAAACAAAATTTTCCCCTGCTTTCTTGAGGTGCAATTGACATATAGTATAGATTTAAGGTGATGATGTGATGATTCTATACACAAACACACTGTGGAATTATTACCGTGATAAAGTTGGTTTACATATCCTTCACCTCAAGTAATTTAGGGGGCTGTTGTCATGATGAGAGCATTTAAGATCCTCTCTTTTGGCGTCTTTTAAGTGTACCAAATAATGTTGTTGACCATAGTCACCACAGGGCTTACCAGGTGGCACTAGAGGTAAGAACCCACCTGCCAGTGTAGGAGACATAAGAGATGTGAGTTCAGTCCCTGGGTCGAGAAGATCCCCTGGAGGAGGAAATGGCAACCCACTCCAGTACGCTTGTCTGGAGAATCCCATGGACAGAGGAGCTTGGCAGGCTACAGTCCATGGGATCGTGAAGGGTCAGACATGACTAAAGCGACCTAGCACGCATGCACAGGCAAGCCTGTCCCAACCACCTTACCTAGAAGCATAACCTCCCTTCCCCTAGCTCTGTGACAGCCCCTCCCCTCCACTCTTCATTCTTCTGCCTCACTTATATATGTCATTAAAGATGGACAAACAAGATCCATATATGTAGCACATTTATTGTTTATCGTATTGCGTTCCTCCCAGTTAGAAGGCAATCTCCATGAAGTCAAGGAGCTTTGTTTTATTTGCTGATGAGTATCAAGTGAAAGGTGTCCCACAAATATAACACAATAAGTACATTTCCTGTTTGAAGGGTTTTATTTTATAGAAAGGAAATCATGATGAATCTAAGTGGTTGCTGGTCCTAAACAATATTTTTAATGTTTCAAATTAAGTTTTTATTTGGTTTTAATTGGTCTATTTGGTTTCAATTGGTTTTAGTTTATGGTATAACAGAGGTTATATGAAATATATAAATTCACTTGATAGTAATGTAATATATACTTTATTGTGCACGTGAAGAGTTTTAATAATATAAAGTGGTAAATATAAAATACTGCTTTTGATGCCTATCATAATTTTATTGTAAAAATGCATCACTCTCATACTTGTAAGATGAGAAAAGAATTTAAAACAGACTTTGTTTTACAGAGCCGTGTACTGTTAACGTGGTTGACATGCACAGAAATAACGTGGAGATGAAGTGGAATTATGAGGGAAAGATCTTACATGGAGATTTAATCGATTTTGTGTGTAAGCAGGGATATGAGTTGTCTCCATCAACCCCGCCCTCTGAATTATCTGTGCAGTGTAATAGAGGAGAAGTGAAATATCCTTCATGTATTAGAAAAGGTAAAACAACAGTGATCCTGACTTCCCTGATGGTCCAGTGGCGAAGGCTCCGTTAATTTCACTGCAGGGACCTCAGTTTCTGATCCCTAGTCCGGGAAAGTTCTGCATGCTGCAGCCAAGAAAACAAACCAACAGTGCTTCCTGACAATTTCTTAGGTGACCAGTATCACAGGTGATCAATATGGTTCAAAGGATAAGACCATAAGCTATCTACCACCCTCATCATCCAATCTATAAAACTTGTGAATGAGCTGATCAGTTACCAGATAGCACATACCCTTAAATAGGATGACGATGAGGACATCTTTTAACTTCATAAGTCAATTTTACAAAAGGAGAAATCATGAGATTTTGCAAATATCTCCAGACTTTCAGAGGATGGATCGCTTTCTTGTAGGCAACCAGTATGCTTGTAAAGCTCACCTCAGGGTGAGCTGGAGAGCATTGTCTCAGAAGGGAACTTGAAGCAGAGGGAGAGAATTTGTGGACTCCTTAGACAGGGGACTGTCACTTTTAATAAGGAAAAAAGGAAGAGAATGCATTCAGAAACATGGCTTCGAGACAGATCTTACACGCTTTCACTTTTGGAAGACAGAAAGGGGAAAAGTAAAATCATGATTGTTAATACTTGGCTAGGTTTAAATGTGTATTTAATGCTATGAGATTCTAATTGCAAGCATAAATTTTATGTATGACGTGACAGCAGAAAATGCTTTTGATATTTAAAAATTACTTGAGAGTTGTCTTAAAAATGCTTTGACATGAAACATCTTGTTTTATTTCTGTAGCAGTTACGAAAGCGCTGGCCACCTACTGTAGCAATTCACTGTGGACTTTAACAATTATTTTTGCAGAATCTAAAAGAGCGTGTGCATCTCCCCCAGCTATTAAAAATGGAGTTATTAAGAGTTCAGCACTCAACACCTATGAGAACGGTTCTTCAGTGGAATACATATGTTTCGAGCACCATTTCCTTCAGGGGGCAAGGGAGTCCTATTGTTTAGGGGGTGTGTGGACCACACCACCTTCGTGTTTGGGTATGTAGTGCTACGTGTGTCTCTATTTGTTCAAACTGAGCCCGATTTTCCACTTTCTCTTCTCTTTGAGTTGATATAACACTAATATAGGATGAGGTGGCTGGATGGCATCACTGACTCAGTGGACATGGGTTTGGGTAGGCGTTGGCAGTTAGTGATGGACAGGGAGGCCTGGTGAGCTGCAGTTCATGGGGTCGCAAAGAGTTGGACACGGCTGAGCGACTGAACTGAACACTACTCTAACACTTAAGTCTGCATTTGTTTTATTTTATTAGTGTGCCTGATAGTTTACTGGCTTCCACTGTTTGCTCTAGATCTGGTTACTGTGTGTGCTTATTCGCTCAGTCGTGTCCAACTCTTTGCAGCCCATGGGCTGTAGCCCTGCAGACCCCTCTGTCCATGAGATTGTCGGGGCAAGAATACCAGAATGGGTTGCCATTTTCTACTCCAGGGGGTCTTCCCGACCCAGGAATCGAACCTATGTGTCTTGCGTCTCCTGCACTGGCAGATTCTCTCCCACTAGGGCCCCCTGGGAAGCCCCAGGTGAGCCTCTAGATCACCAATAATGGGAGTCCAGCCCTCCTAACATGCACTTCTTAAGTACAAACCATACATCAGGTATGGGGCTAGTAGGACCTACAGGCTGTGTAAGCCATGCGGTGTGTGTAACCAGGCTAACCGCGGTCATCGTGTTATTGGTGCTGCTAGGAAACACGGGGACAGCAGGAGCAAATACGGGAATGGCCTCCTCGGTCTAGAAGGGGAAACACGTTCCTGCCTTGCTGGCAAGGCAGCCTACAGAAGCGACACCACTTCCCAAGATTCTCAGGAGGCGTCAAATAACATATTTTTAAATAAAAAGAAAATTTCTTTGTGTTTATATTTATTCCATTTATTTTCATTTATTTTCTAATTTCACTGTCTCGGACTTTTGTACAAGGCTGAATAGAGGAAGCGGTGTGTGTCCTTGTGTTCCAATCTTATAAGTAAAATCTTCCAGTATTCTTCTTTAGCTATGGTGTTACAAATACTTATAAAACTCAAAGATACAGGAGCCACCTATTTCTATTTTGTTAAGAGTTTAAAAAAACCTCAGTGAGTTTAATTTTAGCTGTATCTGTAGAAACAATCATATGATTATTATCTTTGCTCTTTTCCCCCAGGAATTATATTGCTTCTTTTTGAAGGTTAAAGCGTGTTCGCATTTCTGTAACAAATCTCGCATGATTGTGATGCATTATGCTTTTTATATACTGCTGAATTGTATTTGCTAATATTCTACTTATGATTAATGTATCTTTGTCATGTGAGAGGTTGGTTTGTTATTTTCCTTTTGGTTTAGTTTCTGCTAACCTCATACAAGCTGAAAAGTATTCCCTCATCAATTCTCTGGATTTTGTCTGAGTGATACTATTTCTTTCTTAATAATTTTAAGAATTTATCAGAGATATCACCTGAGCCTTGAGGATTTTTTTGAGGAGAGATTTCAATTACAGCTTCAGTGTGTTTAATAAATACCAGGTTATTATCTCTTCTCTCGGTTTCAGCAGGAAGTGGTTTGTATTTGTCCACTATACCTAAATTATCAAATGTGTTGACATAATGTTCATAACATCCTTTTACACTCTTTTTAGTGCTTTAGTGATGTGTCTTCTGTTATTACTGCTGTGAAGATGTATCTCTTTCTTGTCATATCTTGCTACAGGTCTATAAATTTTATTAGTCCTTTCAAGAGCCAATATCTTCATTTTCTGATACTTTCTTCATATGTTGCTGTTTAATTACTTTGTATTTTTGTCTTTATTATTTCCTCTCTTCCGCTTTCTTGGATTGAATCAGTGTCAAGAGTCCAGCTTGTTTCTGCCTTTCCATAAAATACTATCTGTCCAGCAATCAATCATTTGTCCCATGGATGTTTTATTTGCACTTTCTGAAGAAGAAAAAGGGAAAAAACTATTTCAATGACTATTACTACGGATCAATATTTTCTAAAAACATTTTTTTTGCTGTCTTTGAAAACCTTAATGGCATAAAACTCAGTAACTGGTAGGATGTACCCCTTTTCCAAATTCAAGGCAACAGAGATAAATAACAGACTGCTTTCTGTGAGCTCTGAACATATTTTCTGACTTGAGTATTAGTTCCAACTAACTTACTTACTGCTCCAATGCCTGGGAATTTTAAGGTCATTATGAGAAAACAATACAATGGCTAATACTGAAAGGCATCAAGATAGTTTTGTTTTGTTTTGTTTTCAGAGCCTTGCACATTATCTTTTGATACAATGGAAAATAATAATTTACTTCTGAAGTGGAATTTTGACAATAGACCATATATTTTCCATGGCGAATATGTTGAATTTCTTTGTAAGAGAGATACTTATATAGCTGGGTTTCAGGTTTCTGCATCAGAATCCCGAGTGCAGTGTGACAGAGGACAATTAAATTACCCAAGATGTGTTCAAAGCGAAAGGTAAGAAGGCGCTTGTGCCTCTATAGTTTTGTTCTATTCAGACTGTTATTCATGAGATTCATTATGCTATAAATTTCAGACATATCAGGTTCTGCAACACTCCTGCTTTCCTCCTCATTATAGAGGGGGAAAATGTTTATTTTTTAAAGCGAGTGAACTTCAAGAAGCATTAACTAATTCAACAAGCTTTCTGGGTGGTCTAAGATCAAAGTCCTGTTTGCTATTTGGTATTTGTGACTCTTTGGCAATTGGATAAATAAATCAATTTATATGAGTCACATCTAAATGTGGAAAAATTAACCTATATGTTCTGAGATAAAAGAAATCACATTTTCAACCATTTTCCATAGAAGTGCATGTATAAACAACAATGATGGGGAGCACAACTGGACAAACTTTCTACTGAGGGAAGAGCATGTTAATAACAATGATGAGATTATGGCATTTATTTTCAGGAACACATATCTATATAAGAATTTGGAAGTTTTTTCTGATGTACTGTTACATAGCAATTTTGAAATATATTTTCTACTACTAGATCAATGGAAAACAATTCCATTCTTTTTTTCAGAAAAAAATGTTAAAATAATCCAATAAAATAATATAATTAATTTTATCAGGTCAGAATTTTGCCCCCTTTGAAGATACATTGTAAAATGGGAATTATACTCTATATTCAACTAAGAATATTTTAAAATTACTTAATGGCAAAGTACATGTGGTACTCTTTTAGTGATTATAATGAGCTATATGAACTACATAAGCAGCATTCACAAGACACATAGGTATAAAACTTTTTTATTTTTTATTGCAATGAAAATCAGAGTTGAAAAAATTATATGCTAGTTAAATATTTCATTATATCTTGCATTTCCCATTTCTAAGACAAAAAAGAATATGCAACTTGGAAAAATTGCAGAAAATGGTGTTAGTGTAGTTAATGACATTGAGTTTTTAAAAAGAAATTGGTGGTATAATTTATCAAGGATGGTTACTTGCTTTTATCAGTACCTCATTAAAACAAGGACCAATTATATGAAATAGTGAATGGTTAAGATTGTAATAAATACTTGACCAGAAATGATGCTTATTTCAACTCCTTCCCCCTTTTCTCTTTTTTCATTCTTATCAAGGATGTTGTCTTATCAAGAACCCTTAAGGACATAAAAATGAATGGCATAAGATGAACAGCACTTTGACACACTATAAAGTCTTTTATAAAGCATAATTGTTAGAAGAAAACTATTGGATAAAAACCTCTAAGTTTTTACTTGCACGATGATTTGACTCTAAACAGTTTACACCGGATATTTTCTATAAATAAAAGCCAGATATATTGTTTTATTTCTAGTTTGATTGACTTGCCGTGTGACTTCATCTTTGCTGAATGTCTTCCATCTATTAAAAAATCGATCTACACATCAAAATATTTCTGGTTCCTAAAGCCCATTCACTGGGCTATACGGTCCTCAATATATGTGCAGGAATTCACATTTGTCTTTGTAATCTTTGCTAATATTAGTGTTTTCTGTTACTTTTAGTTCAATATTTATGTCAGTACGAAAGAACCAGTCTCACTAGAGCTGTGAAACTATACATTATGTTAGAGGATTTACTTTATTCAATGCAGATGAGACTGCCCTTCAGACTTTCGAAGGATAAGGAACTTTTAAAATCAACTGTACTATTAGCAACAAGGTTAGTAGTCAAATTGTGAGTTAGTGAACCTTCCACCTGTTCAAATGTTGTCCACAGAACACAGTTATGAAAAGAACACCACTTGCTGTTTTTATATTACACACTTTCAGTCATTTGCTAGATCAGGTCACTATTGGAGTCTTGCGGATTAGAAAATCTGAGGTCAATGAGACCAACAAGATAGGCAGGTCCCACACCAAAAGATCGTGTGTCAGTAACACTAGGATCTATTGGAGTCCTGAAACACCACACGGTCACTTTTCAGTATGAAGGAAAGTTATTCGTCCGATCGCTGTTACAGCTTATTCGCAAGCACCTCTGGTTCTAGGACCCTTGTTAGGACTGGGTGTTGACCAGAACCACGCATTTTCCTCTCTAGAAGCTGTATAGTTCCTCTAACTCAAGAAGTAATTTTTCCGGTAGGATGACATTCTTCAGCCCCAACGTACAATTCCTGCTGCTGGGTTAAGAGAGTTTCTCTGGGAATGAAGCTGTGGTTGGACCTAACTTTGTGGATTAAACACAGATTCATTTGATGTTAAACCATATATATTTCAGTCGAATTTCAATTTTATGGGATCCACTCTGAAAAACTGCTCTTGGAGATTAATGGAAATAATGAACATGGACTCGAGGAAGGATGGTTCTAAAACACACGCGGTTTGTGTTGTGGTTGTGAAGTCGCTAAGTTGTGTCCAGCTCTTTTGTGACCCCATGGACTGTTCCCGCCAGGCTCTTCCATCCATGGGATTTTATAGGCAAGAATATTGGAGACGGTTATTATTTCCTTCTCCAGGGGACCTTCTCAACAATATCAGTAGGGAAGTATTAATCCTTTCCAATTAATTCATCAGTTAATCCATTAAGAATGATATTGATATCATGTGCTGTGTTGCAGCTAACGCAGGATTCAGAGATGAATAAAATTCAGCTCCTTATGTCAAGGAACTCACAAAAAAAGAAATATTTAATTTAGTACAAGAGTTAAACTTGTATTATTTGTCATTAATTCAGACATAACAAGTGAATGGATGGTGGCGTTCTAAGGGTATTTGAGGGGAACTGCCCACGGTAAGCTTTGTTCAACCTGGGTAGCTTCCTATCTCCCTGATTTACTTCCTAGCGGTTTATTTTTAAATGTGGGTTTCTGCATTTAAAAAGTAATTTAGCAATGGTACATAATGTTTCATAAGTTAAAAAAAGGTATTAACCTTTTCCAATGAGTTCAGCAATTGTTCTATTTATGAACAATATTAGCCTTTCTTTATCCCAGGAAACAGAAGGTTCAGTCAAGGTGGAGAATAGTCATATGGGGATATTGTATCCAGTATTGCTATGTCGTCCGATTTGATAATTGTGAAATCTGTTGATCTTTATGTTTGTTGTCATTGATTAGTCGCTAAGTCGTGTCTGAACCTTTGTGACCCCATGGACTGCAGCATGCCAGGCTTCCCTGTCCCCCCGGGGGGTGGGACACCTAAAGTTTTGTGAGCAATGTGGCTTATCAGCTGCCATTTTGTAAACTTGTAATGCTAAAGAAATAAAAGTGTGAACAGGAGAGCAATGGAGCATTTAAAGGAGTGGCATTGAGGGAGAAGTAATTAACTTTTTTGGTATAACTGAGCTGTAGGACAATTCCTGGAAAAAGTTAAGTCTGGAGCTTACAAAACTAGGAAGATAGCCCAAGTAGCAGGAATGGCACACAATGACCCAAGTACTGGGCACACCCAGTGACGCTGTGCGCTGGACAGAAAGCGCTGAAGGAGGGCTCTGTGGGCCCTGTCTGGACTAAGCAAACCGAACGTCCATCTCAGTGTGATGTGAAGATGCAGGAGAAGCTATGTGAGGGGTGAACATGAAGATGTGGGTCTCAGAAATGTTACCTTTAAGGTGTTTGTGGAGTAGTCAGGTAGAAATATTACATAAGTTGTTGATTCTTACAGTCAGTGCTGTGATGAACCACGCAGACTGCTTTCAGAAACAAGATGGACCTCTTAGCTGCTGAGAGCTCTCGGCTGTCAGCTCCCCAAGGGGGTTGCCTCAAGTGAAGTGCCTCCCCTTCCAAAGTCACAGCTTCTCCCCAGGGTGCCTGCACCAATAACCAGTCAGCAGGAGCTCTAAAGTTTTCCTTCACTCCAGCTCAGGACAAATCTAAAGAGTCACTCGTTTGCACAGCTCCCCGCAGAGCTAGGTGATGCCACTGGTGGCAGCTTTGCCACAGCTCAGCTTCTCGTGTCTGCTTCCTCCTTTTCCCTTCCACAGGTATGGCTTCTAAGAGCCCTCCCCCAAATCCTCTTGCTCCTAATTTCCACCTCATAGCCTGCTCCCCCAGGAACCCAGTCTGAGAGTAATTGTTGCTGTTCAGTCTCTAAGTCAGGTCCGACTCTTTGCCACCCCATGGACTGCAGCACACCAGGCCTCCCTGTCCATCACCAGCTCCCAGAGGTTACTCAAACTCTTGTCCACTGAGTCAGTGATGCCATCCAACCATCTCATCCTCTGTCGTCCCCTTCTCCTCCCGCCTTCAATGTTTCCCAGGATCAGGGTCTTTTCCAGTGAGTCAGTTCTTCCCATCAGGTGGCCAAAGGATTGGAGTTTCAGCTTCAGCATCAGTTCTTCCAGTGAATATTCAGGACTGGTTTCCTTTAGGATGGATTGGTTGGATCCTCTTGCAGCCAAGGGACTCTCAAGAGTCTTCTCCAACACCACAGTTCAAAAGCATCAGTTCTTCAGTGCTCAGGTTTCTTTATAGTCAAACTCACATCCATACATGACTACCAGAAAAAACCTTAGCCTTGACTAGATGGAACTTTGTTGGCAAAGTAATGTCTCTTCTTTTTAATATGCTGTCTAGGTTGGTCATAGCTTTTCCTCCAAAGAGCAAGCATCTTTTAATTTCAAGGCTGCAGTCACCATCTGCAGTGATTTTGGAGACCCCCAAAATAAAGTCTGACACTGTTTCCACTGTTTCCCCATCCATTTGCCATGAAGTGATGGGACCAGATGCCATGATCTTAGTTTTCTCAATGTTGACTTTCAAGCCAACATTTTCACTCTCCTCTTTCACTCTCATCAAGAGGCTCTTTAGTTCCTCTTCACTTTGTGGCAGAAGTGTGGTGTCATCTGCGTATCTGAGGTTACTGATATTTCTCCCAGCAATCTTGATTCCAGCTTGTGCTTCATCCAGCCCAGCATTTTGCATGATGTACTCTGCATATAAGTTAAATAAGCAGGGTGACAATATACAGCCTTGACATTCTCCTTTCCCAATTTGGAACCAGTCTGTTGTTCCATGTCTAGTTCTAACTATTGTTTCTTGACCCACATACAGATTTCTCAGGAGGCAGGTTAAGTGGTCTCCGGTGAATAGTCAGGGTTGATTTCCTTTAGGATTGACCAGCCTGATATCTTTGCAGTCCAAGGGACTTACAAGGTTACATATTAGAGCCTAGCCTTGGGCCTGAATTGGAGTCATCAGTTAGTAGAAGTCTGTTAAAGCTAATGAAATGGGTGAGTGTTTCAGGTTAAGGTTAGAAGTATGTTTAGCTCAGGACTTTGAAGGTATTCAGAGTTTGGTGATTGGCTATCGGAAAAGGTCTAACAAAGCAAAGTGATGAGGAAGGGCTGGACTGGTGGAATGAAAACTAGGAATGCTGAGGACTGGAGATGCTTCTTGGATGTTACTGCTCACCTGGAGAGGAGCAGCATTATCCCACGTGAGACTGAGACAAGAGCACGTTGAGGAAGAAACGGAGGGTCCAGAAACATGAGGGGGGTGGGCACGGCAGTAAGTGTCACAGTGAAAGGGAGAGGTGTGGACTGGGAGGTGAGGATAAGGAGGAATTTTGAATGAAGTGTGAGAAATCGGAACCTGTTCAAATGAATGCGGATGGGTGGATAAAGAAGGACAGGTGGTGAGTTTTGTTAACATGGGTGGTGACATTCTCCTTTGATCTCTCAGTGCAGTAAAGCATGAGCGGTTAGATTTCCTCCATCAACTCTGTGTTGTATTGTACCTGTGTATCTATTTGGGTTAACATCTGGGTATATTGTGTGGAAGTGTGTACTTTTTGTTTCTAACCTATAAACACTTGGGTTTCTATCCTCTACAGTAACTGATAGTGAAAAAAAGAAGAAGAAGAATGGATGGGAGATAATGGAGGAAAACGGCATAAGGATGCAGAGAAAAGAGATGGGACCCTGGGCAGAAGTAAAAGGCAGCTCCTAGCTGGGCGGGGGGAACTGGGTTTGTGGCTGGAAAGAGGCGCTTCTGGTCCCCTGGTTTCTGTTTCCTCCATGAAGGAGGGAGACACCTGCTGAGAATGTGTCAGAATACATGGGGAGAGAAGCTGAAGGGCTGAAGAGCCAGAGAGAGTTTGGAAAAGTCCTGTAGAGGCTGGAGAGGCAGACAGGAGCAGAAATAAAAGATAAAGATGGCGAGCCCGCAAAGTGATCTGGCAAACTAATCACTCAGTTACCACCTCAGTTAGGTGTGCGGGGTGTGGGGAATCGTGTCATTGATGCAATGATCGCCATTTTGCTTTTGGGCAAAAATTGTGTTGTGTGATCATTGTTTATCATGGCGCATATGAAGGGAAACCTGCCATAGGTGTTTTGCCTCCTTGTGGGGCAAGGTGGCAAAGTCAAAAACCAAAGGATTGCTGACTTGGTGACTGCCCTAGGACTTCCCAAGGCTCAGAGCAGGGCTGCCCAGTGCTATACAGAGAAGCTTTCATGTTTCATAGGGAAATGAAGAATTCATTGATATCTATTTCTTCATAAAAAAAGAAAGATCAAAACACTGGAGAACATCACACATTCAAACTGAATTCAGGGAGACACAGCGTGATTCCTTCCGAGGAAAACGAGCAAATGGAAGAGGAAGCAGTCAAACACAAGCTGAGAAGGAGTTTGCCTGAACACTCCTTCTCAGATACACATTGCAGACCAGGTGTTCGACAAAATACAAGGGTTCAGCTGGCCAGGGGTTTTAACCTGTTTTTATACACTTTCAACATAGCTTTGTGAGAAAATAAAAATTCAATTGTGTTTAGCTTTCATTTTTCCTACAACCAGATATCTTAAGAATTACAATTTGAAATAATTCATTATGTTTTCAAACATGAGAGCAGCCCTTTAACACTGTAAACAGCTCAAGTGATACAATGTAATGGAGTAAAGAATGAAAATCCCCTTCATTCTTCTCCTTTTCCTGTTTGTTTGCTTTTTGGCTGTTCTGGGTCTTCGTTCCCGGGAGGCTTTTCTCTAGCCGCGGTGCTGGGGCTTCTCACTGCAGTGGCTTCAGCCTCTAAGGTGTGTGTGTGCGCTCAACAGTTGAGACACGTGGAGTTAGTTACTCTGCGGCACGTGGGATCTTCCTGGATCGAGGATCAAACTCGTGACTCCTGCATTGGTAGGTGGATTCTTTACCACTGAGCCACCAGAGAAGCCCTCCTTCATTGCTCTGAAAACCCCAGATAAGCTTCCTCAGTCTGCGCAGCTCTGAAAAGCATTTGCTCTGTCTTCCAGATGCAGGACAACACTGAGCAGGCACGCACACATCAGCTGTAACGAGGCACACAAGTATGTGTTTCCATACACACATGCATATTTTAATTTATATATATGAATTTATTGAGGTGTATATTACATATCACATCATATTTATTGTCCTAAGCCTTTGGGGTTTTGTTGTTGTTGTTGTTGATATATGATAGACCTATCACCATATCAGTATACCTAAATTGATCTCACTCTTCCTAATACCTGAATAGTACTTCACTAGCCTGCAGAGGAGCCTGGTGGGCTTCCATCTATGGAGTTGCGCAGAGTCGGACACGACTGAAGCGACTTAGCAGCAGCAGCAGCAGCTGGAGGTAACATGGTTTAATTATTCTCCAACTGATGGACTTTTAATTATTTTCCTCACTTCCCTCCTTTCTTCCTTCCTTCTGTCCTTCTTTCCTTCCTTCATAGGTTATAAGTGGAAATAGAATAAAAATAATGTGAAGCTGAACTGTGGTGTTGGAGAAGACTCTTGAGAGTCCCTTGGACTGCAAGGACATCCAACCAGTCCATCCTAAAGGAGATCAGTCCTGGGTGTTCATTCGAAGGACTGATGTTGAAGCTGAAACTCCAGTACTTTGGCCACCTCATGCAAAGAGTTGCCTCATTGGAAAAGACTCTGATGCTGGGAGGGACTGGGGGCAGGAGGAGAAGGGGACGACAGAGGATGAGAGATGGCTGGGTGGCATCACCGACTCAATGGACTCAGTGAACTCTGGGAGTTGGTGATGGACGGGGAGGCCTGGCATGCTGCAATTCATGGGGTCGCAAAGAGTCGGACATGACTGAGCGACTGAATTGAAAGCTGAAGTGAAATTGCAGAATTCTAAATATATTTAAAAGAACAAATAGAAAAGATTTTAACATTCAATAGACTTGCTTGATGGAGGAGAGGGAAGGAAGGAGAAAGAAGAAGCTGTAAGCTGATTTTGTTTTCCATGAGAGGAACAGTTACATATTGCCCCAAAGGTGAGGGAGTATGGTGTTATTAAAAAAAAATGTTAGCATAACGATGACTTATTCTGTTGCTCTTTCTTCTCAGGAAATTCCAGGGATTTGGGGAGCTATGAGCCAGGATAAAAACCAAATATGTACTTCTCATATATTTGATCATCTGAATGACCAAATATACTTTTTCCTATAAATTACACTATCACACTGAAGAATACATAGACCAAGAGTGAGCCCTGCTGTAAACTGTGGACTTTGGGTGATATTGATGTCTTACTGTAGGTTCACTGGTTGTAGCGAATGCACCTCTCTGCTGCAGGCTGTTGATGGGGGCGATTGGGTGTTTGGGAGGGCAAGGGATATTTAGGAATTCTGTACTTTCTGCTGAGTTTTGCTGTGAGCCCCAAACATAAAGTTTACTTTTAAAAATGAGGTAACTTGTGCAATTAATTGTATGATCACCTTATGCATTCTCCACCATATTCTTGTTCATTTTAGTATTAGAAGATCACAATGTGTCTCTGGAGATAGGCCTTTCTAGTAAGAGATTATGTTTCTAGTTTCCCTTGAAGCCTGTAGCCCCAGGAACACCTAGCGGTAAGTTTATTGCTTAAGATGTCAAGTTAAGAAAAACTAAATTCTAATAACACCTGGATACTTATATACTATGCTTCAAAATGTGGTATAATTAATTAAAATATGTGTGATCGTCACAAAGTCATTAACACCAAGTTTATTATTATAAATATTTCACAGACGAGGAGATGGAAGCCACACAGTTCATAATATACCACTGAAGACCTCACATCTATCCATTCTTATGCCAGGGCTTAAATTCATATTAGTTTGTCTCTAAAGACGGTGCCATTAACAACAACGCTATAGTGTGTCTCAAAGTTACACACAGTTACACATATTTATATAGAATTCATATAACTTAACACAGTATAGTAGTACATCAAAAGAAGTAAGTCACACATGGTTCTCTCATAATACGTTAAAAGGTGATGCAGTTTGGTTATCCTGACAAGGTCAGTTGTCAGGTGTGTGGATGGTATAAAAAAAGAAACAAAAGTCAGGGGGGAAAAAACTAGCTTTGGTTCATTTGTGCAAACCAAGTCTGTAAAACTGAAGAGTTTCTGTTACCACGTGTGACTTTTGCTTTACTCCAACTGAGGGTAAGTCTGTTTGCGATCCTGACTGAAATATGCTGCTTGACTAGCTCAGTAAACTTTCTTACTAAGATGCGTGTGTTTTCCACACCACCAAACGACTCTTCAATACCAGCAGCGTGTCCTACAGCTCAACTCAGTTCCGACACTGTCTACTTGGAGGCAGTACCAGGTGCCACGGGTTGAGGGCACAGACCCACAGGACTGCACCCACCCCGCTCCAGAAACCCACTGAAGGTCAAAGTTGTTACCTGTCCCTCTGACTAACTGGCTATAGATTGGAGGTTGCCATGACCTCTTCCTCAAGTTCAATTACTTTGCTAAAGTGGCTCACAAAAAGCAGAAAGCATTTGATCTATTAGAGTCCCGGTTTCCTACAAAAGGATCTAACCCAGGAACAGTCAGATGGAGGAGACGCTCAGGGCAAGGTGTAGGGGTGGGGCGCAGATTTTCCAGGCTCTTCCTGGGGCCAGTCTCCTGGCACCTCCAAATTATCACCAGCCTGGAAGCTCTAGAAACTGGTCTCTAGGTTTTATGGAGGCTTCATTGCGTAGGCATGGCTAACTAACTCATTGACGTCTGGCAACTGATTTAACCTCCAGCTCCTTTCCCATCCCTGGAAATTTAAGTTCAGAGTGGGCTTCCCTGGTGGCTCAGATGGTAAAGAATCTGCCTGCAACATAGGAGCTGCAGGAGACACAGGTTCAATCTCTGTGTTGGGAAGATGCCCTGGAGAAGGGAATGGCTACCCACCCCAGTATTTTTGCCTGGGAATCCCATAGACAGAGGAGCCTGGAGAGATTTCCAGTCCATGGGATCACAAACAGTTGGACAAGACTGAACAAACTTTCACTTTCCCACCCCCTTCCTGGAAGACAGCTGTATGTATCTAAGAGCAGAATATTCATAAATATTTCAGCTATGATAAGATATAAACAAACTTAAAATGTTTATATTGCTGCTGAAGCTCCAGTGTTTTGGTCATTTTATGCGAACAGATGACTCATTGGAAAAGTCCCTGATGTTGGGTAAGATCGAGGGCAAAAAGAGAAGAGAGTGTCAGTGGATGAGATGGCTGGACGGTATCACTGATGGAATGAACATGAACTTGGGCAAACTTAGGGAGGTGGTGAAGGACAGGGAAGCCTGGCGTGCTGCAGTCCAAGGGGTTGCAAAGAGTCGGTCATGAGTGGGTGACTGAATAACAACACAAGGTATAAGCAAACTTCAAATGTTTATAGTGATCATTAACATGAAGGTACCTTAGTGGAGCAAGAATGGTGAATACCCATGATCCAAATGTAAAATATGTTTTACCATAATCCTATTTGGCATGTAATCGTTAATACAGAAACTGTAAAATAGACAGAACTGGCACAGCTCTAGGTCAAGACTGCCAGGTCCATAATCTTCTCCTACCCTTGATGAACAGCAATTGGAGAAAGTTTTACTTAATTGTTCCTACTGGTAATTATGAGATAATTATGCCTTCTTTGAAGAAGGAGCTTTGGGGTTTAAAAGGATAACAATTGTAAAGACAAGTTCTAGAACTACTAATTAAGTGTTGGATATTACTATGATTTATTTTATTCAATCCTAAAATTTTCATTTTAGGCTTAAAGTTGACTTAAAGCTCAACATTCAGAAAATTAAGATCATGGCATCCAGTCCCATCACTTCATGGCAAATAGATGGGGAAACAGTGGCTGACTTTATTTTTCTGGGCTCCAAAATCACTGCAGATGGTGATCGAAGCCATGAAATTAAAAGACGCTTACTCCTTGGAAGGAAAGTTATGACCAATCTAGATAGCATATTCAAAAGCAGAGACATTGCTTTGCCAACAAAGGTCCATCTAGTCAAGGCTATGGTTTTTCCAGTAGTCATGTATGGATGTGAGAGTTGGACTGTGAAGAAAGCTGAGCACCAAAGAATTGATGCTTTTGAACTGTGGTGTTGGAGAAGACTCTTGAGAGTCCCTTGGACTGCAAGGACATCCTAAAGGAGATCAGTCCTGGGTGTTCATTGGAAGTTCAGCTCAGTTCAGTTCAGTCGCTCAGTCGTGTCCGACTCTTGGTGACCCAATGAATCTCAGCACGCCAGGCCTCCCTGATCATCACCAACCAGAATGATGCTAAAGCTGAAACTCCAGTACTTTGGCCACCTCATGCAAAGAATTGACTCATTGGAAAAGACTCTGATGCTGGGAGGGATTGGGGGCAGGAGGAGAAGGGGACGACCGAGGATGAGATGGCTGGATGGCATCACCAACTCGATGGACGCTAGTCTGAGTGAACTCCGGGAGTTGGTGATGGACAGGGAGGCCTGGCATGCTGCGATTCATGGGGTCGCAAAGAGTCGGACACAACTGAGCAACTGAACTAACTAACTAACACAAAGACAGCAAGACAATCCTTTCTCTCAACATATTGGGAAGTAAAACTGGAATAACTTGGATGTGAATAAAATAAACTTTTACCCCTGTGTATGGCATACAGTTCCCTATTTCTTTCTGTGTCTCATATTTTTAACTTTTTATTTTATATTAGAGCATAGTTAATTAACAATGCTGTATCAGTTTCAGATGTACAGCAAAGTGATTCAATTATACATATAAATGTACCTATTCTTTTTCAAATTCTTTTGAAATTCATTACTTTTTTGGTTGTTGAAAACTAGATATTTTAGATAACATATGGTAATGCATATGAATTCTGAATCCTCTCCAATCAAGGGCTTGCTGCAATTGCCAGCGTTTGTTTATTTGTTTAGTAACCAGTGTGGAGTCTGGTTTTCCCACAGTATGTAGATTTTGATGACATTGCTTAATTTTTTATTTTTTAATCTGACTTCCTAGGGGTCGTCCTTGACTCAGCATAGCTTAGTAGTCAGACAATAACTGATCAGATGTTTTGCTTAAACATATTGACTAAGTAAGGATTTCACCTTTATCTCCAGAACAGTGTGTGGCCTGGGGAAATGCTTACAAAATTCAGGGAATTTACAAGTCTGCTCCACATTTAGCCAAGGACTAGTGTCTCTCTCCGCTTTCTCTGATGGAGTAGTCGTGTGCATATCCATTGACTTCTGACCACTAGCAACAAGGGGCATCTTAGTGGGTACCTTTGGGCTGCCTGCCCCTGTCTCCAAATTGCCCTGTTAAATGGCTGGCTGAGCTGCCATTTTCTTACTTGCCTCAAATAGTACCAGCTAGAGATGCAGGTCTTCCTGGATTATTTATATAATAAACACATACTCTCTGTTGCAGTCTACGATGTCACTGGGGCCGGATTTTTCCAAGCTCTGCTTTCCCTCCAGGCAGCAAAACCTCCAGTCCAGGGGGGTTGCCTGGCCGCCCAGCCTGCAACTTCTGAGCCAGGGTGAAAGAGAGGAGCCAGGGAGCAGTCGCTGTTTTTACTGAATAAACATTTCCCAAGAGTATACTCTTCGACCCATTTCCAGAAACTATAAATGCTTTTGTAGTTTTGTGGGTTTGTTTTTTTTACCCCATTTACTTCTATCTTTGGGGAGAGATTATGTTCAGGTTTTCTCATAGCCATTCTTAAAGTCCCTCCTAAACAAAATGACTTTGAAATATAACCTGCTCAAGATTTTCAGGAAGCTTTATCTGACAAACTTATTCTTGACTAGACTTTCAAAATGTCTACAAATATGAAAACTATCAAGAAGGAACTTAATTCTTTGTGCCTCTTTAAGAGGAACATATAACTGTCAGATTGATGCTGTGTTAAAATGAAGGCTGATGGCCTTCACCTGGCTGGCCCTGAAACAGCTCACTTCTTGGCCAGCAAGAAGAAAGAAGGGGCTTCATCTCTCCTCCTCAGTGATCCATTTCTGAACCCTTCAAACTGGTAAACTTAGTAAATGCAACCACAAAGACGTTGCACAGCTATTAATAGCATCGTGCTCAAATATCAAATGAAGGATTCAGAGTATTAATGTGAAAACACCGATCAGATATTATTTAGAGATTTCACATTACCCTGTGTGAACTTTGATATTTACCAAAAGGATTTCAGTACACTGGCTTCCTGGTAATGCACGGAATTCACAGTCATGCTCATAACTGTAAATGAAGCGGCGCTGAGAGGAACACCATCACTGCAGGGCCGATTTTAATTACATGCTGCTAGCCTAACTGGCATGTTGCTTTTAACTCATGTCCTTCTAATCTTATGGATTTCTACTGCGGGGGGACAAGGTAAGTTGAAGCCTGAAAACAGCTCTGAATATTGAGTTCCTCTCTCAAATGTGTGTGTTGTGTGTACATATATTTTTAAATGAATACAGGGGTGAAAATATTGGGAATAAAGGATCATCATTTCTGTTTTTAATGAAAATTATTTTCTAATATGCAATTAAGGGAAAATAGAATGAAACAATTTTTCTATGTTAAGTTATGATATATATGTAGCCACCAAATACAAAATCTGGAGAGAAACTGAATGTTGAAAAATCTGCATATGATAAAGGTAAAAAAGTGAAGTGCCAATGTAATTCTGTGTGAATGCTGCGACGCCACAGACCAGAAAAAGTATACCAAGGAAGCCTGGACACCTGCAATATGTTTGAATTTTCATAGATTTTTTAAATTTAAGATTTGAATATTATTAAATTCAGGAATTTCCTATTTCAATCTAATCATCACTTGACAAAGAAAAATCTTTTTTTTAACTAAAATATAATTTGATGTACAATAATATATTAGTTTCAGGTGTACTACAAAGTAATTTGATGTTTGCATGCATACATTATGAAATGGTCATCATGATAATTCTCATAACAGTCTGTCCCCAAACAAAGATATTACAGCAGTATCGATTCTATTCTTTCCGCTGTATACTACATCCCTGTGGCTTATTTATTTTATACCTGGAAGTTTGTTCCTGTTAATGTTCTTCACCTATTTCACCTGCCCACTCTCCACCTTCCTCACCTCTGGCAACCACACGTCTGCTCTATGATGAGTCTGCTTTTGTTTTGTCTAGTTTATTTTTGTTTTGCTTTCTGGATTTTGAAATCCTCACATGTAAGTGGGGTCATACAGTTTTTTCTCTGTCTGACTTATTTAGTTAGTAGAATGCTTTCCAGGTCCATCCATGTTGTCACAAATGGCAAGATTTCCTTTTTTTATGGTTGAGTAATATCCCATGGTATGTACAGATACGATATCTTCTTTACCCATTCATTTATCTGTGGACACTTAGGTTGCTTTCAAGTCTTGGCTGTTATAAATAGTACTGCTGTGAAGTTTGAGGTGCATTTATCTTTCTGAATTAGTGTCATCTCTTTTAATGAAACTATAGAGCATATCCTTATTTTCATATGTAATAAAACTAGTGAGATACCAATAAATTATTTGCTTCTTCTGAGCTTTTCAGCAAGGTTTAAAATGAAAAAAGAAAATGTATACCACTTCTCCTTTAATACAAAACACTATGTCTCACAGTATTTTAAAAAATGTCACATCTTGTTTTGTGTTGAAATAAAATCCATCACATCTGAGTAATTGCAAATGAAATATCCTACAAGATCTAGGGTAACTGATTAAACTGTATATGGATGTGGGATTTTAGTCATGTGCTTTACCGTTTGATTTTCAGAAAGTATTTGTTTTGCTCTTTTGATGCTAATTTTTGCAAATAGTTGTTCTCTTTGGGAAAATCTCTTCAGTCCTAACATAAGAAAAAATAAGAACTATAAAATTCCTGCCTTTTATGATCCACCATTGTAAAAGTTGCAAAACATTATTTCTACAGACTTGAAAATTACTCTAGTTTGTTTATACATTTTTCATAGAATTATAATCAGAGGACTATAGTTAGCTAATGGGAAAAAAAGTATTTTTCTCCAGTAACAGATATTGCTTAGTCGATTAAAAATACCAGCTTCTCTGGTTAGCCTAAAGTAAGGATCAGACCTTTTTACAACATCCTCACTAAAAAACTGTATGTAGGGGTGTATTTGACTCTTTTTAACCTATGTGTCTGGTAAATATTGTTTTGAAAACATCAAGAATGGACATTAAGAGGGGATTTCTAAGTTGAGGGAGGGGAAGCAGAAGAAGATGAATATAAAATATAGTCATATGTAGAATTTTGACAACCTGAAATCTGAGGGGCTTCCCAGCTGGTTCAGTCGTAAAGAGCCCCTCTGCCAAGCAAGAGATGCAGGTTCAGTCCCTGGGTTGAGAAGATCTCCTGGAGAAGGAAATGGCAACCCACTCCAGTATTCCTGCCTGGGAAATCCCATGGCCAGAGGAGCCCGGCGGGCTGTAATCCATGGGGTTGCAAAGGGTTGACTTAGTGACTGCACAATGACAACATTGTGTAAAAAGTGCAAAAAAATGTTCAAGCTTCAATCTAGTCTCCTAGAGCTTTTAGAGAAGCTCTATCAAAAGTTGTATCGCTCTTAAGTCAGGAGGCCTCAGTCTCCGGGATCTAATGCCTGATGATCTCTGGTGGAGCTGATGCAATAATAACAAAATAAAGTGCATAATAAGTTAATGCACTTGAATCATTCCCGAATCATCACCCCTCACCCCCAGCCATGGAAAAATTGTCTTCCACAAAAGCAGTTCCTGGTGCCAAAAAGGTTGGGGACTGCTGTACAGTTAAGTGATTCGTGAGTTTGTGTTGGTGCTGGAGAAGACTCTTGAGAGTCTCTTAGATTCTAAAGAGATAAAATCAGTCAATCCTAAAGGAAATCAACCCTGACTATTCTTTGGAAGGACTGATGCTGAAGCTGAAACTCCAAAACTTTGGCCACCTGATGAGAAGAGCCCATTCCTTGGAAAAGACCCTAAGGCAGGGAAAGATTGAAGGCAGGGGGAGAAAAGGGTGACAGAGGATGAGATGGTTAGATAGCATCACCAACTCAATGGAGATGAGTTTGAGCAAGCTCTGGGAGATAGTGGAAAACTGGGAATCCATGGGGTTGCAGAGTCGGACATGACTTAGCAACTGAGCAGCAACAACAGCTGTTCATTTGCCTGTTGAGAGACTGGCCGGAGTGTGAAAGAAGCACGCTAACACTTGCATAGTTCAACATTCTTCATGCTTTCAGCAGTAGAATATTTATCAAAGACTATACTGTGCAGCAACAAGTTCAAAAGAAAACGAAAACTCTGTGTCTCATTACAACGCACAGGGTCTTATGAGGAAAGCAAACCATGTAAATAAGTAAATAGATTGCAAGGTTGTGTGTGTGTATGTGTGTCCCGTAGGAAATGTACTCCCAAGGTTTTATCAGAATGTCAAGCCTTGAGAAATCATTTTCTCCTTTTGGAGTGGGTGACTGGGTAAAGGGACCTATGAAAAGCAGTTATTGAATCAGTGCCAATGCTGAGCTACAAGAGTATTTGCTAAACGCTGAAGAATGAGCTTTGAAGGGCAGGTAAAACAGGGACATTTGGAGGATGGAAGCAAGGTTATTCTTCATAGCAAAGAATATGTAGGTTAAAATGCATGGAAATCGAATACTATAATTTGACAGGCAGACAAGAAATATCTGTAAAAGAATTATGGGAGGTACTACCATCAGTGAAAGCTTCCCTGATGGCTCAGATGGTAAAGAATCTGGCTGTAATGCAGGAGATCCAGATTCCATCCCTGGGTTGGGAGAAGGAAATGGCAGCTCACTCCAGTATTCTTGCCTGGAGAATCCCATGGACGGAGGAGCCTGATGGGCTACAGTCCATAGGGTTGCACAGAGTTGGGCACACCGAGCGACTCACACTTTCACCATCAGGGTGTGAGGGTTTTTTTTTCCCCCTCCAAAACCATCTAATACAAAATTTTAGACACTTAGATAAGCAACTTCAGATTTCACAAGTGAAATACTATGGGAATTACTCGCTTCAGATATTGTGCAACGTTGACAATCACCTCTAGATAAGCGGAAAGGGGAAATTTCCCTGGTTAATTTGTGAGCTGAGTTTCTGTAAGTTGCTTCTTTCTTTTTCCAAATAAAGAGAAAACAAACAAACAAACAAAACACTGCATCTTCAATGTACCAGGAAAATACAGACAAGACAGAGACTTCAGGTGGCGCAACCTAGGACTAGGATACAGAGTAAAGAGAGGAGGCGAGTGGAGATGCCAGCATGTCCTGCACACCAGTGAGGTCTTACTGCTGTCCCACTCTGCTTGGCTCTTAACCTGTGGGAAATTTTCTTCTTGAAGATACTGCAAAGGACATTATATTTCACATGACTCTAACATCTACATTTTTACCTTCACTGACAATGTGCTGTGTGCTAAATCGCTCAGTTGTGTCACTTTTTGCAACCCTATGGACTGTAGCCCGCCAGGCTCCTCTGTCCATGGGATTCTCCAGGCAAGAATACTGGAGTGGGTTGCCATGCCCTCCTCCAGGGGATCTTCCTAACTCAGGGATCGAACCTGAGTCTTTTATGTTTCCTGCACTGATAGACGGGTTCTTTACCACTAGCACCTGTACTCTTCATTAGAGATCTTTCTTTGTTCTTAAATAATTAGGGCGCTGGAGGGCATTAAGCTAAAGGAATTTAAGCTAGCTGAAAGAAAAAAGTATTGATAAGATGATTAAAATATGATTTAATGATTCATAAATGTAGATTCATATTTAATTCTTCAGTTTTGTTTTACTTTTCCCAGGGAGACATTGTGATTTTCCAAAAATAAACCATGGAATTCTGTACAATGAAAAGAAATACAAGGCATCTTTCCCAGTTTCTCTTGGGAAAATTTTATATTATTCCTGTGAATATAATTTTATGTCTCCTTCAAAACACTTTTGGACTCCCATAACATGCACAGAGGGCGGATGGTCACCGACTCCAAAGTGTCTCAGTGAGTAAATGCCTGATGGGGATGAACCGTTTGGGGGGTGGAGAAGGGCGCAGCAGGTGGGGTCCCAGGGTCTTGACAGAGAGTCACAGGGGTCAGGACTAGAGGAGCCAGCAAAGAGGAGAGATGCAGTCCTTCATGTTTTGAGAAGCCTGTTTTGAAAACCAAATGAAGAATGAATATATGAGCTTTCTTTCATGTTGTAAGTTTTAAAACTGATCATTAATATATTTCACTCCTAATATTTATGTCCTAATATTCATTTGTTATCAGCCTGGTCGTAATTTTTTCTTTAAAAAAGTCTTTGTACATATCCATTCTCTTTTGAAATGTATCATTCTCTTGAATATTGAAAGGAGCACGTAAGGTTTAGCATCTACACTTTTACATTTTCCATAGATTACTTTTTTTGTGCCTAAAATTGTGTCAATATTAATCCTTCAATAAATGTGAAGAGCATACTCAGGAGGTAACAAGTGTACTAACACAGAAAAACAATGGGGGGGCGGAATAAATGAGCCAACAAAGGTAATAATAATGGTCTTTCTATAAAAAATATTTATGAGAATTAAGAGAGAAACATTAAAATACTATGCATACCTAGAAAAGTTTATAAAAATAAAATATTTTATTATAAAAACCATAGAACAATGGAGTGAAATGTTAATTTCCTTTTGTGTTTGAAACATATTTGAAAAGTATATATTTCATCAATACAGCAGCAAAACCTAAATTCTTTTAAAATTTTATTTTCATACTTCCTTTTAGCTTTGAAAGTTTTCCATTAAAAAATATTGTAAGATGCAAGTGTATTTTACTCTTGTTTTACCACTTCCATCTGGTACATTAAACAACTTTTGGTCCTTAGGAGTGTGTTTCTTTCCTTTTGTGGAAAACGGTCAATCTGCATCTTCGGGACAAACATACCTGGAAGGCGCCACTGTGCAAATTACCTGCAATAAGGGCTACAGCCTCCCGGATAACAAGGGCAGCATTACCTGTGCTGAAGGGGGCTGGTCCTCCCCCCCTGAATGCATCTCCACCAGTAAGTGAAATGCCATCTTCTCCAATCCTGGAATACGTTGTGATTTTTTTTAAAAGAAATAAACCTATTGTCACGTCTTAAATAGAGATTTCACCACTTGCTTTTATCTTACACATTTGTTTTTTAGTTAAAGCTGTCTCTGAATGGATGCACAAGTAACATAGTTTGCCTACGCAAATCAAACAAATATTAAACAAGAATATAAGCACTTGCAGATAGTACCTTTACATGAAAGTAATACCCATTTTTTGTGTACAGTGCATTAAAATTATCATGTTAGCTGAGAATAAATATCTAGAAAACTAAAATATTAAAGAGAAAAGAGTCCAATACCAGTTAAAATGTCTTATAACTGAGGCAATTATTAATAATGAACCTTTTGTGTTAATATTAAATTCACATGCTTGATTCAATAAACGATTTCTAGGTTTTAAAAATTTTGTACTTGTGAGAGTTATGTCTGTCACTGATTTAAAATCTGGAAAACAATTCCTTTGGAAACTATAACATGGCAGCATCTTCCAGACCTCTGGAATCATCATAGTAATTTATAATCATCTTTCTATTATATAAAATCTATAATAATTTATAATCATCTTTCCAGTTTCCTATAGTAACTCTATGCCTGCACGGTGTATTCAAGGAGACATAAAAACTTCTCTAGCTGTTTCTCACCATAGTGCCAATTCTTTGTTACTCGGCCCTATAAATTCTAGCTGCCAGGGCCTCCAAAACCCTTATCTCCCTCTTCTCATCTCAGAAAAACCACAGGACTCTGCCTGGCTTCTCCTCCCTGGGAGCTGGGATGCTCACAAAGATATGCTTTGGGGTTTGGACTTTGCTTATCTCCCTTCTCTTAATCATCAGGGACAGTTTCCTGGAAATGCGTTTTGTCCAGTTTTCCAGCTTTTTAACCAGTGGGAAGAAATCCTGATACCAGCTACTTCATCTTACAGGAAGTGGAGTCTTCTGGTATGCTTTTTAAAAAAGCAATTATGCTATCAAAATCACTTCACATCTTCAATATTTAAATTTAACCTTTTAGGAAACAGACTCTTTCTAAAACAGCTTGAAGGACAACAGTGTTTCAGTAAACAGTGAGGCCATGGTTTCTTAACAATTACAGAGGGCTTAAACATGACCAATATTTGCCAAAAACATAAAATAAAAGAACAAATCTATTGACATCATATCTGAAATGTCCAGTGACCGAAAAGGGTTCATGTTGTATAAGCTTCACTTATGGTGCAAATGTTTTTGCAACCCATTTAATGGGGTGATGGCAACCGAAGTCCAAGGACTGAGTTTCAAAGCTTGACAGCTCCGTCTGAGCACTGCCGACTCACAAGGAGATCTAGACCAGTGAGGAAACTTAAGCAAAGGGCTCAATTTGTTGCAAATCATTCATAATTCTTTACAGGAAATTATTAAATAACTGAATTGGATTTCTCTTGGGCATACCAAAACTCTCTGGTCAGAGTTCTTTCCTTGCTTTTTCTAGAGCAACACATTTATTTTTAATGTGCCTTATTCTATGTAAAATATTTTATATAGTTTCCTAAAATATTTTCTTTGAGGTTTAACAAACTAAAAATGTGGGTTGCAAGAATAGTTCTAGGCTGTGGTTTTCCTGAAAGGCTTTATGTTTTTCTTTTTATAGTCATATTCATTGATTTATTATGAAAAATCTTAATAAATTTTCATATTTTCCTTTTTTTCAGAAAAATGTTTAAAAACAGATATTGTAGTTGCCAATGGGTTTTTTTCTGAGTCAGAATATGCTTATTCTGTAAATAAAGAAACACAATATAAGTGTAAACCAGGATACATGACAGCAGATGGGAAAACTTCAGGGACAGTTCGATGTTTGCAAGGTGGATGGTCAAGTCAACCCACTTGTATTAGTAAGTAATTTTATACTTTACTATGCATCTTTCTGAACCCACAACGTGGAAGTTTACTCCAACTTTTCTTTTTGCGTCTTCAGAGATTAGATGGCACCATGTAAAATGATGTCAAACTCATTTTTTAAAAATATATTGATAAAATACAGGAATACTTCTATACCGCATTGATTTAACTTCTTTGGTTATGTTTTTCCATGTCTCCAAAGGAGATAATCCTTCTCTTAAGCCTATTTTTTTTTCCCCTAGAATAAATGCCATTATTTTGAAAATGGAAAAAAAACAACAACCCCTAATTAGATTTATAAAGCTTCACACCTGCATGCTCAGTCATCTCTGACTCTTTGCAACCTTACGGGCTGTAGCCACCAGGCTCCTCTGTGCCCAGGATTTTCCAGGCAAAAGTACCGGAGTGGGTTGCCATGTCCTACACCATTACAGAGCTTCAGGCAAAGCTGAATTTATTTGAGGCTGAGATCTTTGGGTTTCAAATTCTCTTCAAATTCTCAGTCTCCTGTAGTTGATTACTTGTTCCTTTTAATATAAGTCGTGAGTCCAAGGAACAAGCTTCATCCATGGTGTAGTGGTCCAAGGACACGAATACTGAACTCTTTTCAATCCATCATCTGATGCTCAGAGAAGGAATAGGTCTAGAAATTCTTGTAATTTGTGAATATTTGAGAGGTATGGGTGGGTTTCAGGTTCTGGTTTCTGGGAAACTTACATTAACAATGGATTTCTTATTGTTACAGGTTTTCTTAGGGATACAAAATGATAAATCAGTACTCTATAATCAAGTTAGGAGGCACAGGAAAAAACCTTTAATTTGGTAGAATTTGAAGTTATATAGGGCTGCGTTGGTGGCTCAGATGGTCAAGAATCTGCCTGAATGCAGGAGACCTGAGTTTGATCCCTGGGTCAGGAAGAACCCCTGGAGAAGGAAATGGCAACTCACTCTAGTATTCTTGCCTGGGAAATCTTATGGACAGAGGAGCCTGGTGGGCTACACAATCCATGGGTTTGCAAAGAGTCAGACAAGACTGAGGGACTAAAACTTTCACTTTTCTTAGGCAGAGGAGCTCTCCAAATGATGAAAATGTGCTTATATTATTCTCATATTTTTATAAAATAAATATGAAATTTATTTTAAGCAACTGGATGTGTAAAAATTTGCATTTGGTGCCAGCTGTCTTGGTGAATTATCAGTTCAGTTCAGTCGCTCAGTCGTGTCCAACTTTTTGCGACCCCATGAATCACAGCACGCCAGGCCTCCCTGTCCATCACCAACTCCCGGAGTTCACTCAGACTAGTGTCCATCGAGTCAGTGATGCCATCCAGCCATCTCATCCTCTGTCATCCCCTTCTTCTTTAGCCCCTAATCCCTCCCAGCATCAGAGTCTTTTCCAATGAGTCAACTCTTCGCATGAGGTGGCCAAAGTACAGGAGTTTCAGCTTTAGCATCATTCCCTCCAAAGAAATCCCAGGGCTGATCTCCTTCAGAATGGACTGGTTGGATCTCCTTGCAGTCCAAGGGACTCTCAAGAGTCTTCTCCAACACCACAGTTCAAAAGCATCAATTCTTTGGCGCTCAGCCTTCTTCACAGTCCAACTCT
Organism: Ovis canadensis; assembly: GCF_042477335.2. Classification (NCBI taxonomy): domain Eukaryota; kingdom Metazoa; phylum Chordata; class Mammalia; order Artiodactyla; family Bovidae; genus Ovis; species Ovis canadensis. Next base: position 86,846,536 of record NC_091256.1, read on the forward strand.
CACATCCATACATGACTACTGGAAAAACCATAGCCTTGACTAGACGGACCTTAGTCGGCAAGGTAATGTCTCTGCTTTTGAATATGCTATCTAGGTTGGTCATAACTTTTGATCATTTTTGTGAATGATCAGCCAGGGATAAAGAAGCAGACAACACAGGGGCCATTTTTGACTTATTTATGTAACAGTGATTTTTAGAGAATTTGATAATGAAGAAAAGAATGTGCAAGTAAACACAGTTTTTACTTTTTAGTAATTATATCAGAAGAACCAGTTACCACTGGCTGCTCCTCTTCTTTAAACATGTACTTAACTTTTAGAAATTGGATACATTAAAGCAATAAAATAATGGAATAAACTGGAGCTAATTACAAAAACAACACTGATGCTAGTAAATGTGAAAAAATGAAGTTTAAAAAATTAAAGTTTCAAAATTATTAGGTGAAATTATTTCAAGGTGTTTGAAGTCGGGAAAGTGGGTTAGTGATTGGAAGGGGTCATAAAAGACTTTGAAAATGTGAGTAATACTCTCTTTTTTTACCTGGAGGGTAATTATAGAGGTGTGTTGATTTTGTAATAATTTTCTGAATTTACACTGCTTACATTCTTCTACAAGCTTTTTCTACTTCAGTAAGTTCATTAGAACATGGTATTAGAAGACAGTTTCCCAGGAACAGCTTCACATCCCTGGTGGTCCAGGCTTTCTGAACAAAGACCACTGGCAGACCCGGGTAAAGGATAATTAAACAGCAGAGACACCTTGGAAGTTAGAAGCAGTTTGCACGTACAGCAAGATTTAGGGGCATCTGTCTAGGGTTATTTGCTGACATTCCAGAGTAGTGAATACTTAGGGACCTTCCTCTCTCTCCTGAGGGGGAAGAGATCAGTATACCAATTACCATATAAGAACTGGTCTCATAATTTTGAGATTCCTTCCCTATGGACTTCCATGGTAGCTCAGACGGTAACGCGTCTGATGACAATGCGGGAGACCCTGGTTCGACCCCTGGGTCAGGAAGATCCTCTGGAGAAGGAAATGGCAACCCACTCCAGTACTCTTGCCTGGAAAATCCCATGGATGGAGGAGTCTGGTGGGCTACAGTCCATGGGGTTGCAAAGAGTCAGACACGACTGAGAGACTTCACTTTCACTTTCATTAGAATATATACGGTAGCTGATAGAACTACATATATATGTGTTAAGTTGCTTCAGTCATATCCGACTCTTTGGGACCCTAGGGACTGTAGCCTACAAGGTACCTTTGTCCATGGGATTCTCCAGGCAAGAATACTGGAGTGGGTTGCCATGTCCTCTCCCAGGGGATCTTCCTGCCCCAGGAATCAAACCAGTGTCTCAGTTTCCAATATTAGCAGGCAGGTTCTTTACCACTAGCACCAACTGGGAAGCCCATATATATATATATATATATATATATATATATATATATATATATATATATATATTTACAATCATTATATATTATTTATATATTTATATATAATATATAAGACATATATTATATAATACATAATATAATAGAAAATATATAATATATATTTTAAAGAAAAACTTACCCGGAAATAGATATATAAGGAAAATGTAACTAAAACCAATTTTTATTAAATTTTTATTACTGGTGATTTCTATCAGGACATTTATTTATCAGAACCCACTCCAGTACTCTTGCCTGGAAAATCCCACGGACGGAGAAGCCTGGTAGGCTGCAGTCCATGGGGTCGCTAAGAGTAGGGCACGACTGAGCGACTTCACTTTCACTTTCATGCACTGGAGAAGGAAATGGCAACCCACTCCAGCGTTCTTGCCTGGAGAATCCCAGGGACAGAGGAGCTTGGTGGGCTGCCGTCTATGGGGTCACACAGAGTCAGACACGACGGAAGCGACTTAGCAGCAGCAGCAGCAGCAGTGATCATTGAAGGTCAGTGTTGGCTTGTTGTGTGCTTGGAAGTAGAAATAAAATTTTGATTTTTAATTTGCCCCAGAGTCCTGTGACAGGCCAGTATTAGTGAATGCCAGAGTCAAGAGTGATGTCACATGGTTTCAGCTCAATGACAGGCTGAACTACGAATGCCACGCAGGCTATGAAAACCAAGATGGACGCACCACAGACTCCATAGTGTGCGGTGAAGACGGCTGGTCCCATTTGCCCACATGCCGTGGTAAGAACTTGCTTCTCTGGAAAATAAAAACAATGATGGATAGGTTTCTTTTTAGTAGGCTTTCTAGAAAAAGTTTCCCTGATAGCTCAGCTGGTAAAGAATCCACCCGCAATGTGGGAGACCTGGGTTTGATCCCTGGGTTGGGAAGATCCCCTAGAGAAGGGAAAGGCTACCCACTCCAGTATTCTGGCTTGGAGAACTCCATGGACTGGAATGGAATGGAGAACTCCACTAAATTGACAATAACAATACATGAAACTGGGTAGATTAAATATTTCTGAGATTATTTAATTAGAAGATACTCCGCTATACTTTTTTGATGTGTGCCTTATCTATTGAGAGTGCTTGTTTTGTCTTGATTGTCCTTTATATTTTTACATGTGAATTGCAATATAGAATCTTATAAATGAACCTTTAAAAATAGAAGGTTAAAAGAGAAAGCTACACACATATATTCATTTATATATCCATTTCTAATTGAATCAGAAGGTATTCACAATGGTTTAGTTTTTCCATACATGTAGGTTGACCTGAAATAAATGGGCGTCAGTTATTTTTCCAGCAATGAGTTTATTTGGGATCAGCAGAGAATTTCAACTTGGCATCTGCAACCATGAAGAGTCACATGCAAGTCCCTGCATGGCAAGAGAAGGAGAATTTTTTTATAGAGAAGAAAAGGAAGCGGGAGGGCTATGTAGACAGTGGCTTTTCATTGGCTGAGTCCTTGCAGGAAAGAAGAGCCTTTCTTCTTCCTGTTGGGCTCGGCTATCTTCATGGAGCATGAGAAACTTCTGGTCTCCTGGCTTTATTGAATTGAGGTTTCTGTTAATATTTAACAAGTAATACAGTATTTTACATTTTACAGGGTATAATGGAAAGATTCAGAAAACCTAGAGGCAACTTAGCCATGCGTTTTTGAAAAAGTTTTGATATTTAGTTCCTTATTTATAAAATTAAGAATTGCATTTTAATGTTCCATCCTGCTTAAAATGTATTAGATATGTTTTATTCAGGCATTCCAGCTATCTACTTTTTAAACATAATTATCATCTTTTATGTGAAAGTGTAGTGAAATACATTATATTTTAATTTTTATTTCTCAAAAGATGGATTTTCATGTCCTTTGACTGAACATTATTCTTATTCTATAAGTAAATTATAAAAGTTAAGTTTTTATTATTAACTAAACAAAGTAAATATTAATAATTTATAAGTAACTTCTCAGAACTTGTCTATAACAATCCTAAAGAGACTCTTATACAAAATTTTACCTGGATGCTCAACTGACTAGTTTTTCCAACACATACTTGCTGAATATAAATCTTTTAAAAGGCAAGAATATATGCTGCTCTGTATGTGAAGCTCCCTGAATCTTATTTTTACATTGAAAATGTTAACTTCATTTTTGCAGTGATTATTTCACATGTATTCATTTACTTTAATTCTACTTTTAGAAATAGAATGTCATCTTCCATTTTTAGAAGCAAATGTAGATGTTTATCCAAAGCAAGAAAAATACAAAGTTGGAGATGTGCTGAAATTTTCCTGCAGACAAAGACTTAAAAGAGTTGGGCCGGATTCAGTTCAATGCTACCAATTTGGATGGTCACCTAATTTTCCAACATGCAAAGGTCAATGTTTATTTTAGCATTGATGAAATAAGAATTAGATTTTTATATTAAATCCATGTATTTTATTGGCTCTTGTATTTATAATCTGACAAACTGCAAAAAATGCAGGAGGAGGGGCGATAGACCATGTAATTGAGTTGCATAGCTTGTTTATAAATTATTTTTGTCAAGGGGTAATTCTACCTCGTGTTTTGAAATATATAAAGGGATTTTAAAGATCAAAATATTGTAGCTGAGGTGAAGAAGTGCTAGTGTTTTTTCTCCTTAGTGTTGTTAAAAATATAATTTAAAAAGTATTACTTGGCACTTGTTATATTTTTATTAAGAGAATAATTAAATCATTGTAAAAATGGTTTACTCAATATAAAACAATGACAATTTGTGACTTGCTTCAGATGACATCATTTTCATCAAGTTTTTGATCAAATTATTTTAGTGTTTATGCTGCTGTTTAATTGCTAAGTCATGTCTGACTCTTTGCGACCCCATTACTGTAGCCCGCCAGGCTCCTATGTCCATCAGATTCCCCAGGCAGGAATACTGGAGTGGGTTGTCATTTCCTTCCCCAGGGGAATCCTCCTGACCCAGAGATCAAACCCACGTCTCCTGCTTGGCAGGTGAATTCTTAAGCACTGAGCCATCCTGGAAGCCCAGGTGTTTATAAATATGTCATAAAGTGTATGTGTGTATCATACCATGTACTTGATATTTATGTAACAGCCTGGTTCTATAATAAATAACTTGTAATATATTGGTATTTGAGGACAACCAGGATATTTGGATATAGAAAGAATAAAAGATTATAGTAAACACTATTGCTAGTTTGAAGAAATATAATAAGATATTTTATAAATGTAAGTAAATGTCCTTATTTCTTATATAGGGAGTCTGAAGAATTTAGAAGTAAAATCTCACTGTTTATCATTTATTTTAAATGACTTCACAAAAAATTAAGTTCAGCAAACTGTGCAAAATGTAACATTTATATATCTAGGTGATCACTATATGTGTTCATTATGCATTTTTCTTCTTTAATTTATTCAGAATTATTCTTACTAAAAACTCAAAATTTGAGAAAGAGAATAGTCAATACCCTATACACACTGTAAAAGCAAACCTGAAAAAAATAAGAACGTGGTATAAATGTAATTTAGTTCTAGATGAAACAAAATCGGAACTCCGTTACTTGCAATATTTAAGACTATTTAAGCATTATTTACACAGTTTATTTCGTGTTAGGGCAAGTGCGGTCCTGTGGTCAACCTCCTCAACTGCCCAATGGCAAACCGAAACACGTAAAACAAGAAAAATACGAACACAGTGAAATGGTGGAATACGATTGCAGCCCTAACTTTGTAATGAAGGGGCCTAAGAAAATACAATGTATGGATGGAGAATGGACAACCCTGCCCACATGTGTTGGTAAATAGATGTTCATGTTTAAACAGGACAGTTACTTCTACTTTGTTTGTATGTATAAATACATATGTAAAAAGATAAAATATTTTAAAGGTAAAGCATATTTTTCATGACATTTTTTTAGAACCGGGGAAAGCGTGTAGATTTATGCCTCAGCTTGAGAATGGCTATAGCCAGCCCTCTGTCCCTCCCTATCGACATGGAGTTTCAGTGGTGTTAAGTTGCAGAAATGCATATACAATGATTGGGAATACTACAGTTACTTGTATTGATGGAATATGGACCGAGCTTCCTAAGTGTGTTGGTGAGTATATGTTTCTCCATTTTACATTTGATTGTTTATAACTTTTAAAAATCAATAAATATATTTAAAGCAGCACATGCTGGTGCCCACCAGATATTAAATTATTAGGAGGTAAGACACTTATTGCTTGCTCTTAATTACTTAATAAACTGAATGGTTAAGGATTTCCTTTGATCTACGAATATTGTGCAAAATTACTGAGACACTTAGTATCTGTGTATCAAGAACATTTGCAACCTCTGCTTCAGATGAATTCCAGACTGCTTTTTCCAGCTATCTTCTGCTCCATCCCACCTTCACCACGTGATGAAGCTATGCAGACGGATTGCTTTTTTAAGCTTCTGGAAAGCCATGCTTTCTTTCTTTCTTTCTTTCTTTTTAAAGAAAACAACAGAGTACCTTGAAAAGTATAGTAGTACAGTTTGCATGCAGGGGTTGGCATCGCGTGGACAGATAAGAACAGTTACTGAGTGGAGGAAGGCAAGGGCTTGGGAGATGGTAGAGGCGAAGAGGATTGGCTGAGTAAATGACAGCGCATCTGTACAGCAGGATACTGTCTTACATAAACTAGGGTAGAAATTTAAAGTGTGATTCCACAATGCAATGTAACAATAGATATAAGGGTACATAAGTCCCCTACATACGAACCTTCCAGTTGCAAACTTTCAAAGCCATGTTTTCTGAAAACTCTGGGCCTCTCCTCCCTCTTTACTCTTTTCCTGGGATGTTTTTCTCCATTTTAATCACATGTAAAATGGAGATCACCTTCAAGACTCAACTCAAAATTCTCTCATCTTTCCTGGTTCATTTTCCTCTACCCACAGTCTCATCCTGAAACTCCAGTAGAGTGATAGAGCTTCTCCACTGTGCTATCTGCCTGCACATTTATTATATAAGGTTTATTCCATGTCTTGAACCTAAGACACTTGTCTTCCTGTTTAGATTGTAAAGTACCAGAATAGCAGAGCCCATGTGCGTGGACCCAGAGCCTAATTCGGAGCCTTGGTAACCACTTCAGTTTGTGTAGATTTAAAGCATTTTAAGATTATGTGTCAGCAACTCGTTCGCAATAGCCTTTGGTTGGCATTGCAAAGGCTCCTCCTCTAGGATGCGGTCCATGTGGTGCTAGCCTTCTTTCTTACATCACACCCCTGCACCCTCCTTTCTGTTAGTCTAGGCTTTCTCAGAGACATAGGGAGGCTGTAAATCTTTACTTGACCTTTTAGCTGAGTACATCAACCTGTGCATTCAGGTCTTATGTTAATTTTCTACATATGTTTTATAGATTTCTCATTAATACCATTTTCTGCATAAGTTTCTTCACTAGTCTCTTTGAGGTTTTATTGGTAAATAGGACCTTTTATTACCTTATATATTTGAATCATTATACTATTATATGCAAGATAATAACAGATTTTTTAATGTCAATTTTCTTTTCAGCAACCTTGCTGGATTCCCATATTAGTTCCCAGAATAAATGTGGATTTTTTTTATTTCTATAAATGGGCTTCCAAGGTGGTGCTAGTGGTAAAGAATTCACATGCCAAAGACTTAAGAGACACTAATTCAATCCCTTGGTCAGGAAGATCCCTTGGAGAAGGAAATAGCAACCCACTCCAATATTCTTCCTGGGAAATCCCATGGACAGAGGAGCCTGGAGGGTTACAGTCCATAGGGTTAGGGTTGCAAAGGGTCGGACACAGCTGAGCATCTGAACATTTCTATAAATAATTACTATCTGATCTTTTTTTATTTCATTGCATCAGCCTGGAAAATACCTCTGTTTGGACCCAAAATAAGAACCAAAATAATGATTATGTAGCCTGAGTTATACCCACTCCAATGTTCTTGCCTGGAGTATCCCAGGGACGGGGGAGCCTGGTGGGCTGCTGTCTATGGGGTCGCACAGAGTCAGACACGACTGAAGCGACTTAGCAGCAGCAGCAGCTGCCTGAGTTATAGTACATTGTGGGGTGTTTGGAGTCTCCTCTTAGAGAGAGAGAGACCAGGACCCAGGCCTCATCTCTGCTCTTCCTGTTTTCCTAATTCCCTTAACTCTATCCCAGATTTTCAGATTAGCTTGCTTACATGTTTCCTCCACAGAAGCCATGAGCTTTATTCTAAGTTTTTCTTTTGTCTGTCTGCTCTATTCCCTTGCATCCCAGCAGTCTTTGGACTTTCAGCTACAATGCCAAAGTGTTTGCCAGTTTTTTCCTGACAAAGTCAGTTGCTCAGTAGTGTCTGACTCTTTGTGACCCCAGGAACTGTAGCCTGCCAGTCTCCTCTGTCCATGGAATTTCCCAGACAAGAATACCGGAGTGGGTTGCCATTTCCTCCTCCAGGGGATCTTCCCAACCCAGGGACTAAACCCAAGTCTCCTGCATTGCTGATGGACTCTTTACCGCTGAGCCACTAGGGAAGCCCAGCAAAGTCAGATCCTGGCCTCCTTTGTTCCATTTCCAGCAATCTCAGTATAGTAAAGTCTTTACATTTGAACTTTAAAGACTAGCAGATTCTCTGTTGCTGCTCTTTCAGATTCTAAAGTAGATCACCCAGGCCACTCCTTCCCCATCTCCTTGGCTTTTGGATCATCAACTGGCCCCCTTACTCCTGGGGATGAAAACTCCCGGGGTTAGCTGCTGAACCCCTTTGAGTCTGGCAGCCTGGTCACTGGCCCTCCGTGATTACCCCCTGAGAGGAGCTGTCTCCCATCCTCAGAAAGGTGTAAACTGTATGCGCTCACAGTCACCAATCATGTAGAAGCGAGACGCAGACCTCCAATCAGCAGCATCACTTGGGGTCCATTTAAAGTAGGAATTAATGGAGAAAAATTAATGGAGAATTAATTGGAGAAGGAAATGGCAACCCACTCCAGTGTTCTTGCCTGGAGAATCCCAGGGATGGCAGAGCCTGGTGGGCTGCCGTCTATGGGGTCGCACAGAGTCGGACACGACTGAAGCGACTTCAGCAGCAGCAGCAGCAATGGAGAAAAAGGACTTATCAGCAGAGAAGAAGCAGAACCCTCCATGTTTCATTATTCCATCCTTTGACACACGAAGGGGAAGGTCCCATAGCAATCTATGTATTTGCGGACAAAAGCAGGGGAAGCGTAATGCTAAAAACCACCTCCACAAGCAAGAGACCTTTGGAAGTGCTTGTTTTGAGGGTCCACAGGGGAGGGCTGGCGTGCTGCAGTCCATGGGGTTGAAAAGAGTCAGACACGACTTGGTGACTGAAGAACAAAGTGTTATATCAGGGAAGTTCTCCCCAGCACATGCTCTGACTTACTGAGTCTGGGTCTTTGCTAAGCTTCTGAAATGTGGGAATAATTGAACCTCAAGGAACATCCAGATTTATCTCTCTTTATTAATACGATACTGCTACAGACTTATTCGTGCATCATCTCTTTTTATTACTTGAATGCTTTGAAAATATTTCTTCAGCATGATTTAGTGGGTACCTTTTCTTGCCTTTAAGCATTAGGCTGAATGTAGCTACATGAGGACTGACCTTTAGTCAAACCCCTGGACCTAAGCAGCCCATCTTGCACTCTCATCTCCCAAGACTTTCTGATCCTTTTTTTTGTCATTCAAACACAGGCTACAGTTTTTTGCTTTCTTTTACTTTTTTTGACAGCACAGCCTACCTCATGCAATGAAATGAAGAATAATTTCATAGGATGACACGTAAATGCATCAAGCATAATTTAATGATATTGTAAATACTTCAGATATTTTATTGAAATGTTGCTTAGTTTCTGTTTAATAGTCTTATTGTGTACGGATGTCTTCCTTTTTTAATAGCAACAAACCAACTTAAGAGGTGTGAAAAACCAAGGTTTTATGTAAGAGGACAGTTAAGTTCATATATGCATGAATTTAATCACAATGCCAGAGTAAGTTACAAATGTGCTGGGAAGAGTACATACATACAGACAGTCTGCATCAACGGGAAGTGGGACCCTGAACCAGACTGCCTAGGTAAGAGTTATTTGAAAGACTTTGTAGATCCTTTGCTTCTTTACCAGAAAAATGCTCTTGAAATTAACATGCTTTTAAATTAAATTATTTACTGTGATATATAACCATAAAATTGGAAGGTAGTTAGAAACTGCTCGTAACCATGGACAGCGGAGCCTGGCAGGTGCTTAGAGAAGGTAACTGGTGGCCAGTTTTTCTATATACCAATATTATACTCATTGATGATTATGGAATAAAAAGAATTTGAAATGTAGGACAGACTAAGAAAATTTACCACTTAAAGACTCATTTCGAAAGAGATCATATCAAATATACATGATGGAATACTAACTCCTAACGGAAGAGTATAATGGCTGGGACTTAGCTAGTGGTGCAGTGGTCAAGACTTTGCTTTCCAATGCTGGGAATATGGGTTCCTAACCCGGTCCAGGATCTAAGATCCCGCATGCCTCAGGGCCAAGAAACCAAAACATAAAGCAGAAGCAATATTGTAACAAATTCAATAAAAACCTTAAAAACTTTCTGGGTATGATGGCATTAGAAATTGTGAAAGAGAAAAATATTTGAATATATAATTAAATTTAAATAATGATTTTAAGAAGATAAGTTAACTATAATTTGTCTAAAACAACTAAAATTTTTCATTTTTATTAAATATTTTATTTTTCAACATATTTTTATTTTTTTATATTAGGAAGTGACTATTCTGAGAGTTTCAAGAACTTGTTATATGCCTGTGGAATGTTTACTTAAATTAACCAGCTATGTATAGTTCACTGTTACATTCCCAGTATTAAGACTCAATAGATCAGTTTCATAACCACAAAGAAGTAATATTTAAAAGTAATAATGAAATTGACCTCCTCTTCTATCTTTCATTTTGTGAAATAATTTACTTCCAAATAACCTAATGGAATAGTATTTAAAATACTAAGAAGTGTATTATAATTATAAACATACAGTAAAACCTATGAGATGCACAATAAACAAAGTTTAGAGTGACATTCAGAGCCTTAAATGCATATTTTTTAGGAAAAAATAAACGTGTATGTGTGTGTGTATATATATATTAAATAAATATATAGCTAGGGGAAAACATACATTCCAGATATTAAGAAGAGAAAGGAATAATCAAAGTAAAGGCAGAAGGAAGTGAATGAAATAGAATATTTTACTTACAGTTGATTCCGTAAGTAAAACTAATTCTTGAAAAGATTAAGCAGACCTGTCTAACCAAATTTACTCTAATTAAGAAGAATGGTGAGAAGTCTGAAAAAAGTATTCTGCAACCAAAAAAGTAGATGAAAATACAAATTTAGGGAAATAGGAGAATACCATTTTTTAAAGTAAAGAAATTTAGGGACTTCCCTGGTGATCCGGTGGTTAGGAGTCTGCACTTTCACTGCTGAGGGCAAAGGTTCAAATCTCTGGCTGCGGAACTAAGATCCTGTAAGCTACGTGGTGCAGTAAAAAAAACACAAATCTTTATTTGCAGAGAAGCAGCACTTGACAGCAGCCTGTGCCCTGGGGGCGGGATGCGCCGAAGCAGGGCACCCCCGCAAGTCCTGGTCAGGAGGTGGGCCTGCAGCTCTAACCACAGTGCTCCGGCGTTAAGGTGACCATTTACAGTGTTTCCCTAAGAACAAGTCCACTGACCAAAACAGAGTTAATTCCTACTCAGACAGAGGCATTCTAGCCACATCCACCAGCAGGCACTGTTCTGTTTAGAAGAAAATGCAGATGATGAAAACGCAGATTTTGACCCTCCCTCCCATCTCCTTCCCCACACCCCACCCCTCTAGGTTGTTACAGAGCCTCTGTTTGAGTTCCTTGGGTCAGACAGCAAATTCCCACTGGCTATCTATTTTACATATGGTATTGTAAGTCTCCGTGTCACGAACTCCATACATCTCTAGAGGGAGGTTCAAGAGAGAGGGGACATATGTATACCTATGGCTGATTCATATTGATGTTGGCAGAAACCAACAGAATTCTTTAAAAAATTATCCTTCAATTAAAAAATAAATGTAAAATAGAAATAAAAGAATAGATGGTCAAGGGAAGCCTTGGCTGGTTCTGTCATTACTGTTGCTATTTAAATTTTTTTTGTTGTTGTTCTAACATGTTTGAATCACATGCACATAGCTTCCTTGAATCATGTGGGTTAGCTAGAAAAAATTGCAAGGGTTAATTTGAAAAATTATGCAAGAGTACTGACAGCATAGTGAGTAGGGGCACCTGAGAAATTTTAAATCAATTATTATAACACAGACGCGCTTTTTAAACCAAAAACTATGTTAACATAAAATACAGGTATTACTATAGCACAGTATATGTTGTTGTAGTTTAGGTGCCAAGTCGTGTTTGACTCTTTGCGACCCCATGGACTGTAGCCCGCCAGCCTCCTCTGTCCATGGGATACTCCAGGCAAGAATACTGGAGTGGGTTGCCGTACCCTCCCGGAGGATCTTCCTGACCCAGGGATCGAACCCAAATCTCCTTCACTGGCAGGCGGATTCTTAAACCACTGAGCCACCAGGGAAGCCCAGCGTTATATACACTATATGTATATATATATATATATATGTGTGTGTGTGTGTGTGTGTGTGTGTGTGTGTGTATGCAGAGAAAGGGAGAGAGAGAGTTAGTTATTGGATGTCCCATTACACTGAAATGTCATCTTGTTGAGCTGTTTTTCCTTAGCTTTTATTAATCAAATAATACAATTTTTTTGTAGGAAAAAAGATACAACTGTGCCCACCTCCACCTCAGATTCCTAATGCTCAGAACATGCTAACCACAGTGAATTATCAGGAAGGAGAAAAGGTCACTGTTCTCTGTAAAGAAAATTATGCATTTCTGGAAGCAAAAGAACTTGTGTGCAAAAGTGGACAATGGCAGTCCTTACCACTCTGTGTAGGTCAGTATTTGTTTCTAAATAATGTTGTTTGAAAAGAGATAAATCTTTGCTTTATCTAAAGAACAGGAAAAAACCTTATGACCTATTTATTACACAATATTCTGAAGCATTAAATTGTCATCTAGTTACCCAATTCTGCCCATGTTTTAAACTGTTTCTCTGAGATGTATCTCCAACAGTGACCAGAGAAGAAACGGATTTGAGACCTTCACTGGAAACTCGATTCTATTCATTAGAATTATTCAATATCCAGCGTTAAGATGTAGAGCGGGCAATCTGAGAGTGGTCAAGGCTAGGGTTTGAATTTGGTAATTGCTGCTGGAGAGATGATATGAAAGCTTTGGGATGGGCTGGGAACACATGAAGAGTTTACATATCTAAACAAGAGAGAAAGAGGTGGGCAAAGAGGAGCAGCCAAACAAGGTTGCAGGAGATAAACTAGGGAAGGTTGCTAAAATAATTCCAGGACCCAATTGCAATGTGGGGGTGCTACTCCTCATTCTACAAGCAAGTGCCCTACAATTGGACTCAGTTCTGACACTGTCTACCCAGAGACAGCCTCGGATCTCACAGGCTAAGGACCCAGTCTTACAAGACTGCTCCCTGCGGCCCCAGTTCAGATGCCGGTTGCATGTCCAGGTTGTGACCTGTGCTTCTGACCGACCAGGTATAGATGAAGTTTTCTATGACCCTCTCCTTGGGTTCCATTACTTTGCTGGAGCATCTCACCACACTCAGAAGCAGTCTACTCACTAGATCACCATTTATTATAAAAAAGGACACCTCGGGAACAGCCAGATGAAAGCTATGCTCAGGACAAAGTGTGGGGAAGGGTGCAGAGCTGCCATGCCCCCTCCAGGCGTGGCTCTTCCCGCATCTTCCCACGGGAAGCCCTGTGGACCCTGTCTTTTGGGGAGTTATGGAAGCTTCAGTACGTTGGCACCATTGATCACATCTGTGGCCATGGGTGATGGATTTGACCTCCAGCCCCTCTGCCCTCCCTGCAGGTCAGGGTGGGACTGAAAGTTTCAGCCTTCACATGGTGGTTCTCCTGGCAACCAGCGCATCCTTGTGTTATCGAAGGGCTTTCCAAAAATCACCTCATTGATGGAACAAAAGGCACTTTGATTGCTTTCCATCTTTAGGAGATTCCAAGGGTTTCCAGAGCTCTGTGCAAGAAACAGGAGTCAGACCAAGTGTTTGCTTCTTTTTAGAAATCACAGCACCACAACTGGTGTCCCAGAAGCAACGCCAACGGCATAAGTTAAAAAAAGTAACTTATTTTAAAATGTTATTTGACAGGAAGGCAAACATTTCAAAGACTGCTTAGGACTAGGCAAGATGCCTGAGAATTGAACAGCGGATTTAACAAAGAGCCTAGCCTGGTGCTCTGTGATGACCTAGAGCAGTGGGTTGCGGGCAAGGGAGGCTCAAAAAGGAGGCGATATATGTATCATCATGGCCGATTTGTGTTGTCTGGCAGAAACCAGCACAACATTGTAAAGCAATTTTCTTCCGATTAAAAGATTTTAACTAGGAGGAAGGGAAGTAAATGGAGATAGAGATGAAAAAACAACAACAGCAGTGGATTTAGCTACCTGAAAATCATGGGTAACTTTGCTTTTATCTGATGAAGCTGTGGCTTTTTCAGTGCATTTCTATGCTGGTTACAGATTCAGCAGAGGAGACACTGGTGACACAGCAGAAAGAGGACAGTTCATGGGGCAGGGCCTTTGCTGGTGTAGAGGATATAGAATCCAAAGTCCACATGGAGTTGGTTTGAGAAAAGAGCAGGGACAAGAAATGAAAGAGGAGAGAGAACAAATTATTTGTGATCAGCTGTCTGAGTCGGTCCCTCCGTATCTGTACCTTCTGTGACCGTGTAGGGAGATCACTCAGTACCATGGAACTTATTCCAGCCGATCTTAACATGAGTTGAAACGTGATGGACAGAGAAAGAGGCCCATGCTATTATTTGGAGTTAAAAAAGTAAACACTGAAGAGTATGTCTACAAGTCATTTCAGTAAAATTAAAAGTTCATGACCATAACTGATAGCTCCATGTTGTTTGCATAACAGTAACAGTTGCCCCAGAGAATAAAAATGGGAAGGGAGTTACTTATTTTTACCTTTCCTCTGTAATTAAACATTTGTATGGGGAAAGGTGAAATAGACCAGAGGTTTATTCACTAGTCCATCAGGCTTTAAATAAAAACAGTTTTTAATACTTACATAACCTTATATATGGGCTTCCCGGTGGCTCAGCGGTAAAGAATCCACCTGCGATGCAGGAGATGATGGGCTCGGTCCCTGGGTCAGGAAGATCCCCCGGAGGAGGGCATGGCAACCCACTCCAGTATTCTTGCCTGGAGAATCCCATGGACAGAGCCTGGCGGGCTATGGTCCATTGGGTTGCAAACTGTCGGACACGACTGTAGAGACTGACCACACAAGCGTGCCCTGATGTATGCTTAATACTCATTTTGTGTGTGTTTTATTTTAGGGTGAAAGAAAGCATTATAGTTGTATTCCAGTTATCAGGTTGCATGATAGAAATTTTATAATGAGCTATTTGGACTCTTGAACATCATGTAAATAAGATATTGAAGATATGATATATGGAACTCACTTTATTCCATTTATACTGCAATACTAATATTTTTTTAACACTTGCATGTCATCTTCCAGAGTCTGCACAATATTGTGGGCTGCCTCCGCCTATTGACAATGGAGACATCACCTCCTTCCCCTTATCAGCATACTCTCCAGGGTCGGTGGTCCAGTACCGCTGCCAATCTTTCTATGAGCTCCGGGGGAACCTGACTGTGACGTGCAGAAATGGACAGTGGTCAGAACCACCCACATGCATTGGTGAGTTCTTTATATTTTCCTGGAGTCTGAAACTTGATGTTTATAGAATTTTCATGGACTAATTTTGTAGGATAATTTTTACTTAAATTTCATTCAGCCAAAAACTTGTTAACAAGTGTAGGTATATAACTGCACATTTAAAAAAAAAATCTGCTTTATTTAAAGCAGAGTGGAAAAAAAGTTTCTTTAAATGATAAATCGGGACTTTCCTGGTGGTACAGGGGATAAGAATCTGCCTGCCGATGCAGGGGACATGAGTTCGAGCCCTGATCTGGGGAGATTCCACATGCTGAGGAACAACTAAAGCCCCTAGGCTGACTTCTGAGCCTGTGCCCCTAGAGCCCTGCTCTGCAGCAAGAGCAGCCTCTGCGGTGAGAGCCCATGCAATGTAGCGGGAGAGCAGCCCCCGCCACCCTCCACAATTAGGGACAAGCCCGTGCAGCAGCGAGACCCAGCACAGCCAAAAATAAACACAGTTTTTAAAAAACAATAATATATCGAACACAGACTGGCAATTCGTTTCTTACATGATAGTATCCATGTTTTTCATGTCAATGTATGGCAAAACCAATACAGTATTGTAAAGCAAAATAAAGTAAAAATAAAAATTTAAAAAATAAATAAATAAAAATAAAACAATAATATAAATACACTTTAAAAAGACCCAAAATACACGGTGCATTACAAAACTCCATGAATATCCCAAGTCATCATTTAACCACAGGACATACTCTTACACCACAAAGTATTTTCATGTTACAAACATTTGAGGATATTTTTCAGGAGACCATTTTCAAAATGATGGTCTAGGAGTTGTTCTTTATCAGTATGCAAAATTCTACTTGTAAACCTGATGGTTTTTCCTGGAAGAACTCTTTGCAGACCGCTGCTAACATGGATTTGTACTCCCACGTGGCTGGGAGTTCTAGCAGGGAAAGCAGAAAAACTGGCAAGGTTAGCAAGTCGCCTCCCAAATCTGCACTGTATCTTCTTCTTCTTCTTTTTTAAATATTTGGCTGTGTCAGGTCTTGGTCGGCATGCGTTCTCTGGCTGTGGTACTCTGGCTCGGTAGTTGTGGCACACCAGACTATTTGCTCTGGGGCATGTGGGATCTTAGTCCCCCAACCAGGGATCAAACCTGTGCCCCTGCAGTAAAAGGGTGCAGTCAGCCGTTCAACCATCAGGGAAGTCTCTCTGACTCTCTTAATGGAATTATAAAGTGGGGCAAACTCTTTGGAGGGCAGTTTGGGCATAAACCTCAGATTTTAAAACCACACGTCCTTTGACCTCATTACTTTATTTCTGGAAGACTAATCTACACACGCACTCTTGCAAGTGTAAAAGAATCTGTACAAGGATATTCACAGCCACATTGTCTAGCACAATAAGAAATGGAATCTACATAACTTCTATCAGTAGTCTTATGAGATTTGTTTTATTAACAACCTGTGCCAATGAATGAAGAAACGAGGCACAGAACACCTTAGTATTTGATTTAAGCTGCTTAGTGAGTATCTGGTGGTGTTAGGATTCATATATCACTTTGTCAACAAAGGTCCATCTAGTAAAAGCTATGGTTTTTCCATAGTTATATATGGATGTGAGAGTTGGATCATAAAGAAGGCTGCTGCTGCTGCTGCTAAGTCGCTTCAGTCGTGTCCGACTCTGTGCAACCCCATAGATGGGAGCCCACCAGGCTCCCTCATCCCTGGGATTCTCCAGGCAAGAACACAGGAGTGGGTTGCCATTTCCTTCTGCAATGCATGAAAGCGAAAAGTGAAAGTGAAGTCGCTCAGTCGTGTCCGACTCTTAGCAACCCTAAGGACTGCAGCCCACCAGGCTCCTCCGTCCCTGGGATTTGCCAGGCACGAGTACTGGAGTGGGGTGCCATTTAAATGTGGTGATGGAGAAGACACTTATGAGTCCCTGGACTGCAAGGAGATCCAACCAGTCAATCCTAAAGGAAATCAGTCCTGAATATTCATTGGAAGGACTGATGCTGAAGTTGAAGTTCCAATACTTTGGCCACCTGATGCAAAGAGATGACTCACTGGAAAAGATCCCAATGCTGGAAAAGATTGAGGGCAAGAGGAGAAGGGGGTGACAGAGGTTGAGATGGTGGGATGACATCACCCACTCAATGGACATGAGTTTGAGCAAATTCCGGGAGATAGTGAAGGACAGGGAAGACTGGCTTCCATATTCTGGCTCAAAACCCCAAATTATGTGAATTTGGAATATTTATTCTGGTTCTCTGAGCCTCCGTCTCCTCATGGGTAGCCTGGAGAGATAATGCCCAGCATTTATAAATGATACATACAAAATGCTAAGAACTATGTCTAGTATAACTGAATAAATATTAACTTTTAATATTCTTTTATAATTTTATTTAGTTCCAGATTTTCTTAAATGCAATTTCACTGTTCTTGGATAAGCAAAGATATATTATTAATACTTCATAATTTTTTCTTTCAGATGCATGTATCATATCTGAAGATAGAATGAACAAAAATAACATACAGTTAAAACGGAGAAACCCCCCAAACAGATATGCTAAAACAGGGGATTTCATTGAATTTGAGTGTAAAAGTTCACATAAAGAGAGAACACCCATACAATCATTCCGAGTCCTCTGTCAGGAAGGGAAATTTGAATATCCCACATGTGAATGAGACAAGCACAACTCCCCTGGATGTGCCCTTAAAAGTAATCCTACAGGTAGGCTGTTAGTATTTGTTATGTGGTCACTGCTACAATTATTTTCTTTATACTTTCAGGGATGGTTTATCACAGTTTTAATTAGAACTCTGGATTTTCAGAGGTTCTTAAATTTGTCAGTTGAGTAGCCAAGGCTTCTTTCATAGCAGGACCATGCGTATCCCATTCCTGAGTCCCCTCTCCTGTAACACACGCAGAAACATGCCCGCCTTCACCACTTAGTTCCACGCACCCTCTTCTCATTGTCTGAAATTTACTGCTTCAAGGCTTTCTGAGTCAACTTTATTTCAGAGGAAGTGGTGGATAATCTCTTTCTTTACATTATTATAATTTCACAAAAACACAGACACTGTCACCCCTTATGTTTGTAGCAAGCATTAGTAAGTATTTATAAACCTCTAATGTGACTCTAACCATCCATTAAGCCATACATATGCCTTAAAGGACTGAATATACCACTTCTACAAATAAGTGGAAGACTTTGAAACGTACACAAATCTTAGTGTGGTACTTCTGATACAGTCAAGAGGCAATATACACATACAGAAAAGAAACTCTAATTTTAAATAAGAGTTATTAGGTTACAATATTATGTGTATTGAATTGTCTGGGTGGGCATAAATGGATAAAGGAGAAGAAATAAAAATGCTGGCTAAATCAGTCTATGTGGTTTGAGATGAATAGGTTTAAGAAATTAGAATACTTTGAAATTATTTGTATTTCCTATATTTTAACATTATATACTGCTTTTATAGTCAGAAAAGAGTTATCAGACCAAGAAAATAGAAAATGAGAATATAAAGACCCTTTGGGTCATGATGCTGATTTCATGCAACAACTCCATTATTTTTTGATGTACCGTAGTTTGGGAAATACTGAATAAAATGTTTTAGAAATATACTTTGGGTGGTCTTCTATTGTAGACAGCATTTTTTTCCTTCTTTTAAATATTTGTACAAAAGATGACTACTAATACAAGTGAAAATATGGCTTAAAGTCCTCATGACCATGGATTTGACAATGGGTTCTTAGATGACATCAAAAGCACAAGAAAGAAAAGAAAAAAATAGATCAACTGGACTTAGTCAAAATTACAAACATTCATGCTTCAGAGAAAAGGAAAATAAAATGAAAACATAGCAGACAAAATGGGAGAAAATAGTTACAAATCATATATCTGATAACAGGCTTGTATTTAGAATATATAAATAACTCTTACAACTCAAAAGAACAAGACAAATAATCCAATTTAAAAATGAAAACGGGATCTAAATAGATACTTGTCTGAAGAAAATGTATGAATGGCCAATAAGCACACTGAAAGATGTCTGACATCGTTAACCATTTTGTTGTTGTTTAGTTGCTCAGTCATGCCTGACTCTGCGACCCCATCGACTGCAGCATGCCAGGCCTCCCTGTCCATCACCAACTCCCGGAGCTTACTCAAACTCATGTCCATTGAGTCAGCGATGCCATCCAACCATCTCATCCTCTGTTGTCCCCTTCTCCTCCTGCCCTCAATCTTTCCCAGCATCAGGGTCTTTTCTAATGAGTTGGCTCTTTGCATCAGCTGACTAAAGTATTAAGTAAATTGAAATAAAAATCATCATGAGATACTACTTCACACAAACTGGGATGGTGATAAAGTCAGATAATAACAGGAGTTCTTAAGGATGCGGAAAATGGAGATCCACAAACACTGCCGAAGGGAATGTAAAGCGGTGCACTCAATTTGGAAGACAACCTGGCAGTTTCTGAAGGTTAAACATAGAGTTGCGATGACTCAGCAATCCTCCTAGATATCGATAAATACCTAGGAGAAATGAAAACATGTATCTACACAAACTTGCATGTGAATGTTCCTAGCAGAGTTACTCATAACCCAAAGGTAAAAACAACTGTTTCAAAACTGGGAAAGGAGTATATCAAGCCTGTATCTTGTCACCCTGATTTATATGCAGAGTACATCATGTGAAATGCCAGGCTGGATGAAGCACAAGCTGGAATCAAGATTGCTGGGAGAAATATTAATAAGCTCAGATATGCAGATGACACCACCCTTATGGCAGAAAGTGAAAGGGAACTAAAGAGCCTCCTAAGTGAAAGAAGAGAGTGAAAAAGCTGGCATAAAACTCAACATTCAGAAAACTAAGATCATGGCATCTGGATCACAATAAACTGTGGAAAATTCTGAAAGAGATGGAAATACCAGACCACCTGACCTGCCTCTTGAGAAATCTATATACAGGTCAGGAAGCAACAGTTAGAACTGGACATGGAACAACAGGCTGGTTCCAAATAGGAAAAGGAGAACGTCAAGGCTGTATATTGTCACCCTGCTTATTTAACTTATATGCAGAGTACATAATGAGAAACGCTGGGCTGGAAGAAACACAAGCTGGAATCAAGATTGCTGGGAGAAATATCAATAACCTCAGATATGCAGAGGACACCACCCTTATGGCAGAAAGTGAAGAGGAACTAAAAAGCCTCTTGATGAAAGTGAAAGAGGAGAGTGAAAAAGTTGGCTTAAGAGCTCAACATTCAGAAAACGAAGATCATGGCATCTGGTCCCATCACTTCATGGGAAATAGATGGGGAAACAGTGGAAATAGTGTCAGACTTTATTTTTGGGGGGCTCCAAAAGCACTGCAGATGGTGATTGCAGCCATGAAATTAAAAGATGCTTACTCCTTGGAAGAAAAGTTATGACCAACATAGATAGCATATTGAAAAGCAGAGACATTATTTTGCCAACAAAGGTCCGTCTAGTCAAGGCTATGGTTTTTCCAGTGGTCATGTATGGATGCGAGAGTTGGACTGTGAAGAAAGCTGAGCACCAAAGAATTGATGCTTTTGAACTGTGGTGTTGGAGAAGACTCTTGAGAGTCCCTTGGACTGCAAGGACATCCAACCAGTCCATTCTGAAGGAGATCAGCCCTGGGATTTCTTTGGAAGGAATGATGCTAAAGCTGAAACTCCAGTACTTTGACCACCTCATGCGAAGAGTTGACTCATTGGAAAAGACTCTGATGCTGGGAGGGATTGGGGACAGGAGGAGAAGGGGATGACAGAGGATGAGATGGCTGGATGGCATCACCGATTCGATGGACGTGAGTCTGAGTGAGCTCCGGGAGTTGGTGATTAACATCGAGGCCTGGCATGCTACGATTCATGGGGTCGCAAAGAGTCGGACACGACTGAGCGACTGAACTGAACTGAACTGAAAATCACTGCAGATGGTGACTGCAGCCTTGAAATTAAAAGATGCTTGCTACTTGGAAGAAAAGCTATGACCAACCTACACAGCATGTTAAAAAACAGAGACATTACTTTGACAACAAAGTTCCATCTAGTCAAAGCTATGGTTTTCCCAGTAGTCATGTATGGATGTGAGGGTTGGACTATAAAGAAAGCTGTGTGCTGAAGAATTGATGCTTTTGAACTGTGGTGTTGGAGAAGACTCTTGAGAGTCCCTTGGACTGCAAGGAGATCCAACCAGTGCATCCTAAAGGAAATCAGACCTGAATATTCATTGAAAGGAGTGATGCTGAAGCTCAAACTCCAATACTTTGGCCACCTAATGCAAAGAACTGACTCATTTGAAAAGACCCTAATGGTGGGAAGGATTGAAGGTAGGAGGAGAAGGGGGAAACAGGATGAGATGGTTGGATGGCATCACTGACTCAATGGACATGAGTTTGAGGAAGCTCTGGGAGTTGGTGATGGACAGAGAAGCCTGGTGTGCTGCAACCCATGGGTTTGCAAAGAGTTGGATGCAACTGAGTGACTGAACCGAACTGAAAAACAACCCAGATACTCATTAATATACACAAGAACTAAACAAAAGTTACATCGAAACAATGGAATATTCTGAAGTATTATTACATGTCATAACATGAATGAACGTCAGAAACATGCTAAGTGTCAAAAGCCAGTCACAGAAGACTACGTATTATGTGGCTGCATCTATATGGCATGTCCGGAGTAGACAAATGTAGACAGACACAGGAGACTTGAGGTCGCCTAGGGTTAGAATTGGGGAGGGGCTGATGACTGAAAGCTGAGGCTGATGAATGTTCTAAAATTGATAATGGTGATGATTGCACGACTCTGTGATTATGCCAGGAAACACTGAATTGTACATTTTAAATGGGCTAATTGTATGGTATGTGAACTATACCTCAATAAAGGTATTTTCAAAAATAGTGGTCAATAATTTTAAATCAATGAGAAACACAGGGAATGTAAAAAGCAAAAAACTAAGACAGTATCAACATCTATGAGGAATTTGTACTAACTCAAAGATTGGTGGTGTTGAATAAAAAAAAAAAAAACTTGTAAATCACTCTTGCTGTTGAAACAGCTGACCCCTAGGTTAGGAAGAAGCAGGTACTAATAGAAGTTTCATTTCTCCTCCTCAGTATTGAGGGGAACCTTGAACTGGGACTATTACTTAGAATTTTGTAAACAACAAAATACATATTAAAATGTTTTATTCAAAGCATAGGAAAGAGGATTTTAAACTTGGATGTTCTCTCTCAGTTTCTGAGAATTTCTTTCTTTCTTAAACTCTTTTGTGGCACATATTCCAAAGCAAGGTGCTTGGTCAGCAGCGATGCGGTGCTTGCTGGTAAGCTTTGCCGTGCGTGGCTCACTATTCTCTTCCACGAGGCAAAGGAGCCAAAATCAAACATAACAGGAGTAAGGCTGGAAATAGGAGAAAGCCTTTTACAGGTAATCTCAGGTGCTGGGAGTCACAGCCACCTTTCTTGGGGAGGTGAGTAGAATTTCATTCCCTATTCCTTCCAATCTAGTCAGAGGGCTTCAGAGAGACTATTTGGAGGCCGTGATGTTTATTTTTTACACATTATGTCTGATTCAAGACTGAGAGAAGTTGAGGAGGTAAAGAGAAACCGGCAGAGGAAAAGTCTGCGGCCAAGAAGGAGAGAGAAACTGGCGTGAAGCCAGCTTTTTAAAGTACTCGCCTGAAAGGCCCACCTGTAGCCACTCTAGTTAAGAAAAGGAGAGCCAGCAAGATGTGTGTTTTTTCTTGATTTTTATTGGAGTATCGTTGATTTACAATGTTGAGTTAGCTTCAGGTGTGCAGTAAAGTGACTCGCTTATACATACACATCCACCCACTCTCCTGTAGATTCTCGTCCCACGTGGGTCATTGGAGGATGGAGTAGAGGCCCCTGTGCTGCAGAGTAGGTCCTTAGTAGTTCTCCATTTTATATAGTAGTGTGTGTATGTTCCCTGGTGGCTCAGATGGTAAAGAATCTGCCTGCAATGAAGGAGACCCAGATTCTATCCCTGGGTTGGGAAGACCCCCTGGAGGAGGGCATGGCAACCCACTCCAGCATTCTTGCCTGGAGATTCCCATTGACAGAGAAGCCTGGCGGGCTATAGTCCATAGGGTTGCAAAGCGTCAGACACGACTAATACCCACAGTGTGTGTATGTTAATCCCAGTCTCCCCGTTTATCCCTTCCCCCTTGAAACCATAAGTTTGCTTTCTACATCTGTGACTCCATCTGTTTTGAAAATAAGTTCATTTGTACCATTTTCTTTTTAGATTCCATGCATAAGCAATATCATATAATATTTGTCTTCCTCTGACTTCACTCACTTCAACAATGTCTGGCTCCACCCATGTTGCTGCAAGCTCAATATAAAAAACAAAACAACCCAATCAAAAAAAAAAAGGGGGGGGGTGGAAGATCTAAATAGACCTTTTTCCAAAGAAGACATACAGATGGCCAAAAAGCACATGAAAAGATGCTCAACATCACTAATTAATAGAGACACACAAATCAAAACTACCATGAGGTCTCACCTCACAGTGGTCAGAATGACCATCATCAAAAAATCTTCTAACAATAAATGCTGGAGATGGTGTAGAGAGAAGGGAAACTTCCTATACTGTTAGTGGGAATATAAATCGGTGCAGCCACTATGGAAAACGGTATGGAGGTTCTTTAAAAAGAGACAAGCAAAACTACCACATGATTTGGCAGTTCCACTCCTGGGCATATATCCAGAGAAAAACGCCATCTAGAAGGGCACACGCGCCCTAATGTTCATTGCAGCACTGTTCACAATGGCCAAGACATGGAAGCAACCTAAATGTCCACCAGCAGAAGAGGGGCTAAAACTGTGGTACGTATATGTGTACACAATGGAATGCTACTCAGCCACAAAAAAGAGAGCCAGCAAGGTTTTGAAATGCAAGATGAAACAGGTCCCAAAGTGCTATTGAAGTAATTATCCACAAGTGTATCGCTTCTCCTTTTCTTCTCTGTGTTTCCCAGAGGGGCCCAGGTCCTGGTTGTTGACTTGGATGGAGCCGAGTGTGGGAAGAGCTTGGGGTGACGGAGGGAAGGCTGGCCGGGCCCTTCACCTCCATATCCTCAGCTCCCGAGGACCTGGGGGAGGAAAGGCCAGCTCACTGCGGCCCAAGCTCAGGTTTTTCATTACTGTGTTGAATTGACAGCAAATGGTTTGACCAGATGATCTAATATATGATGTCGTGGATTTTATATTGTATCACCACCAAAGACAGAATTGCTGACGAGACGCTAGCACTTGAACTTGAATTAAGTTGGTGTACAGTCCTGCTTTCCCCCTTCTATTAAGAAAATAAACTGTGTGTATTAGCATTTGAATGGGATAATCAGTTTCCATTCATGCATTTATCCACGCTGAGTTCTAAAGGACGGCAAGATGGGAAAGCCTATTTAAAATGCTCCTCACATGATTTTCACCAGCTTTTATTTCATGGCAAGTATACACACAGAGTAGTCGATCAAACTGTTTGATTCAACCATTGTTGAAATGTCAAAATTCAGCAGTTTTTAACATTTTACTGTATCTGCTCTATCAGCTTATCCAGCTATAAAAATTCATGTATGAGTTTACCTTTTTATACTTTCAGTTCAGTTCAGTTCAGTTCAGTCGCTCAGTTGTGTCCGACTCTTTGCGACCCCATGAATCACAGCACGCCAGGCCTCCCTGTCCATCACCAACTCCTGGAGTTCACTCAGACTCATGGCCATTGAGTCGGTGATGCCATCCAGCCATCTCATCCTCTGTCGTCCCCTTCTCCTCCTGCCCTCAATCCCTCCCAGCATCAGAGTCTTTTCCAATGAGTCAACTCTTTGCATGAGGTGGCCAAAGTACTGGAGCTTCATACTTTAGCTGAACCAAATCACATGAAGTTGTTGACATCATGACAAGCCACATCATACTCACCATTTTCAACATATTTGAAAGTCAGAAGAATGGGAATTCTTCCATCACAGGTGGATTGGGTTGTTTTAGCTCAATCCTCTTACTGATAGCAACCATGTGTGTGTCAGTCACTAAGTCGTGTCCGACTCTTTGTGACTCCATGGACTGTAGCCAGCAAGGCTCCTCTGTCCATGGGATTCTCCAGGCAAGAATACTAGAGTGAGTGGTCATTCCCTCCTCCAGAGGATCTTCTCAACCCAGGGATCGGACCCAGGTCTCCTACATTGGCAAGTGGATTCTTTACTATCTGAACCAAAGTGCTGGACATCGATAGCAACTATAAATATTTAATAAA
The DNA here is from genome assembly GCF_042477335.2 of Ovis canadensis. NCBI lineage: Eukaryota > Metazoa > Chordata > Mammalia > Artiodactyla > Bovidae > Ovis > Ovis canadensis. The sequence goes on from NC_091256.1 coordinate 86,872,143, forward strand.
GTATTAAAAGCTGTTGGAAGGCAGTAGTGCACTACCAAGACATTGAGGAATTTCAGGGCCAAGATTTAAGAGAAGGGAAGCACAGGGATTTCATCCCAGCATGCAGGAGGCACTTCCGTTCTCACAGGGCTTCCCTGGCAGCTCAGACGGTTGCGTCTGCCTGCAATGCAGGAGACCCGGCTTCGGTCCCTGGGTCTGGAAGATCCCCTGGAGAAGGAAATGGCAACCCACTCCAGTATTCTTGCCTGCAGAATCCCATGGACGGAGGAGGCTGGCAGGCTACAGTCCATGGGGTTGCAAAGAGTCAGACACGACTGAATGACTTCACTTTCGTTCTTTCTCCCCTCAGAGCAATCCTTGATTCGGGACTGATGCTAAGAAGACTATGATGACATGCATAGCTATCAGCAGACCCTGGGGTCTGTTAGGAACCTAACAGTGGTTTGCAGAGCCTGCAAGAGAATAGAAAGCTCTAGGGACTTGAAAAATGAGAGTATGTGAGAAGCAGATACAGACTGTCTAGGGACCCAAATCCACCTCAACACCATCTCAATCCAAACTGGATAAAGGTGATGTGCAGTAGTCAGTGTTTCTAGGCTAGCTGTCAGTTGGGAACAGAAATAAATTCTCTGGGGGTAAGATGACATCATTCATAACCTTATATTGCACCTAAGTTTTCATCTTGAATGTCCTTTATTCATTTTTTAAAAAATGAAAATAAAAGATGTGTGTTTTGGAAGGGGAATAAAACAGATGATAAAACACCTCTTCAACTTCAGCTTCGAATATGCACAAGTAAACTCTAAGAGAGCAACTCTAAACAAAATCCAAACTCACCCCCAACGGAAACCAAGAAGCCAGATACGCTGACACACAGCAGAATGGAAGACAGCAGACCATTTCTGGATGGGAGAATTCAGTTGAAAGAAGGCAAGGAAGTCAGTTCTCTCAGGCAGTAGAACATTTTTACAGGCTACAGCCTGACAGAACTCATTACTCAGCACTTTGCAATGGAGTGAAGCCTTGGGTTTAAAGAAAAAGCCCACTGACATTCCAGCCACAGGTACCAGTGAGGTGGGCGAGGGCAGTAATGTCCACTGAGAAAGGGGGCAATGGGGAAATGAGGCTAGAGAGCGCGAAAAGACGGGCCCGACTTTCGGGTGTGATTTCTCTGTAAATCACCAAATGATTCCTGCTGGGCTTTTTGTGGCTGTGCTGGGTCTTCCTTGCCATGTGGCCTTTCTCTAGTTGTGCAGAGTGGGAGCTGCCTTCGTTGCAGTTCCTGGGCTCCTTGTTGCGGATCACGGAATCTAGAGCACGTGGGCTCCAGGGGCTGCAGCTCCTGGGCTTTAGGGCACAGGCTCAGTAGTTGTGGCACCCGGGCTTAGCTGCTCCGAGGCATGTGGGAATCAGGGAATTAACTTGTGTCTCCTGCACTGGCAGGTGGATTCTTTACCACTGAGCCATGAGGGAAGCCCCTCCAAATGACTCTTGAATATCTATGTATTGTGCAAACTCAAAGGAACTCAGATAAGGATCAAAAATAATTGAAATAAGATTTGAGCTGCCACTGCAAAATCAACGCTCAGCCTGAGCCAGGCACGGAGGGATACAAGACAATCCCGTCTCCACAATACAACATTCAGGGAGTCTAGGACACAAGACAAAATTATGTGGCACACAAATAGAGGAACATGGCCAGGCACACTCCCGGAGGTTGTTGAAGAGCAAACATCTGCATGCTGACAGCAAGGCTACAAATCAGGGGGGAGTTCTACTCAAAAGCCGCCTGCGTGTGAGGGAAGCAGAGGGCTGCTGCCTGTCCAGGAGGTCATCACCTACTTTAGAGCAGAGAGGACACACGTGGCATTGAGAGGGCTTGTAGGAAAGTGGCCACAGCGCAGAGAGAGCCTCAGAGAAAGTACCAGTGGAGGGAGACACCGAGTAACCCATGTCCTTAATAACATTGCTAAGATAAACAGAGATGTTCAGTTCAGTACAGCTCAGTTGCTCAGTCGTGTCCTATTCCTTGCAACCCTATGGACTGCAGCACACCAGGCTTCCCTGTCCATCACCAATTCCCGGAGTTCACCCAAACTCATGTCCATTGAGTTGGTGATGCCATCCAGCCATCTCATCCTCTGCTGTCCCCTTCTCCTCCCGCCTTCAATCTTTCCCAGCATCAGGGTATTTTCCAATGAGTCAGTTCTTTGCATCAGGTGGCCAAAGTATTGGAGTTTGAGCTGCAGCATCAGTCCTTCCGATGAATATTCAGGACTGATCCTTTAGGATGCACTGGTTGTATCTCCTTGCAGTCCAAGGGACTCTCAAGAGTCTTCTCCAACACCACAGTTCAAAAGCATCAGTTCTTTGGCGCTCAGCTTTCTTTATGGTCCAACTCTAACATCCATACAATACTACTGGAAAAATCATACCTTTGACTAGACAGACCTTTCTTGCTAAATTAATGTCTCTGCTTTTTAATATGCTGTGTAGGTTGGTCATAGCTTTTCTTCCAAGGAGTAAGTGTCTTAATTTCATGGCTGCAGTCTCCATCTGCAGTGATTTTGAAGACCAAAAAATAAAGTCTGTTTCCATTGTTTCCCCATCTATTTGCCATGAAGAGATGGGACTGGATGCCATGATCTTAGTTTTCTGAATGTTGAGCTTTAAGCCAAATTTTTCATTCTCCTTTCACTAAGAGGCCCTTTAGTTCTTCTTTGCTTTCTGCCATTAAGTGTGGTGTCATCTGTGTATTTGAGGTTACTGATATTTCTCCCAGCAATCTTGATTCCAGCTTGTGCTTCATCCAGCCTGGCATTTTGCACGATGTACTCTGCATATAAGTTAAATAAGCAGGGTGACAATATACAGCCTTGACGTACTCCTTTCTTGATTTGGAACCAGTCTGTTGTTCCATGTCTAGATCTAACTGTTGCTTCTTGAACTGTATACAGATTTCTCGGGAGGAAGGTCAGGTGGTCTGGTATTCCCAAAAGGCTTTTGTGTAGTCAATAAAGCAAAAGTAGATGTTTTTCTGGAACTCTCTTGCTTTTTCGATGATCCAATGGATGTTGGAAATTTGATCTCTGGTTCCTCTGACTTTTCTAAATCCAGCTTGACATCTGGAAGTTCATAGTTCATGTACTGTTGAAGCCTGGCTTGGAGAATTTTTGAGCATTACTTTGCTAGCATGTGAGATGAGTGCAATTGTGTGGTAGTCTGAGCATTCTTTGGCATTGCCTTTCTTTGGGATTGGAATGAAAACTGACCTTTGCCAGTCCTGTGGCCACTGCTGAGTTTTCCAGATTTGCTGTCATATTAATGCATATAGATCTTATTGGACTATTAATGTACCAACACACAAGAATAAAGATCAATCACAATTACTGATAGAAGAAAGAGTTTGTTTCTAATAATGTTCAGCAGGTATGAAACTTAATGATGCCTTGGCAAAACAAGGGCAAAGTTTAGAACAAATTTCATTGTTTTTTTTGATAATCCAAAATAAACCATTATTCTAAATACAAGTTATCTGCATTAATGATGGAGTATTATTCATAGAATAAAATTAGGGACTTCCTTGGCATTCCAGGGGTTAAGACTCTGTGCTTCTGAAGCAGTGTGTGGGTTCGATCCCTGGTAGAGAAACTAAGGACCTACATCACATGCTACATGGTAAGGCCAAAAGGTGAAAAAACAAAAACAAATAAAAATAAAATTAGATTATTAAAATTAAAAAACCTCTGTTCTTTTAAGATGTTTCTGAAATAGGCTTCTGTAAAATTGGACGGGAAAAAAAAATGGTCCATAATCTATGAAAGCTTTAGAAACACTACTTTATGTAGCCCCCATAAGCATTTCTTGAAATAAGCAGGTTTTTAGACCATCCTTCTTTCTCTACATAGGTTGGAAATTTTTACACACACTCACAAATACACATGCCCTCAAATAGATTGTAAATGAATGTTTATCTGCATTGATTTTACCTCCTGTGAAGAAGTTATAAGCAAAGTGTTTTCACTGGAATTCTTCCTTTGTTGAAAGTAGAACTATAGTAGCTTATAATGCTTTCTTTATACAGAGAATCAGTGACAGGTGGACAATATAAAAATTTAAAAAGTAATCAAAAAGACAGCATTTTCTTAATCAGTAAAAGGTTTTAAATGTACTATCTGGAAATCATTTTTCATGTATAACTTGATAGAAATACTTCTTGTGCAAATACTAATTGGTCATAATCATCTTAGAAGAAATGAATACCAATTTTATGCTGCTTCACTATATCCTAGCAGTATAATTTACCAAGTAAATAAACTGTTTATACTAAAATTCTGTGACATGAAAAATTAAGCATTTGGGAGAGTCAACAAAAACCACAGTTTGGAAAATTCTCAGTACCAAGAGTGCCCAAAACACTTTATTGGAAGACAACAACAACAAAAATTCTCTAGTTACCTTCAATATATTCTACAATACATCAATATGGTCTTTAGATCTATTCTAACCAGGTCTCAGACAATTTCTAATTAAGTTTAATCCTTACTCCAACAAATAGTTAAATGGTCTTTCCATTTCTGGCTATTACTGATTTATTTCTAACAGTTAAGAACTGTCCTGGCCCCCATTTCTAGACAGACTTTGGGACCCGATCAGACTGCAAACAGCCACTGGAGGTAGGCGTCTGCGGCCCAGGAACCACGGGTGCAGGGTTGGCAGCAGCGACCCAAAGCTATGAAAAATGGGTGGTGTTTCATAAATGAATCATCTTCAGGTCTGTGCTCAGGGACTAGAGTTTCTATTACAACCTTGCTCTCCCCAGGTCAAATTATAGCCCCACTCAGTTCCAAGTCTAAGGTTTTTAGTATGTGATGAGGTGGGCTGAATTTGCCCAATGTGTCCGGAGGGGCTCAGTTGCCCATCTGGATGGTCGTCAGGAAGCAGGGGTCAATGGCATTTGTGGGGTTATTTTATCCTCTTCTCACTTCTATGTGAGTTGGCAGACTCTTAACTTTTCAACATTTATTTTGGACAAATGCCTCAATTTACCTATAAAACAGAAACACTGAGCTACTCTTTTCCCTTTAGGAATATGATTATACGCAAACTAATGCACTATTTTAAGATGACAGCCATGGATAACAGTGTTGGAATCATGTCGTGACATCAGTTTGTTACCTGAATAAAGCTATTAAATAAGAGAAAGAAAGAATATAAAGTTTATTTGTTACATATATCTTTTTAACTTTAATACAAAGTCAGATTTTTAAAAGTTGTACAAAGAAACCTAAAACCACTTTCCATCTGCATGATGAGCTTTCCCGTGTCTTTTCTTGTACAGGCTGAGACGCTTGCCTCTGCTAATAAGGAAGGCTGAGCGTGTCCATCACCATCTGAATAGCTTTCAGAGGAGTCATGATTTCTTCCACATTATCTCTTCTCAAAACCCAGTCTGGTTTGAGTCTGTGAGAAGAACAAAAACCTTTCATTAACTGAGTTCTTCTCTTAAGAGAGTCATGTCCACTGCTTTGTCTTAACTGAAAGGTGGCCCTTCGTGGACACATCACCCCCTCCAGGCCCCTCACACAGGTGGGAGGCTTCCTGTTATAACTTCAGATCATTACTCCCTATCTTCCCCAAGGATGATGGTGGCTCCTTTGAAGCTCAGGATATTCAGCCATGAAACCCCAGGGTTTTGTATGTAAACCTGGTTCCTGGTCTCCACTGGACTCCGGTCCCGTCTCAGAACTCCAAATCCTTGCAGCCAAAGAGATGACCCCCTCTTCTGTCCGTTTCTTCCCCTTTCCTGCAGCTCCACCCCTTGTCACATGACCACACGATAGACTGGCACCACCCTCAGAAGGTGCCCAGCCTTCCAGCCCCAACCGCCACTTGGGATTCAGCCACATCCTTCAACTTAACATGTCCATGCTCGCAGGCTCCGCCCACTGGGGGCCCACCTCCTGGACCTCAGTGCAAGCCTGCCCCCAGCACAGCACTGCACACCTTTGCTCCCCGCTGCATACCTTTCCCCCCTGTCTGCCTTTGGTACCCAGTATAATCTCCTTTGCAAATGCTGTTAACGCTATTGTCGCTCTTTCCTACTGAATTCAGCTGGAAAGTTCTAGACGGATTCCCAGTTGAATCCAGGCATCTGCCTTTTCCGTTCCTGCATGCTGAACGGTGCTAAAGAGAAACTACACAACCAGGCTGGCTGATTGTACACCAGCGACTGAAACCACCTAGAAATTGCTTCCTTTCTCTTTCCCCAAGATGACTATTTTATTTTTCAAATGTCCCCTCCACACCCTCCCCCATCTGCGGCGGAGTTAATGTTTATTATCTCCTTCACTGAGAAAATAGCATCATATCCATCTTCCTCACATGAATCCCTATCACTATATGCAATTCCATTTTCTTACTCTTTCCAGTGAAAATTCCAAATCTCAATTAATTGGGGGGTGGGGAGGGGAGTGGTCACACAGAGTGGGTGTTTCCCTATCATGGACGAGCACTGTGTGAAGAGAGAGATGAAATCTAGGCCACGTAAGATGTAGATGAACCTCACAAAGGTGTATTTATCAAGCTAAATAGAGAAGTTTGTCACAGAAAGCTGCCTATGTTTGATCCCATGTATGGGACACAGCAGAAAAGACACAGCTAAAGATACTAAAATCATGTCAGTAGTTTCCAGGATCAGGGGTCAACGTGAGAGAACTGACTGAAAGGGGCACAAGGGAACTTTGTTGTGAGAGAAATATTTTATCTCAGAAAAGGTGCATATATACTGTTTGGAGTTTTACCCGCCCACTCTCCCCAACAACGGCCCCCCCAAAACAAACCCCTGACTGTGTCCTGATGTTGGGAAAGATTGAGGGCTGGAGGAGAAGGGGATGACAGAGGATAAGATGGTTGGATGGCATCACCGACTCAATGGACATGAGTCTGAACAAGCTCCGGGAGATAGTGAAGGACAGGGAGGCCTGGAATGCTGCAGTCCATGGGGTCGCAAAGAGTCGGACGTGACTGAGCGACTGAACAACAAATGTCAAAAGCGGGGGTGGGGGGAAGAATCTTCATTAATATGTGAATAGTTCTACAATGTAATTCATATTAAAATACACCAAGTTCTTAAATAAACATCATTCGTAGAAAAGGTGGTGGAGGTGCTCAGTAGCGTCCGGCTCTCTGCAGCCCTGTGCACCACAGCCCGCCAGGCTCCTCTGTCCATGGGATTCCCAGGCAAGGATACTGGAGGGCGTTGGCATTCCTTCCTCCAGGGGATCTTCCCCACCCAGGGACTGAACCCACATCGCATTTCCTGCTTGGCAGGCGGATCCTTTACCACTGAGCTACCCGGGAAACCCTGGCTCAATGAACAAATGAACACTTGGTGACACGCAGCTGCAGGGCACATTTACTGCTCACCTTGAAACCATTCTGGTTCTTACAGGTGTTTCTGGAAAAAAGGAAAGGCTCACAGAAGAATTCTTCTTTTGTTTACAAAGGATTCTTTCAGTATTCACTTTATGCTTATGAGCTGTAAGTTTGTAGAGACTATAAATACGGTCGACAACTTTGGACCTACTTTGAACATCCTAAAAAAGAAAATGTATGTTTATTAAACTAGTTTATGTTTATTAAAATAGGATTAAACTTCATATCCTTTCTTTGCCAGAAAAATCAATCACAGTTAACAAACGCTGTGCAGTAACTGACAAGCTTTTAACCGTAAAAAGCCATGCTCTCCAAGTGCAGCAGTTAGACTGGTTTAAACTATAAACTAATTTAAAAGAATAACAAAGAGGGCAAACACTCAAAAATGATACACTTAATTCCATACCGAATAAAAAAAGCGAACATTAGAGTCAATATACCTATTCTACATCGTTACCAAGTCTCGTGAATTCTACCTCCTCAAAGATTCCAGCGTTACCCACCTACCTCTCACAGAAGCAGCCCCAGGTCAAGCACAGTCTCTGGCCCAGACCCCTGAGTGCCTACACTTGCCTCCTTCCTTGATGGTCTCCCTACCTCTACACACTCTCCCAAACCCATTCTTCAATCAGCAGCCAAGGTGATGTTAAAACTTAAACTGGAACATATTCCTCTGCTTAAAACACCTTTAGCGGTTTCCTGCAGTTCTCAGGATAAAGGTCACAATCCTATCCTGGCCCACGGTGAGACCTGCTGACTGCACACCTGGAGAGGGTAACGCAGAGACCTCACCAGGGGATGCCTGACACGTCTTTACATCACAGCGAGAGGATGAGAAGCCAATACACTGGGCTGCTTCCTTGTTTGCACGGTTCTTGCTTCCCTCAAGTACATGGAAGCCGGTTGCTCCTGTGTGTGCCCAGTCACGTCCGACTCTTTGGGGTCCGATGGACTGTGGCCCACCAGGCTCCTCTGTCCATGGAGGTTTCCAGGCGAGAATGCTGGAGTCGGTTCCCGTTTCCTACTTCAAGGGCTGTAATAAGGTCTACTTCTAGAATTCAGCTCCTTTGACATGTGAGGAACAATCAGGTCAGCCCAAAAAGAAGGTGTGAACACACACAAAACCCTATTTAAGTTATGATACTTTCCGCATAAAAGTCTTGGGCTTAAGAACATGCAAAAATTACCGCAAAGGAAAAAAAGCTGATGAATACTCACCGAAGCGCGAGTTGTCGTCTTTAATAAAACAGCCAACAAACAACAGGTTTTTGTGAAAATGCTTCTGCTCTTGTCGGCGACTTTGTCACCAGACTTTTCCTGGTACATCTGCAGAAGCTCCAGCAGTGTATCTACACAGTTTTCGACATCATAAATCGCTGAAGTCGTCTTCTCATACTGGAGGGGAACAGAACCAGGTTACGAGTTACAATGAGGGCAGATTCTCTTAGAAACACCAACTGAGAAGGAGGCTTAGAGACAAATTTTGGACCATCTGCATCAAGAGCGAGGACTTTATGAGATGACTTTCTGAGGTCATTTCTGGATCCATCTTGTATGCAGATGTGCCTTTTAATGTTTTTCTTCCAACCTACTTTATTTATTTATTTATTTAGTTTTTTAGTTTTTTAATTTTAAAATCTTTAATTCTTACATGCGTTCCCAAACATGAACCCCCCTCCCACCTCCCTCCCCATAACATCTCTGTGGGTCATCCCCATGCACCAGCCCCAAGCATGCTGCATCCTGCGTCAGACATAGACTGGCGCCCAACCTACTTTAAAGTTCCACAAAAAATGAATCAAATCTGAAATCTCTGAAAATGCACACCTTGATGTAAATGAAAACAAGGTAAAAAACAAGGACATTTTAGCGAGACCCTCTCAGAAAAAACATACCATCTCTGTGATAGATAATCATAGCTGTGATAGGCACTCATAGCTGTGATAGGCACTCGTAGCTGTGATAGGCAATCATAGGTTAAGATAACCATAATGGTAAGAAGAAGGTGAGCTTGCTTTAAAATAAATAAATGTGATGATCATTAGCCAAGAATCTATCTTTCGTGCTTCAATTGTGAATCGCATCATTAGATTCATGTTGACATCTGCATGGCAACAGATAATGCTACTGGTACTAAGAAAAAAACAGCAAAGCGATGTGAACACTTAGCACTTGTTTGGCACATCTGTGGATTAAGCACATTATGTGCACGGATTCATTTATTCTCACAATAATATTATGAGAAAGGTATGATGACTACCGTCAGTTTACATTAAAAAAAGGGAAGCACAGAGAGGCTGAGTAACCCAGAGTGAGCGGCAGAGCTGGGATGCAAGCCCAGGCAGTCTGGCATCAGAGCCTCTCAACCACCACTCCTCAAAAAGAAAAAAACCCAGGGGAAGTCTCGAAGTTACGGCTGATAGATAGGGCGAGGAGGATAAACCTGCCATGTCAACATCTCTGCATGTGTTAAAGTTTGGTGGAGACTACCTTGAGAAGTCCAAGGCCAAAAGGCTGACATTCATACCTAGAGTGTCCCAGGGAGCCCGAGTACAGCGGTGGTATCAGCCTGTTTTGCCACATGTGATAGGAAGAGGTGCTGCTACCCTGGTACAGCACAGCGTGTGGAGGGTCGGCTCTGGCAGGGGATATATGTGAGCCCACGTCCGGCCCCACCACTGACCACACGCTGGTCCTTGGGCTGGGACCCTCCCTCCTGTAAGGATGATTATTCCTTCATTACAAGATGGGAGTGAAAAAACTGGCTTGAATCTCAACATTAAAGACTTGAAGATCGTGGCATCTGGTCCCATCTCTTCATGACAAATAGGGAAGAAGTGGAAGCAGTGACAAATTTTCTTGGGGTCCAAAATCACTGGGGACAATGACTTCAAGCCATGAAATTAAAAGACGGTTGGTCCTTGGAAGGAAAGCTATGACAAACATCTCTTTGCCAATAAAGGTCCATATAGTCAAAGCTATGGTTTTTCCAATAGTCATGTACAGATCTGAGAGTTGGACCATAAAGAAAGCTGAGCACTGAAGAACTGATACTTTCAAATTGTGGCACTGGAGAAGACTCTTGAGAGTCCCTTGGTCAGCAAGGAGATCAAACCAGTCAATCCAAAAGGAAATCAACGCTGAAAATTCATTGGAAGGACTGACGCTGGAACTCCAATACTTTGGCCACCTAATTTCTGATGAGCCAACACATTGGAAAAGACCCTGATGCTGGGAAAGATTGAAGGCAGGAGAAGGGGGTGACAAAGGATGAGATGGTTAGATAGCATTACCAATTCAAGGGACGTGAATTTGAGCAAACTGTGGGAGATGGTAAAGGAGAGGGGAACCTGGCAGGCAGCAGACCATGGGGTCGCAAAGTAGGACATGACTGAACAGAAAACAACAACAAAATGGGAAGGATGATACAAACCACCTCAGAGGATTAACATGAGGACTTAATTAAATGATGCATGAAAAGCACTAGCACGTGGTTAGCAAGTCCTTGATAAATGCTTGCCATCACTGCTATCAACACTACAAAAGCAAAAGAAATAAAATCATAACATTCAGCGTTTCTATGTACAGCTATGTTACATGAGTCAGCATATCCCCCTAAAACCCTGGCATGTAGTAAACGCACTGTAACTTGGAGATCTCAGCTCTAGAGAAAGTAAGCATAGACCTAACTTGCTGGAGGAGAGCTCTGGACCACGGGACGCTTCACAATCGAGCTGGAAAGTACCTTGGCGACATTAAGCAAGACTTGCACGGCGTATCTGATGACCTCCATACACGGGACGCTCCGGTTACAGCTTCGGATCAAGACAAATACTTTAGAGATTGCTCCGCTCTGGGCCATCTTCTCGCAGCAAACTGAAGACAATCTAGTAACTGCCTCTGAAAGAGGAAGAAAAAAAAGAGATATATTCACAACAACAGAAATCAGCATCTTAACTACTCGTGTGTGCTAAGTGGCTTCAGTCCTGTCTGATTCTTTGTGACCCTACGGACTATAGCCCACCAGGCTCCTCCATCCATGGGGATTCTCCAGGCAAGAATGCTGGAGTGGGCTGCCATGCCCTCCTCCAGGGGGTCTTCCTGACCCAGGGATCAAACCCACATCTCTTACATCTCCTGCACTGGCAGGCAGGCTCTTTACCACTAGCGCCACCTGGGGAGCCCCTTCTTTGCCTACTCTAAGGTAAAAATGCATTTCTAACCTTCTACAAAATACTGTGGAAACAAACTAACCCAGGTGCTTCAGGGCCTCAAGCACAGTGGAAAGGTACTTGTACGTCAGGAGATGGTGCAGGGCAAATACTGTTCTGTGGTAGAGCTTGTTTTCTTCCCGAATCTCCCTGTTAACACACTGAAGTCTCTGTCGAATGGCTTTAGTTTTTGAAGTATCATTTTTCTTCCTCCAAGAATATCCTCTCCATAGTGCCTTAAAGAGACAAACCAGTAACTTGAAGATTGCAACCCCTGATGTTGTGAATTTATATCTGTATCTACTTCCAAAGAAAGTAAATATTTTCAGTAAAATTATATGATGCAGTCAGACACTTTGCAAGTAGAACTTCAATTCAGGATCTAATAAAGAGCAAAATAAATTTTTTTAAGAAGAAATACGTATAATATTCCTGCATATGAGCTAAAATAGCATTCATTGGTCAAAGGTGGCTAACTGTATTCAAAATGAAAAAAATACCTTTGCAGCTCTGTCATCAACTTCCTACAGGGAATTTGAAAATAAAGTGCTTAACAATGAAATTATGGTAGCATAGTGCTTATGAATGATTCTATTGGCCAGCCTTAGTTTTCTAGAATGTGTGCGATTGTGCTTTTTGAAATGTTAGATGTAGAATTCCCGGGTGGTCCAGTGGTTAGGACTCAGCACTTTCCATGCTGTGGCTTGAGTTCAATTCCTGGTTGGGGAACAAAGATCCTGCAAGCCTTGAGGTATGGCCAAAAAATAAAATAAAATAAAATGTTAGGTATCATGTAGATGAATTGCAAAATCATAATATTTTCAGTTACCTGAATTTTAGCGATTCTTTTGTTCAAGTTTTCCTGCTTTTTACGGAGGAGGAAATGGCGGACAGCTCTCTGTATTACGGAGGCAGCCCTGCTGTGCTGGCTGGCTTGTTCTCGAGCTTCACGCTGAATGTTCACGATGCTGTGTTTCTGAAGAAACCTCTTACGCTGTGATCTTGCTCGAAACCATCTCTGTTTAAGACGGATGAAGATCTTTATTATTTCCGGTTTTTAAAAATGAATGTATACATATATATACAAATGAAATAAATAGAACATTATATTGAATACCTTTCAACCCTCCCCAGTGGCATTACTTTTCCACTCAAGTTAGTGCAGATCCTTCCAGGCCACAGTATGTGAGTGTGAGTGTGTGCCTGTGCAAGTGTGTGCATGTGAATTCAACCCTGCACAACATATTCCTCATTTCATAATTTATATAAATCTTATTAAGCTGTGTATTCAATTACTTTATTGAACATACACAAATGGGATTCTTATTCAGAATACATAAAGAACTCATAATTTATTAAGAAAAAAACACTCAACAGAAAAACAAGCAAGGTATATGGAAAAAAATCTTTTTAAAGCACATTATACACAGATAAGAATCTGAATAATCAACACAGGTGAAATGTTTTTTTCAGAATTGTTAGCAGTCAAAGGAAATCCAAAACAAAAATGATATAATTTGCCATTCATCAAAATGACAGAAATCACAGAGTCTTCCAGTGCCACAAGTTGGCAAGAATGTGGAGAGAGAAACAGGTACCCTCAGATGTTGCTAGCAGAGGAGTAAATGAGTCCAAAGCACCAGAGAATAATTCATAGCTTCAGTGCTGTGCCATAAAACATCAACTTATCTCTAAACCATCACGACATCCTAACAGCTGTGTGGCCAAAGCTAAATGTCATATAACCTTACTAGAGGTATTTGGAAATTGCTTATGAAATATCAAAAAACTTTAAACAAAAATTAGATCATAGTCTTAATGCAAAGGAAAGCTAACCTGAATACAGATGGCTGAGTTAAGCTGTTTATTGTTAGCGTTCTTCAGAGCCATGTGACGCCTGTAGGCTCTTTGAATTCTAAGAGCAGACAGGTGATAAAAGGCAGCTGCTGCGAAGTGAAGAAGCCGGATTTTGGCTCTCTGCTCCGAGATCTGAAGGAGAAAAAAAATTAACAATCAAATAGTTAACTCTTGAGACGATCAACCAATGCTTATTTCTGTATATCTTCAATATCAAGTTATATAAATTAGCAATAGCAAGTTAGCTTTTAACTATTAAAATTATCTACATTGTAACTTGAAGTAATTATATTCCTTTGCTGCTGTTGTTCAGTCCCTAAGTTGTGTCTGACTCTTTGCGACCCCACGGACTGAAGCACACCAGAATCCTCTGTCCACGGGATTTCCGGGACAAGAACACTGGAGTGGGGAGCCATTTCCACCTTCAGGGCATCTTCCCGACCCAGAGACTGAACTGCATCTCCTGCATTGGTAGGTGAATTGTTTACCACTGAGCCACAAGCCCCCAATTATATTCCTTACAATATGTTCAATGGTGAAACCCCTAACTGAGGGTATAGAAAGCAAAATTATATTTGGGCACTTCACTCAAGAATTTAATTAGGGGCTAGCTAAGGCTTAAAATGTACCAGTTGTACCAGGAGAGGTCTAGGAATACTAAACTCAGGAAGGGCTGGTGTGTTCCAAGCAGACTGGCTGGAGACGGTGATAACAAGCGGGACAAACATTGGACTGGATCTCTCCAGTGTTCCGGAGGAGGCACTGGCACCCCACTCCAGTACTCTTGCCTGGAGAATCCCATGGATGGAGGAGCCTGGAAGGCTGCAATCCATGGGGTCGTTGAGGGTCAGACACGACTGAGCGACTTCACTTTCACTTTTCACTTTCATGCATTGGAGAAGGAAATGGCAACCCACTCCAGTGTTCTTGCCTGGAGAATCCCAGGGATGGGGGAGCCTGGTAGGCTGCCGTCTATGGGGTTGCACAGAGTTGGACATGACTGAAGTGACATAGCAGCAGCTCCAGTGTTCTGGAGATGGTGATATCAAGCGGGACAAACATCTGACCGGATCCCTCCAGTGTCAGGCAGTGTCGCCATGTAGAGGACTCCTGTAGCAGAAGCTCCCAACAGGGGCCTTTGGCCTTCAGAATTCCAGCTTATACTCAATGAACAAAACACAGATTTCTCCTTTAAGTTTTTTTTTTCTGTTTGCCAGTGCCGCATATATAGGATGCCCAGGATGTTATGAATACCCTAGGGAGGATTCTTCCCTGCTGCAGGTGTGGACGTTATTGCAGATGGTCTTACAACGCCCTGACAGAGTTGCCTGTGGTAGCACAGGACGACGTGGATGACAACCTGCTTCACAGGTGGAGCCCTCACTCAGACTTCAGCTCCTTTGTTGAGATTTATTGCCCGAGAGAATCTATTTTGTATTTCTGGGAAGCATCTACGGGAAACAGATATCCTGCTTAAAAATACTCACCCTTTTCCTTACGAGCCAACCACGCACCAGTGCTTGTAGGACAACTGTAGATTTTTTTAATTCGACATATTTCATCCTCTGATGCTTCCCAGCCTTCCTGGCTCGTATGAATCTCTGTATGGTCAAAGCAGCTGATTTCTGCTGAAGAAACACCTGCCTTGCTTTATATCCTCTGAAATTTGCTTGGATCAAACAAGCAGCTTGATGTCTCTATAAGGAAAAATTTGCAAGTGACATTAACATATAGATATAATATTTCAACTCACTGGAGGTTCTGGAATTTCTCAATGTAAAATAAAATGTATAATTATATTTCTTAGTTTAAGATGTCATATGTCATAGATTTCAAAACCCATAGAGGTCTATAGCTGAAAGTGAAGTTTTACGGAGGTGTAAACCAGGAATTATAGATACCAGGTACTCTTCCCCTCTCTTCTTCTTAATACTCTTCATTATGAATGAGCAAAGGACTAATATTACTACAGGACAAAGGGACTTAGTAAAACAACTAGTTACACTCTAGAGAAGAGAATGGACGTCATAAGCAGCTATGAGGGAAGCTGTTGGCAGCTTCAAGAACTGTGGCGTAGTCCCAGCCCATCTTAGGTTCCTCAATTCCAGAACATCCTTACAATCAAATTCCAAGACATGTAAAATCTCTGGATTGAAACAGGAACTAGATTTGTTTTATGACACAGACCCCCACATATTAGTTGACTGACCTTGAGCAAATCCCTTTTTGTCTCCAGACCTTGCTTTACTCATCTATAAAATGGGAATGCTGACAATAACTATCTCGTGAGAATCCCCTTAGTAAATATATAATAGAAGCTGTAATAATAATAGTGGGTATATAATCATACATAGTGAATATTACATGAATGTAAAAATTTACAAGTAAACTTTTAATTTATTAAAAGATCATAGGTATCACTGCTATTCTAAAACTGATGCTAAATATTTTAACTAGATCACCAATTGTGGCTGAAAGAGTATGTGTTAGACTCATACAGACAGGATATGCTATATCTATTATGACTTTTTTTCAAACTTGGGTTTGAGAATACTTTACAAATACAGGTACACACACAAATATTTACAAATAGTATTTTTATGAGTGAATATAATTTTTAATTGACTGCAATGATGTACTTAAAATAAATGTATTGCTAAGTCACTTCAGTCATGTCCGACTGTGTGACCCCATAGACTGCAGCCCACCAGGCTCCCCTGTCCCTGGGATCCTCCAGGCAAGAACACTGGAGTGGGTTGCCATTTCCTTCTCCAGTGCATGAAAGTGACAAGTGAAAGTGAAGTCGCTCAGTCATGTCCGACTTAGCGACCCCATGGACTACAGCCTTCCAGGCTCCTCCATCCATGGGATTTTGCAGGCAAGAGTACTGGAGTGGGTTGCCGTTGCTTTCTCTGAAATAAATGTATAGTTAGGTCTTTGCTCTTTTTGTTTTCTATTTTCTAAAGTAGTTCTTTACACATGAATTGCTTTTTTTAACACCTACTTTCGTCACTAAGGATTGTTCATGAGTTGTTCTTCCAGAGAGTACAGCTCTCCATCTTCTCTGAATGATGACTGCTGATGCTCTCACATTCAAAAACCTACAAAGCGATTATTGGAAAGTGATTTCAAAGTAACTTATTCAGCAAGTATTTACTGCCCACCCCCATAAATACTAAAGGAGAAAGAAGGTAAAAGAAAGGCAATGGGAGAATAAACAAAAAGTAGAAATGAGTAATTTATATTAGGTTCTAGCAATCAGGATGGTACAAACACACACAGAGAGATACAAACAGATAACACAATGCAAAAGAAATTTTACAATTGGCAATATTTCAGTGGTCAAGAAATATTAAGTTCTAGAATGACAAAACATTCTGAACTGGATCAGGGAAAGTAGGATTAGCTGGATCTAGAGAAAAGCCTCAGTAAAGGGATGGTGGTAGAATGAGTGGTAGAGAATAAAACCTGAGTCCACATTGTAATCAAGTCTCTGAGCAGACAGAGGTGGTCAAGAAGAGAGCTCGGGAGGGGGGAACAGCATCAGCAAATGAGAAGGGGACACTCAACCGAAAGAAAAGATGAGCACCATCAAAAGACCGAAAAGAGACAGAACCGGAGAAAAACTTAAAATGTGAGGGACAGTGATTAAACTTTAGCATCAATATAGTAGTAATAGGCAACAACATAGAATGGGCAGGTCTTTATCTGTTTGTTCACAACTGTGTGGAAAAGACAGAGAGGTTAACCAAGTCATGTCACCACTTTTCCTAGAAAATAAGGCTGAATGTCAACAGGAAAACTAAATACTGGTCCTTAATAGCTGAGAAAAGCAACTCTCAGCTATTGTTAAGCCTGACTCTACCCATGGAATTAATCAAGAAATGCTTTTAACACAAGTGTGCTCTCCTAAAACAATCTTTAAACCACTGATACAATAATTCATCAATTCTGGGAACGGAAGAAAAAATTCTTACACTACGGAATAAACAATAGCATGAACAATCTGGTAAGAGCTTCTGAAAAGGTGTTTCAAAGAAATGAAGTAGGAAGAGGAAAATAGAATTAACATAGACAAGTTGGTAATTATGTCATCATTAAGGATAGAGAACAGGTGATAATACAAGGTTAAAAAAAAAAGGAAAGAAATGTTGCCAACAACTAAATCAACAAACAAAATGGACCAGTGCACTAACAAGCAAAGCAACAGTACTAGGCCCTTTTACCTACTTCCCATTCCTCCCTCTGTACCCTTATCCTTAAGAACCTCAGTTAATCAGATTTCAGTAAATACTTTCACTTCATGGCAAGTAGATGGGGGAAAAGTGGAAACAGTGACAGATTTTATTTTCTTGGGCTCCAAAATCGCTGTAGATGGTGACTGCCACCACGAAATGAAAAGATGCTTGCTCCTTGGAAGAAAAGCTATAACAAACCTAAACAGCATATTAAGAAGCAGAGACATCACTTTGCCAACAAAGGTCTATATAGTCAAAGCTGTTTTTCCAGTAGTCACGTTTTAGATCTAAGAGTTGGACCAGAAGGAAGGCTGAGCACCAAAGAATTGATGCTTTCGAATTGTGATGCTAAGAGAAGACTCTCGAGAGTCCCTTGGACTGCAAGGAGATCCAACCAGTCCATCCCAAAGGAAATCAGTCCTGAATATTCATTGGAAGGACTGATGCTGAAGCTGAAACTCCAATACCTGGGCCACCTGATGTGAAGAACTGACTCGTTAGAAAAGACCCTGATGCTGGGAAAGACTGAAGGCAGGAGGAAAGGGGATGACAGAGGATGAAATGGTTGGATGGCATCACTCACTCAATGGACATGAGTTTGAGCAAACTCTGGGAGATAGTGAAGGGCAGGTAAGGCTGGCATGCTACAGTCCATGGGGTCACAAAGAATCAGACATGACTGAGCAATTGGACAACAACTGGATTATACCATCAAGACTCTGTCTCAAAAAAATAAAACAATTTCAGAGATAATTTTGTTACAATAATGGAGAAAACATCAACAAACCATATAAATGAAGCATAGCAACTATTTAAAAGAAAAACCAACAAGCGGTATTATTTGATACACAAACACACACACACCACACTGCCCCCTACACAGCGGGCACAGTACCGTCTTCTCTGCTGTTGGGTGCAGAAGCAACGCTGAATGATTCTAACAGCTCTTAACACAGCCAGATACTCCTTACGTGCTTTCCGGCACCTGTACCAGGCTTGAATCCTGCAGGCAGCTTTCACTTCTCGTAAATATTTCCTGGCTTTGTGTCTCCTCCACACAGCCTATTAAACAAATAAACATAACAAATATGCAATGAGATGTCTAATTTTTTTTTTTTTAGTCAGTATTGGAAAACAACTAATGTAAGTTCAGGCAGACAAGATCAACTGCAGAAACGCCGTCACATCCCAACTCTTCTGTGAGGCTCGCTCATCCCTGACATGTGAGCTCTCTGAGAACAGTGGGCTGATCTGTGCTTTTACCCCTGTGGCTGGCTGCCGGCTAGGCCTCACACAATCCTAGCAAGTATTTAAGCTGTAAGAGCTGCACAAAGCCTGGGAAGCCAGGTGCGTGCGCTGCCCTCACCTTTTCAACCCTGTGAAGGAACACAAAGGACACGCACGTGCTGACTCCGCTTCTGGGGAGAGGACGGGAACCTCCCCACCGCCCTCCCTACCCCACCTCAGATGCACCTGGGTTCAGGCCAGCTGGCTGCGGAATCCCAACATCCATCCAGCCGCGACCATCAGACTTTCCGATTCTGGCAACCCTGCAGCTGACTAAAAGCTTAAGTAATATTTACAACTTAAGTGCTTAGCACGATACTCAGCGCTACGATTCCTTACGGTAACACAGGTAGGCACTATTACCTCTAATTTAGAGATGAGGAAATGAAGGCCCAGAGGAACTGACACCAGTAAAGGAAATTGCTGAAGTCACATTTAATAAGCAGCAGACCTATCTTATTTAATCTTGACAAAAATCTTGTGAGATGATAATTAAGCTCTTTCTTTCACAAAACAGAAATTAACGTTGAGACTTGTTACCTCATAGTAAGTGAATAGGGTCAAAATCTGAACCTGAGTCTACTTGATTTCAAAATACCTACAACAGGTATGATAACTACCTCCTACGTGGGGGTCGGCTTCTAAACTCAGCTGACAGGCAAGATTGGTACGTATGGTCAAACTGACTCCTGTGGTGTCCTTGACTCAGAGTATTTCTATACGGTTTTATGTAGACAAACACCCCCTAGAGGGAGCCAGGTATCAGTCTTTTTGTCTCCGCGGGCTCAAAGGTGGCTCGGCTCTATTTAGGTTCCGTGTAAGGCCAATCCCATCCTCTGCTCACGTGGACCCTGAAGATCCTAATGTCATTGCCCTCTGTTCAGTGTGATTCACTTTCCCCAACCTACTGCCTACAGCTTCCTGACTGGCCACCCGCAGCCTAGTCCATCTTCCACATTCCTGCCTGAGTAATTTTTTGTTTTTGCCACACTGGGGGGCATGTGGGAACGCAGTTTCCTGACCAGGGATTGAACCTGCGCTCCCTGCATTGGGAGTGCAGAGTCTTAACGACTGGGCTGCCAGGCAAGACCCTGCCCGAGTTATTTTAAAAAGATAAACTAGGATTCTGGTCCTCCCCTTAAACTCATCTAGAACTTCTCTTAGTCCAGAGGATGAAGGCTAACCTTTTTCCATCTTACAGAGCTGCCCACCTCTCACTCCATGGTCTCAGATCACCTTTATTGCACACCTGTGCTCACTCTCAGTTCAGAGCTCCGTGTTACCCCCTACAGCTGGAATACTCCTTCAATACAGTTTACTAGGCTATTTCCTTCAGCTTAAGCTTAACTCTTATCTTAAACCCCACTCATTCCAAGAAGCCTTCTCTGATCACTGGGACCAGCTTAGGTTTCCCTTCTCTGTGTTTCCAGCCACATCCATTTCTCATTCTGTATTACGATGAAGAAATTTCCATATATTGACGTATGGGGAAGTCATTTCGGCTATCACATGACTTAACTTGAACTTTATGTTAACTAGAACAGCCTGTTTTGTGGCCTATTACACATATACTGTATATCTGCTTTAGCTGTTAAAGAAAAGAAAGCATTTAAAAATCAAAATGGATTAACTGTGGTTCAGGTGTCCAAAATGGAGCCAAGTGGCTACCGTGGATGTGGTTTGACACGTTTCAGCATCACTGAGAACTTGAACTTGATATTAAACTCAAGGACACCACTGCTGCTGCTGCTACGGCTAAGTCGCTTCAGTCGTGTCCAACTCTGTGCAACCCCATAGATGGCAGCCCACCAGGCTCCCCTGTCCCTGGGATTCTCCAGGCAAGAACACTGGAGTGGGTTGCCATTTCCTTCTCCAATGCATGAAAGTAAAAAGTGAAAGTGGAGTCGCTCAGTCGTGTCCGATTCTTAGCAACCCCAGGACTGCAGCGCACCAGGCTCCTCTGTCCATGGGATTTTCTAGGCAAGAGTACTGGAGTGGCGTGCCACTGCCTTCTCCAAAGGACACCACTAGCTGTTCTCAGAACATATAAGGTTGCCAGCTACAACCATATGGTCTCAAAATCTTCGCTTTTAACTATGCAGTCATAACTTAAGTTTAGGGTGATCATGTCCAGAACAATCTTATTCTGTGCTGTCTTGGGTAAACAATTATTGGCACCTTTTACCCAACTTCAGAAATCTTCCATTTTGGAAGGTAAACGAAATGGTTACATAAACTAACTCTTATTCTTTATAACCTGCTACAGCTCATTTTGAAAATTCTAAGAAATACTGGTCAAAGGATGAATGAAAGCTTTATACTTAAATACATAAATACCTGGATTTTTATGGTGCTATCTTTAAGTTTCCGAAACTTCCGTTTCTGTATAAATCCTTTCACTCTAGCTTGAATAATGATTACACTGCTCCTTATTTGTGAGTACAGTTCTCTTTGATGTTTTGCAGGCAGAAAGGCTCTGTGGGGATTCTGCAAACCCACTGCTGCTTCTCTGTACAGTAAGAACCGTTTTCTGCTTTGCTGTGTCCTGAAGTACCGCTGTAACGTGAGGGCCGCCCTTTTCTGCTGAAGGAATCTTCTGCGATATACGGCCATCTGAAGGAAGGACTGAATTTGCACAGCAGCACGCCTCTGTTTTTCCAGTCTTCTTGTGACCATTTTACGGAAAGCTTTTTGAATTGTGACCGCAGCTTTTCTTTGAGAATGATGCTCTGTTTCCTGTGAAGGGCCAACCAGAGAAGTTTTATACAGCCCTTGAGCCACAAGTGCTGGACTCTGGCCAGCTTCATGCTGGCTCTCAGTCCTGTGACAGTAGAATGCAGGCCGGGTAGCAGGGGCTGCCATCTTTTCGTCAGGCATGGTTTTTAATTTCTGTCTAACTTTCATGCCTCTGAAAGCAGCCTGAATAGTTCGTGCAGATTTCTGAATGGCTAAAAATTCCTTCCTCTCCATTTTCACTCTGACATACGACCTGTAGTGATTCTGTATGACAACAACTGCTCTTTTCTTGGCCTGATAATCAGCTCTGGCCCGGTGCCTTCGGTAGCATGATTGAATTCGTGTGGCAGCCAGGTGCATGCCCTGGATACCCCTTCGTGCCTTAAATCCTCTGAAACAAGACTGGATACAGATGGCTGCCTGGGTTCGCACTGCCATTAGCACTCTGTATCTTCTTTGAACAAAAACTACCTTTGCCCTAAAGTGGAGATAGCGCTTCCGTGTTTTAAAGGCTCTAAAATGCTTCTGAACAGTAATGGCAGCTTGATGCTGCCTTTCCTGAATCAGTTCCCTTATGACCATATCCTGAAAGTCAGCTCGGGCACAGGCTGCTGCTTTGAGTGCATCGTGTTGAAGAGCTTTCCTTTTACTCACTCTATATCTTTCTTGTATTACTTTTGTAGCCCACTGAAGCTTTTGGTAGGAGAAATGTTGCCTGTACATTCTGTAGGTGCTTTGTATTATGACAGCAGCTCTGTGCTTTTCCCTTAAAAGCTGCCTTGCTTTCAGCCCTTTATACGCAGCCTGAATGACCACTGCAGAATGCCTCCATCTGATGTAAAGTGCTCTTTGCAATTTTGCAGCTCTGTATGCCCGGTAATGCTGTTGAATGAGAACCGCAGCGAGTTTCCAGGTCTGAAAGGCCAGGCGCGCTCTGTGCATTCTGAAGCTTGCCTGGATGAGGGCCGCAGCCCTGTGCATCTCCTGTAACTGCTTCTTTACCATCCGTCTTCGGTAAAACGCCTGGATTATAATGATTGCTTTCTTTAACTCCAGGAATCGCTGCAAGTGGTGTTTGGCACAGATCGTGGCTCGGTACTTCCTCTGAACAAAAACAGCAGCTTTCTTGAGGGAAAGGAATCTTTTCCTCACCCTTACAGACCTAAACCTGCTCTGAATCAGGGTCGCGGAGGCATGCATCCTTTTCAGACGTCTTCGGATTCTCATACCCCTGAACGCAGCCTGGAGGACCAGCGCAGAGCGTCGTTGCTGGAGGTACTGTCTCCTCTGCAGGCGCGCAGCTTGGCCTGCCCGGAACCGCTGCTGGATGACCTGCGAGGCGCGCCTCCAGGCCTGGTACCTCGCCCGTGCACGGTGCCTCCTGAACGCAGCCTGGAGGACCGTGGCCGCCCTGCGCAACTCCTGTGTCTTCTTCCTCACCATCCACCCCCTGTACCAGGACTGGATTTTGATAGCTGCCTTCTGCAACTGGAGCTGTTGTAAGTGATGCCTTGCACAAACCTTTGCACGGTATTTTCTCTGAACCCACACAGCGGTCTTCCTGAGAGACAGGAATCTTCTCCTCATCACCAGAGTCCTAAACCTCCGCTGGATTACGGCTGCGGCGGAGTGCATGGCTTTTAAGCGTTTTCGCGCTCTCATGCCCCTGAAAGCAGCCTGAATGCAGATCGCGGAGCGTCTCAGCTGGTTGTACCTTCGCAGTTGTGCATGCCTTTCCCTCCCTGCCTGGTACTTCTGCTGCACCGTTTTCGTCACCTTCTTTAACTTATTAAAATAGGCTTGCTGTCGGCGCCCCCTGTAGTGGGCCTGGATGAGCGTGGCCGCGGTCCGCATCCTTCTCAGGTTCTGTCTAACTCTTGCCCCTCTGAGAGCTGCCTGGAGGAGGGCAACGGCTTTCAGAGTGGTCAGGTACTTTGCACGCTGAGCTCTACCTTGGCGGTACGCTCGGTACCTTACCTGAATTACGATGGCTGCTGTTCTCATTTGCTGATACCTCCTCCGTGACTGCTGCATTTTGAAGGCGGCTTTGATGAGAGTGGCTGCCATGTGCATGCGCCGGGTCTGTCTTCTTTCTCTGACTCCTCTATAGACGGCCTGGATTTTCAGTGCTGCCTTCTTTACAGCAAGATATTCCTCACGCTGACAGGCTGCGAGCTTAGCCGCTCGATACCACCTCTGAATGATGACTGCCGCTGCTCTGTAGCTGGTGTACTTCTTTCTGGCTTGGTACGCTCGGTATCTAGACTGTATGGTGGTGGCTGCCTGGTGCATCTCCTTCACTTTCTTCCTCGCTCTCACACCTCGGAAAGCTGACTGTAGGATTATTGCAGCTCCTTTGGTTTTCAAAAACAAATGATGCTGTTTTCTTCCTGTACGATAAGCCCGATAATGCATTTGAATTAGACGAGCCGCTTTTTTCATGATTTCCCACCTCTTCCGCTGCACGTGCCTTCGGTAGCAGGCCTGTATGATGATGGCACATCTCTGTTGCTTCTGAATCCGCCTCCTGGCTGCTCGGCCCCTCCAGGCGGACTGGAGCGTCACTGCCGCCCGGCGCAGTGCCAGGTACTCTGTCCGCTGCCTCAGCCCCGTTGCGCGCGCTCTCAGATGCTGCTGGATCACGGATGCTGCCGTTTTTAACAACCTGAACTCCTTCTGGGCCCTGGCCGTTCTGAAAGCAGACTGAATCTTCACTGCAGCTTCATGTTCCTTTCTCACCTGCTTCCGAACTTTCCAGCCACGATAAGCAGACTGGAGAGAAATTGCAACTGTCCTTGTTTTGAAGAAATGGCTTCTTACGGCAGAAACCATCTTGCGTGTCCTGTACCATCTCTGAATCTTGAGCGCAGACTGAAGCATGGATTGATACTTTGTCCTCTGACGATAGCCTCTAAAAGCAGCTTGAATTTTCAGAGCAGCTGCAGATTGCTGTTGCAGCTGCCGGCGGACCTTATACCCTCTGTAAGCGGCCTGCAAACAGGTCACGGCTCTTCTGACTTGCAGGAAGTGCTTCCTCTGCTGGGCCCCTGCTCTGTGTGCACGATAGTAACGCTGAATGACAACAGCTGCTTGACAGACTTTCAGGTACTCCAGCCGCATCTTTCTCATCCTAAAATAAGACTGCAGCGAAACAGCGGCTTTTCTCTGCAGCCTCACCTGCTTCCGAACCAGGTACCCTCTGAGGAAAGCTTGCAGTTTGATGCAAGAGGCCCGCAGGTGTTCTTCTCTCTGTTGTGCAATTGCTCTTAAATGTAAATATTGTTTGCGGGCTTGCTTCATCCTGACAATGGATTGTAACTTCACTGTAGCCTTTTTGAGCCTCAGAAACTTTCTTCTGGAAGCATAAGCCCTGTAATATGATTGAATCTTTACAACTGCTGTGAGGATGTGAAGAAACTTTTTCCTGGCCTGCATTCTCCTGCACGCAGACTGCAGGACGATGACAGCAGAACGGGTCTTCTGGTAAGAGGCCAGAACTTCCTTGGCTGAGATGTAAGCTCGGAAGTGAATCTGAATTACGAGGGCGGCTTTCTTCATCTTCTGGTATGTCTGTAATTGTTGACGTCTCCTTATGTGTGCCTGCAGCCTGATGATGTTTTTCTTAAGGTTTAGAAATCGGAGTCTGTCCTGTCTCATTCTCCAGCACGACTGTAAGACACAAGCGGCCCTGATCTGCTTGCATAAGTTACGTGCTCTCCTTCCCCTGAAAGCAGCCTGCAGGCGGATGGCTGCAGCCCGTTTCTGCAAATAGCCTGTGCGCTCAACCTTTCCTTTCACGTATGCTCTGTAGTGCTTCTGCAGAGTCAGGATAGACTCTCTGGTCCTTGTATATAACTTTTGGGCTTGAAAACACCGGAATCTTGCCTGAATGATGATAACACAAGATCTAAGGTGAATGTACTTCTGTGATTCTCTGTGCATCCTATACCAGGATTGTATGACCACGGCAGCTCTTTCTTCTTGAGCGCGTTTCCGGACACGCCATTCTATGAAAGCTCTTTGCAATGTTATGGCAGCATTTATTTGTGATTGCCTCTTATGTCGCCTCCATCTCCTGAAGGCGGACTGGATTACAAGGGTGGATGATCTTAGCAATTCATATCTCTGTCGATCCTGCTTGCTTCTAACATGAGCACGCCAGTGCCTCTGAATTGTCACGGTAGCCCAGTGGTATCGTTTGTAAGAAGCAACAGCAATGATCATTCTTATCTTAGATTGCAGGATAATTGAATAATATTTCAATTTCAGAAACTGCTTTCTAGTGGAATATCTTCTCCAGTATCTCTGAAAAAAGTAAGAAAGGACAGAAAATAAAATAGACACAACTTTCTATGCTTAAGACCTTTGAAACTATCACTTTTTCTAACATTTTGCTTAAAAACAAACATATCAAACTTAAAAGCAATATATTTCTGAAGGAGATACTTATCTCTTTTGTTTATAGTTTGTTTCTATGTTGATACAACTGTAGCCAATCCAAAAATCTTTCTCCAAATACTAATGATATTTACATAGCATTTGTACTCAGGAGACACAAGAAATATAAATAAGTTTATGTTATATTAGAATAACATACTAGGAAAAAAAAAACCTATAGTACTATTCTGCTATCTATTGATTCTTGGTAAGTTCCTGTGAATATACCTCTGGTTCTTATATTCTGCCTTCTGTCAAGGTTGATAAGATATCTTATAATGATTGGAAACTGTTCATAGGCCTGGTAATGCCGACAAAGGCCCATACAGTCACAGCTATGGTTTTTCCAGTAGTCATGTACAGATGTAAGAGCTGGACCATACAGAAGGCTAAGAGCCCAAGAATTGATGCTTTCAAATTATGGGGCTGGAGAAAAGTGTTAATAAGAGTCCCTGGGACAGCAAGGAGATCAAATCAGTTAATTCTCAAAATCAACCTTGAATATTCATTGGAAGGACTAATGCAAAGCTGAAGCTCCAATACTTTGGCCAACTGATGCAAAGAGCTGACTCACTGGAAAAGACTGATGCTGAGAAGGACTGAAGTCAAAAGATGGGGGCAGCAGAGGATGAGATGGTGAGATAGCATCACTGACTCAATGGACATGAGTTTGAGCAAACTCTGGGAGATAGTGAAGGACCGGTAAGCTTAGCATGCTGCAGTCCCTGGGGTCACAAAGAATCAGGCATGACTTAGCAACCGAATAACAACAAATGTCAACAAAGAGTTTTGAGAAATAAGTGAGCTGGATCACTTTCTGAGTCAGTATTTTCATCAAGAATAAAATTTAGGAATTATAGTTACTTGGTTAAAAAGTGTAATTCTGGAAAGACTTGAGGAGTAAGAAGCCGTTTGCCATCTGCTTCCTTCCCAGCACCCCCTGTTCCCTAAGCCTGTAATTATCCCAGCAATGTGCAAGCTGTGAAGTCTCGAGCAGATCCTGGCTGCTGGTCTTCAAGCTCTGTCTGGACAGTCTGCTCTAGCTGTAAGACGATTCTTCTGTCCAAAACACTCCAAATATTGCTAAGATGTGGTGGGAAGTAATGAAAGGATTAAAAGTCTCAGATAAAAAAATCAAAGATCCAACTAAGAACCAAATGGGAATATCAGAACTAAAAAACACAATAACCAAAACAACAACAAAATCTCACTGGGATGGCTCAATAGTGGAATGTAGATGACGGAAGAGTCAATGAACTTGAAGATCAATGCAAAGTATCAATGCAGAACGAGAAAGGAAAAAAAAATGACTGGGGAAAAAATTGTCTCAACCAATATATCCTTCAATAGGCAAATGGATAAACTATTGTAGTATATCTATAAAATGGAATGTCATTCAGTGTAAGCTACTGAGGCAGGAAAAGACTATTTAAACTTAAATGTGTATTTGTGAAGTGAGAGAATCTATCTGAAAAGGCTATATATCTCTGAATTCAAACTATAGGACATCCTGGAAAAAGCAAAAATAGTAAAAACAATAGTGGTTGCCAAGGATTTTGAAGAAGGGTAAGAGATGAATATGTAAAGCAGAAAGGATTTTTAGGGCAGGATTTTTGTCAAACACATAACTATACCACATAAATAGTGAAACCCTTGGAAACTAAGGACTTCAGTTAATTATAATGTATTATTGTTGGTTCATAAATTGCAAACACGATACCATACAAAAAGAAAGCAAAGCAACAGAAATGATAAAATCTGCACTAATAGAATATGATTCTCATGCACTAAGCAAAAATTATAATATTGCCTGATGTGGTTTCAGTTGTATGTAAGTTTAATAAATAAAACTGCTGCTGCTGCTGCTGCTGCTAAGTTGCTGCTAAAACATATAAGCGAGGGAGGGGAGCAAAGGGATCTAGATAGTGGTAAGTTTTCTACATTCCATTTAAAGGGATAAAGTATTGATTCTAAGTAAAAGTTTTGTATACTGAAATGACTATAATAAACCAAAAAACGAAACAAAAAAAGACACCCCCCAAAAAAAACCAAAAAACACAAAAAATCTCCCAAATAAATTCCTGTACAGAGGAATAAAATAATAGTTCAAATGAAAAAAGATAAATTAAAATGAAACACTAAAAAGTATTTAAATAATTGAAAAGACAGGAAAGGGGGAAGAGAAAAAATGAAAGAAAGCTAACATTCAGAAAATAAATGATAAAATGACAGACCAAAGCCCAAACATATTGACAAATATCTGAAATATATATGGCCTAAATCACCAATTAAAAGAAATTTTCAAAACATAAAAACTAAATGCTGTCAAGACTTCAAGCCGTATATAATGATTTAAGTGACTAATAAGTACAATAAAGGAAAAAAATAGACCCTGAAAATGATAATCAAGTGAAAGCTAGTTTGGTTATAGTAAGAACATGCAAAGTAGACTTTAGAACAAAGAAAATTATGAAGGATAAAAAGGAACAATAAACAATGATAAAAAACTCAACTCACCTAGAGGACAGAACAATTCCAAATGTGTACACACCTAACAAAACCTCTTCAAATACATGTAGATAAAACTGAAGAGGGAAAGACAACATCCACAGTTATGTTGGAGACTTAACCACCGCTTTCTTGGCACAAGAATAAGTAAACAGAACATCAGTAAGGACATAAAAGGACTATCGACCTTATATTTATAGAACACTGCATCCAACAACAACAGAATAGACGTTCTTTTCCAGTACACAGAACATTGACCAAGACCAAGGACCAACTTTTTCTGTAAAACATTTACAGGCAAATCACTGACAAAGAACTTGTATCCAGTATATAGAAAGAAATCTCAAAACTCAATAAGATTAGCACTCAGTTACAAAAATGGTCAAAAGATTTCAACACACTTTACAAAGAAGATGACTGAAAGGCAATTAAGCATTCGAAAACATATACATAGGTTTTGAGAAAATGCAAATTAAAACCAAGAGACCACTATAGACTTATCAGAACGGGTGAAACACAAGTGATCAGCGTTGCTGAGGATATGGAGCAATTAGAACCCTTACACACTGGGGGTGGGCATACAAAATGGAATAAGCCAGTCTAGATGGTTTGGCGATGTCTAAGCTATGGTTTTTCCGGGAGTCATGTATGGATGTGAGAGTTGGACCATAAAGAAAGCTGAGAGCCAAAGAACTGATACTTCTGAACTGTGGTGTTGGAGAAGACTCTTGAGAGTCCCTTGGACTGCAAGGAGATCCAACCAATCCATCCTAAAGGAAATCAGTCCTGAATATTCATTGGAAGGACTGATGCTGAAGCTGAAACTCCAATACTTTAGCCACCTGATGCGAAGAGCTGACTCATTTGAAAAGATCCTGATGCTGGGAAAGATTGAAGGCAGGAGGAGAAGGGGACGACAGAGGATGAGATGGTTGGATGGCATCACCGACTCAATGGACATGAGTCTGAGTAAACTCCGGGAGTTGGTGATGGACAGGGAGGCCTGACGTGCTGCATTCCATGGGGTCACAAAGAGTTGTTCACGACTGAGCGACTGAACTGATCTGTAAAGCTAAACATATACTTACCAAATGACCCAGCAATCCCATTCCTAGATATTTACCCTAACAGAATGAAATCACCTAAAACTGGAAACAACGCAAATATCCTTCAACAGATGAATATATAATCAAACTGTGGCACACCCACACCAGGGCACACTACTCAGCAATGAAGGAGAATGCATGCACGGCTACATGCAACCGCTGATAGCTGCAACACCTGGGTGAGGCTCAGAGGCCTCTTGCAGAGAGAAAAAGGGCCAGTCTCAAAGGCTTACCATTATGTGGTAAGGCTCCATTATGTGATATTTTTAAAAATGCAAAACTATAGTAATAGAGAACAGAGCTTGGTGCATGGGTGTGGAGGAAGAACGGACCACAGAGAAATGGAACGCAAAAGTTCTTCTGGGAGATGGACTGTTCACAACCTGTGTGTGTGTTTAAATTTGTGTAACTGCACACCAAAAAAGACATGCACATTTTACTGAGTGTTATTAATAATTTGAAAATTAGAATTTTAATTTCGATCTGCATAAAGTTAAAATTTATTAAATTTAAATTTTAAAAAATAAATACTATATCTAAGTAAAGGTATTTAAGACTTCTTGCATCAGATAATAAAATCATTTTAGGAGGCTTTTAAAGAAGGACTGAATAAATAGGTATTGATTAATACCATGTTCAGTAGCTAAAGATATCAGTTCTAACTAAACTGACTGACATATTCAGTTAAATCTCACATTCTGATATTTTTTAAACTTCAGATTCAAAATCTGTAAGGAAATGCAGTGGACTTATGATAGCTAAAAACTTCTTAAAGAAAACAAAAGAAGTCTTTGTCTACCAGACGTTCAGATTTCTTGTAAAGCTAGAGTATATAGTTCGATGGCAGACAAAAAGAACAATGAAATAGTAAAAAAAATTCTAGAAACAGAACCACACACATAAGAATCCGTGCTAGGGGAATTCCCTGGCAGCGCAGCCGGCAGGACGCTGGCTTCCACTGCGCGGGACGGGGGTTCAGTTTGTTGGGAGCTAAGGCCCCGCATGCTGCACTGCACGGCGAAAAGAAGACCTGATGTGCACGACAGGTAGCACGGGGCTTCCCTGGTAGCTCAGAGGGTAAAGCGTCTGTCTGCAATGCTGGAGACCTGAGTTCGATCCCTGGGTCAGGAAGATCCCCTGGAGAAGGAAATGGCAACCCACTCCAGTATTCTTGCCTGGAAAATCCCATGGACTGAGGAGCCTGGTAGGCTACAGACCATTGGGTCACAAAGAGTCAGACACGACTGAGTGACTTCACTTCACTTCACAGGTAGCACAGTGAGGCAAGGGTGGTCATTTCAGTGAACTGTAGCCGAAACAACGGCTATGCGTATATACAAGAAGAAATATGGTCCCTAGCACAGAGCATATGCAGGAATTAATTGCAAGAGAGCTCTAAATGTGAAAGACCTCATATTAATGCTTTCAGAATAGAATAGAGTGTAGGAGAGTATCTTCAAGGTCTTAGCAGTTAAACAAGTACTCTTCAAATCGTTCAAAAAAAAAAACACCCACACACAGCCCACTAACCACAGAAGAAAATTAAGAATTTTCACTGGAAATATATAAAACTATAAGTAATAGTCTGGGAGAAGATATTTACAACATATATATCCAACAAGGACCAATAACCAGAATATATAAAGATCTCACACAAATCCACAAGAAGGCAAACAATCGAAATAAAAAATGGAAAAAAAAGATCCTTGAAAAAACACTTCACAAAAGATTTTCAATATGAAGAGGTGTTCAATGTCATTCATTATCAACAAAATACAAACTACAACTACTCTAAGGTACCACTGACTAGAATCGCTGAAATTGAAGAGATAGCCTCCAAGTATTTTAAATAGTGGGTGGTCCTATAACCAGCTTAGAAAACTCCTTGTCAATATCTACTAGAACTGAAACACATATGCCTTAAGGCAAACAACTGTACTCGTAGGTATGCGCCAGAGTGTGTATATTTCACACCAAAAGGCACGTTCATAAAACCTTTAGTTATACAGCTCAAAACCAGAAACCCAGATATCCATCGACAATAGAAGAAATGAATAAATTGTAGGATATCATATGCTGGGAAAGACTGATGACAAGAGAAGAAGGGGGCGACAGAGGATGAGATCCTTGGATCACCAACTCAGTGGACATGAATTTGAGCTAACTTCAGGAGAGAGTGGAGGACAGGGAAGCCTAGTGTGCTGCAGTCCATGGGGTCTCAAAGAGCTGGACAGGACTGGGCAACTGAGCAACAACAACAAAATGTAAAGCGAACAAGGCAGCACGGGGTGCAGGATTAAACTGCTCCCCCGTCAGAGCAAAGGAGGTGCTTCGATGTGTTTGATCCTCATGTTCAACACAGCCAAGAGTTTTACAGGTAGTGGGGAGATACCAAATATTTGTTAAAGTGCTAGATAAAATATAGAAGCCTAAAATTTAATTTAAAACTTTATCATATTGTACTCTCTTAAAAGTGTCGTTAAACCTTTTTAAATCTAAAAATTCAGAATACCATACCTGAATAATAGATGCTGATTTACTGTGAACTCTTTCTAGCTTTTCCTTTTTCAACATTAACAGTTTTCTCTTTGCTAAGGCTCTTCGCCAATATTTCTGAATGACCAATGCTGCGCTGACCTTCTTTTTAAATCGTTGTTTAGTGAGGAAATTGATTATAGCTGATTGAATGATTCTTGCAGCTTTGTCTCTCTCCTAAAAGAGAAAAAAAAAAAAAGGCAAATATGAATTAAACAATCACTTGAGGCCCTAAACCATTATTTGTAAGAAGTCAGATTGGACTTCCCAGGTGGCTCAGTGGTAAAGAATCTGCCTGCCAATGCAGGAGACACAGGAGATGCAGGTTGATCCCTGGGTCGAGAAGATCCCCTTGAGGAGGAAATGCCACCCCACTCCAGTGTTCTAGCCTGGGAAAACCCATGGGCAGAGGAGCCTGGTGGGCTGTAGTCAATGGGGTCACAGGAGTCAGAGACAAATGAGCAACTAAGCAACAACAACAGTCTCTCAGATTATGGTGGAATGAATTCATGCTTGATTTTGGAAAGGGTTTGCCCACAAAGGGCTATATAGTCAAAGCTATAGTCATGTTCACATATGAGAGTTGGATTATAAAGAAGGCTGAGCACCAAAGAATTGATGCTTTCAAATTGTGGTGCTGGAGAAGACTCTTGAGAGTCTCTCGGTCAGCAAGGAGATCAAACCAGTCAATCTTAAAGGAAACCAATCCTGAATATTCATTAGAAGGACTGATGCTGAGCCAAAGATCCAATACTCTGGCTACCTGATGCGAAGAGCTGACTCATTGGAAAAGACCCTGATACTGGGAGAGATGGAGGGCAGGAGGAGAAGGGAATGACAGAAACAGAAGATGAGACAGGTGGATGGCCTCACCAACTCGGTAGACACGAGTCTGAGCAAACTCTGGGACATAGCTGAAGGACAGGGAAGTCTAACATGCTGCAGTCCATGGGGTTGCAAAGAGTCAGACATGACTGAGGGACTGAACAACAAAGTAGGAGAAAAAAGAAAGGAAAAAGAGGCTCAAATAAACAAAATGCTTTACAGTATAAGGAAGTATTATTTTTTGCTTTTAATTGGATGCACTGTGTTTATTTATTGTTAATGTGTATTTACTTATTTGGCTGCACCTCACAGCATGTGGGATCTTAGTTCCCCAACCAGGGATTGAAGCCACATCTCCTATATTGGAAGCTAGGAGTTTTAACTGCTGGACCACCAGGGAAGTCCTGGAAGTATTGTTTTGCTGCAATTTGAAGAAAGGAATCACAAAAAAAGAAAAAAAGAGGCAAAACATCCTCTTTTACCGCCAGAATACACTGTGGCTTTAAGTATAGAGACTCAAGAGGACAGAGCTCAGGGCTGTGACAAATGGTGTCAGAACTGCCTGCGGTGTCAGTATCCAAAGAGGAGCTGGCGGCCTCGGGAGCTCCTGCACATCTCTACTTCTAACAGTGAATTTCAGTGAATAATAACAGGTTAAATGCCAGGTATCAGGCACCCTTCTAAACACTGAGAGAATGAGCCATCCAACCTCACAACGACTGTGAGAACAGAGGAAGTGGCCCTACCCCCATGGCCATGAGGAAACCCAGGCAGGGAGGTCAAGTAGACAGCTGGTCCCCCAGGGCTCAGCCAGCCAGGATCTGATGTAGGCAGTCTGGCTTCAGAGTTCGTGCTCCTAATCACTTTGCTACTCTGTAAGGCTAGTCTTATTACTTCACTTCACTTGAATTAGACACGGGAATATAAATTATTCCTCTGGTGGAGAGGAACAACGTCCAGGCTGTCTGACGGCCCTTTGTGTTGCTGTGTGCGACAGTGCACCATGCGAGGGCAGGCTCGGCACAGAGATGAGCTGTAGGTGCTGACTGGTATTTACTACAACCGGAAACCATGCAGCATGAGAACACAGCTAGGGAAGGGATCAAATTGCTATTCTAAGTCTGGCCACCTGATGCGAAGAACCTACTCATTGGAAAAGACCCTGAAGCTGGGAAAGATTGAGGGCAGGAGGAAAAGGGGACGACAGAGGATGAGATGGTTGGATGGCATCACCGACTCAATGGACATGAGTTTGAGCAAGCTCCGGGAGATCCTGACGGACAGGGAGGCCTGGCGTGCTGCAGTTCACGGGGTCGCAAAGAGTCAGACAGGACTAAGCAACTGAACAATGACAACAACCCAGGTC
Source organism: Ovis canadensis (assembly GCF_042477335.2). Classification (NCBI taxonomy): domain Eukaryota; kingdom Metazoa; phylum Chordata; class Mammalia; order Artiodactyla; family Bovidae; genus Ovis; species Ovis canadensis. The sequence continues at coordinate 86,906,686 of NC_091256.1, forward strand.
TGAAATGGCGCAAGAGAATAAATGATATGAATTGCCAAAATTTAGCTACTTTACAGGTACTAAGAACTTTATCATAAATACATTGTAATTCAGAACTAAGGAGCAATCTTGGGTGAAATATATTTCTGAAATACCTGCTAAGGTTTATTAAACATGAATACTTCTTTCACTTTCTCCAAATAAATACAGCATTATTAGTGAAAAGAGTAGAGAATTAAAATAGTTTATTCAGTTTGACCAAGAAGACCATTTCTAACACTGTGAAAAATGACATTTTTTCCAAACTCAAGAAAACACTTATTTTATGTTAATGCAAAATTCATGCTATCATGGACACAGAGGGACAACCCTTCTCCCTGGGCTCGGGTCCTAAATGTTCTGAGAAGTTAAGCGATGGAAACCAAAATGCCATTTTTAAACTAACAAACGATAGCCTGGAAGACAGTTTCATGGCAGACAGAATGAGCTTGGCTAATCGAACTGCAGAGTCTGAAAGGGGACACCCAGGCCAGAGAGGCACTGGTTGGGGGCAAGCCCCCCAGAGCACAGTGCGAAAAAGGAAAGGAAAGCTCCTGTTTCCCAGAGGCACGTCAGAGTTCAAGAGGAAGGAGGGAAGAGATGAGTCAGACAACCCCAGTTTACTTTTCACAAATTCACAATGTGCATAAGTTATTCCATGTTCCCTGGAGCACAGTGAAAGGGAGGACAAAGCCTGGAAAAAATACCCAATGAAGGAAACATTGGACATTAGGGAGAAATATTGACCCCCTACTTGAAACACACACAATCATGAAAATTACCTCGGTAATTTCCTATGTCAGTAAAATGTAAAAACGATATCAAGAATTATTCAGCTGACATTTTATGATCAATTTACATTGCAGTATTTCATTACTGACTGGGCTTCCCAGGTGGCTCAATGGTAAAGAAGCCACCTGCCAATGCAGGAGATACGAGAGTTGGAACCCGGGTGGGGAAGATCCCCTGGAGAAGGGAATAGCAACCCACTCCAGTATTCCTGCTTGGGAAATCCCATGGACAAAGGAGCCTGGTGGGCTATAGTCCATTGGGGTCTCAAAGAGCTGGACATGACTGAGTGGCTGAGCACACACACACTTCATTTTTGAGGAGTACCTGATGGTGTTTTAGATCTTTTTTTAGCTTATATTGTCTCCAAGTTGTTTGTATAAGTCGAGCGGCTCTCGTTTCTTTACGAAGATCCAAAAGCCTCGCACAAAGAAATGACAAATAGGTAATCACCACCTAAGAGAGAACAGAAAAGATGAAGACAGAAGTTTCTATGAGACAGAGAGCATGAAACTTCCCATCATCTGAGACTCTGATTACTCAGAGTTATTATTGTTAAGGAACTTTTACTTTACCTTCTCATCAGGGATTGTGTTTGACATATCTGAGTGATGGATCATGGCAGGTATTCCACCAAGGTCTCTAGCTGCAGACCTAACCAACTGAAAATTTTTCTTTTCATTTTCCAGGAGTTCTTTGTATAGTTCTGAAGTATTTTCTGCAATGCAAGTAAAACAGAGAGATCAGATTATACTGCAAGGACCAGAAATGAGACAGTGAAAACACTGGAGAAGTAAATTAACTGAAAGGGACGAACCCTGATCAGGTGATTTAAGAGACAAATCCAGAAAACTTCCGTCAGATTCAGATGATGAATTCAGCACCACGGAACCAGTGTGTGTGCACTCCACGGTCTGCGTGGTCCGCTGACATATGGCGTCAAAAGGAACATAGCAAGGATGGTAGTGGTGGATCAGGTAACACAACACCCGGCCGTCTGAGAAAGACACTGTGAAGTTCTCCACCTGATGAGAAACGTCAGAAAAAGAATGGACTGTATTTAGGTAAGAATACAGATACTGACGGCTTTACAGTCCATATTTCCTTTTAATAGCTAGGACCGGCATGCTAATTTGTAGTAGCACCTAGTGTGATACCACATGTATGCTCCGCTGTATCTGACTCTTTGTGAACACGTGGACTGTAGCCTGTCAGGTTCCTCTGTCCATGGAATCTCCCAGGCAAGAGTACTGGTGTGGGTTTGCCATCGCCTTCTCCTGGGGATCTTCTCGACCCAGGGATCAAATCCGCATCTCCTGCACTGGCAGGCAGAGGCTTTACCACTGAGCCACCTGGGAAGTTACTCTGTATACTACCACATTCATGGCCTAATTCTCACCTCTAAAATATCATATGATTGTGCTGGGTTGGAGAGTGTTCATCAAAAAACTCATGTCCTTCCCAGACTCTCAGGATGTGATCTTGTTTGGACATAGGGTCACTGCAGATTTAACTAGCTAAGATGGGACCACGCTGGAGTAAGATGAGGTATTAATCTGATATGACTGGTGCCCTTATGAGAAAGGGAGAGACATAGAGACAAGACGCATAGGGAGAATGCTGTGTGAAGACAGGCAGTGACTGGAGCGCTGTGTCTACGGACCTAGGAAAGCCAAGGGACTGGAGTCAAGAGAAAGGCATGGGAGCAGGACTGCAGTACCAGGGTCTTTGGGACTCTTAGTACTTACTTAAAACACAGACAATCATATATCTGACAGTTTTTCTGGTTTACATTCCTTACAGGATACATTATTCATGTGATCAGGATCATTTATTTTCATTATTTATACTTAAACATACATTTCATATAGCAATGGAGGATCAATCTAACAAATGATTATAAAAGACACGACTCAGACTATTTCCTCCTCTCTGCCCAGTGGGGCAAAGTCCTCTTAATGTCCCTTTGTGCGTGGTGGGTTTGTTTGCATTCACCTTTGTAATAAGAGTTTCCCTGGTGGCTCAGACAGTAAAGAGTCTGTCTACAGTGTGGGAGACCCGGGTTTTATCCCTGGGTCAGGAAGATCCCCTGGAGAAGGAAATGGCAACCTACTCCCGTGTTCTTTCCCAGAAAATCTCATAGAAAGAAGAGCCTGGCGGGCTATAGTCCACGGGGTTGCAAAGACTCAACTGAATGACTTCACTTTGTAATAAGGGTATGATCCTTTGGCACCCCAGTTCTATGCAAGCATTTCCTTTTAAGACTACCAACTAGGGCATTTTTTTCCCTAGTAAGACATAAAATAATCGTTCATTATACAATTGGTGACAGATTTGATGAAACTAGGTATGTGACGGCACCCTTACTCATTAGAGGAAAATTTGCTTGTACATATTAACTAAGAGGGGATACAGGTATACATGTATCTGACTCGCTTTGCTGTATGGCAGAAATGAACATACTGTAAAGTCATTATACTCCAATAAGAAAAAAAAAGAAAAAAAGAAATTCATCATCATCATTATTATAATTTTTAATTGGTATTAACACATTTTATTGTTTATAATATAAATTATATTAGCATCTGTATTATCATATAATAAATCTGTACAATAAGATGTATCATTATAGTTATATAATTGTTATGTGTTTATATGTTAATTATTATATATTAATATATACATATATAAAATACATCATATAAAAATATCTTTATAAATAATCTATATAGTAATAAAATTCTACTACCTTATATGACATTAAAGAAATTAAAGGAAATATTTCATGCATTGTTCATTTGATTTTAACCAAAATTTGCTTAAAGAAATTAGGCTAAAACAAAAGCACAGAACTTACTTTTTTATTATAGAAGCCACAGACAGCATTTACCCAATCCATCAGTAGCTTTACGCTTTCACTGTATTGTTCAAAGGGACCGCTATGCCTTTCATCTCTTTTTTTACTGATAACAGCATCAGGACGGCATAACAGTGCAGACATTGTTTTCTTCATACTCTGTGTCTTCTTTAAAAAGTCAATTTCTTCTTTTAATTGATCCAAATTAAGGGAAATATCCACCTAGAATACAAAAAGAGGATAAATACCATATTTTTCATACATTATTTTTGACCCGCAAAAGTTCAAGTCTGCTACTATCAATATCTTTTTAAGGCAAACACAGTCTACAAGGAAGTCATGGAAGTGTAAGTGCTTGAGTGCACGGGATCTGTGTTCACCTCAGTCAGGGATCTGATCTCGTCTCTGCATCAGATCAGTGAGGAACCCTTAGCTCTAGTCTCCTCCCCTATAAAGAAATGACAACAGCGACCTACTGGGGGCCTTGTGAGGATTAGATTGGAGTGTACATAAACCCATTAGCACAGTTCCTGGGACAGAGTAAGTCTAGCTAGTAACACCTACTACTGCTAGTCTTTGACACGAAAGACTTTTATACGTCAATATTGAAAACTGACAAAAAGTACAGAACGCACCAAATGTGCAATACCTGAAAAGCCAATGCGATCTTCCAAAGCAACGCCAGGGTTTTCTCTCTGTGTCTGTCCACAATATCCTTAGACAGGATTGCATTTCCTGCAAATGGAAAAGAGTCTGTTAGCACAAAGTACGTACAACTTGATTTGCAGTGAGAAGAAAACTTTTATCGTTACTTGGTTTTTACCATGCTCATCATTCAACTGAATTCCTCGTGATTTAAGAATTTCAAGAACGATGTCAACATTGTGCATCTTTTGAAGACGACTTATTGCAGGAATTCTGAGTTTCTTTGAGAGATTCCAGTTTTGTGTGAGAAGTTCCATAGTTCGCCTAACAATGAAGGGATTGCCACATGAAATTGTTACGATAAAAACATTCAGGAAAAACTAACTTCATTTAAATAACCACCCATATCAATCTTCTAGAGTTAAAGGGTTTTAGGTTAGAAAGATCCCAAAACATTATCTCAAAACTGTTACTCCATAGTTAAGTAAATAGAGTTATTTCTCATTTAAACCTGGGGGTTAAGGTCTATGAACAGAATGTAAGAACAGAAAATAATATGCTGAATCAGTTCTGATGAGATGGATGAAACTGGAGCCGATTATACAGAGTGAAGTAAGCCAGAAAGAAAAACACCAATACAGTATACTAACACATATATATGGAATTTAGGAAGATGGCAATGATGACCCTGTATGCAAGACAGGGAAAGAGACACAGATGTGTATAATGGACTTTTGGACTCAGAGGGAGAGGGAGAGGGTGGGATGATTTGGGAGAATGACATTCTAACATGTATACTATCATGTGAATTGAATCGCCAGTCTATGTCTGACGCAGGATGCAACATGCTTGGGGCTGGTGCATGGGGATGACCCAGAAAGATGTTCTGGGGAGGGAGGTGGGAGGGGGGTTCATGTTTGGGAATGCATGTAAGAATTAAAGATTTTAAAATTTAAAAAATAAAAAACTAAAAATTAAAAAAAAAAAAAAAAAGAAAAATAAAAAGATCTTCACCTCTCTGTAAAAAAAAAAAAAAAAAAGAAAAGAAAATAATATGCACACACACAAATGCACACAGAAACAGAACAAGGTTCTTTAGGGAAAAGAAAGGAAAATGGACATTGACTGAGGGACTCCAGTATTCTACACATCAAGTAAGCACTTTCTTTTCTTATTTTAGTCCTTTCTTTTCTTATTTTGTCCATGGCAAATCCCACAGTTGGGCAATTATTATCCCATATTTGGCAGATGAAGAAACCAAAGCCCAGAAAAGTAAAATAAATTTCCCGTGATTTTACAACTAGTAATGACAGGACTCGAAGAAGGCAATGGCACCCCACTCCAGTACTCTTGCCTGGAAAATCCCATGGACGGAGGACCCTGGTAGGCTGCAGTCCATGGGGTCGCGAAGAGTCGGACACGACTGAGTGACTTCACTTTCACTTTTCACTTTCATGCATTGGAGAATCCCAGGGATGGGGGAGCCTCATGGGCTGTCTATGGAGTCTATGGGGTTGCACAGAGTCGGACACGACTGAAGTGACTTAGCAGCAGCAGTAGCAATGACAGGACTAAGATCAGAAGTAAACCCCACTTTTACAGTTTCCGAAGCCATTGTCTTATATTTATACCAGGTAAAGCAAAAAGTGTTTGAGTGCTACCTTAAAAAATCACTTATGCCACAGTTTGAATTCAAACTCCTAATATCACCTAGTATTTTACACTAGACAAAAATCACTGTTTCCACAGAAGGATCGAGCCCACCTCATGACTGTATCTGGTTAAAATCTGGCAGACTTGTTTACAGAACCATAATTTCTAAAGGTTAGGAAGCAATGTAAGATAGGTGTAGGCCAACCACTCAATCAACGTCTGAAGCATTCCTGCAACACTAGACTGACTGACTGACTGTCACCTACAGCATCAGTGGATTAACTGTTCCCAAGTGACCTCAAATGACCTCCGAGACCTATGCCATTTTGGGGACACTGAAGATAATAGAAGCTTGTCAAGCAAGATTGAGTCTCTTAACTAGTGAGAGTTCCTGAGAATGACAAAGCATCAACACCCAACACTGGGAAGTCCTTAGTAGTGCCTATAAAAGAACAAAAAATTTCTTTCATCATCAAAAAATTACACTGAACATGAAGCCAATCACTGCTCCTCCCAGACAGTGGAAAAAGTTTCAAATCGTGAATTGCTAGTGGCCAGAAAACAGATGTGCTGGTTTGGATTTATGAAATGAACAAATTAAAATCAAATGTAAAAATAGTGTGGAGAACATTCTCAGCAAATGCTCCAGCCTATATATAAATTACTCAAGAGAGGAAGCTACAGTAAAGCTCAAGACTATTACTTTGTCATGAGAATATATGATTGGAAAAGAAAAGAAGGTTCGTGGAAATTTAATTTAGAAGGCAATAAGAGACGTGTGCTGTTATTGTTTGCTTATCTGTTTAGCTGTGCTGGGTCTTCTCTGCTCCAAGGCGCATAGGATCTCAGTTTCCCGACCAGGGATCAAACCTGCATCCCTTGCTGCTGCTGCTAAGTCACTTCAGTCGTGTCCGACTCTGTGTGACCCCATAGACGGCAGCCCCCAAGGCTCCCCCATCCCTGGGATTCTCCAGGCAAGAACACTGGAGTGGGTTGCCATTTCCTTCTCCAATACATGAGAGTGAAAAGGGAAAGTGGAGACGCTCAGTCGTATACAACCCTCAGCGACCCCATGGACTGCAGCCTTCCAGGCTCCTCCATCCATGGGATTTTCCAGGCAAGAGTACTGGAGTGGGGTGCCATTGCCTTCTGCAAGGCAAATTCTTAACCACTCAACTACTAAAGGAAGTCCCATGTATCCTATTTGCGAAGAACTGGGGATTCACAAAGATACAGTGGTAACTTCCTCACAAATGTCAGACTAATATATATTAGAGAGTTTCTTAGAAACAAGATGGATGCCTTCAAGTCACATATTGTAAAGAAGCCACCCGAGCTACAGTGTAAAGGCTGCTCCTTCCAAAGCAGGCAGTGGTGACTCACTGTTGTCACATCAAAGCCAATGCCTAGGACTCTAGTGTGTTAGTGAGGAAACGCGTGCAACATGAAGCTGGATGTCGTGAGCTGATGCCCACTGCCACTGCCATGTAGAACCTGGGCAAACCACGCCATGCCTTCATCTCACTTTTCCTCACGTGTTGTTGTTGTCGTGTCCGACTCTTTGTGACCTCATGGGCTGCAGCACACCAGGATTCCCTGTCCTTCACCATATCCTGAAGTTTGCTCAAACTCAAGTCCATATAGTTGGTGATGCCATCCAACCATCTCATTCTCTGTGCCCTCAATCTTTCTCAGCATCAGGGTCTTTTCCAGTGAGTCAGCTCTTCGCATCAGGTGGCCAAAGTATTCGAACTTCAGCTTTAGCATCAGTCCTTCCAATGAGTATTCAGGGTTGATTTCCTTTAGGATGGACTGCTTTGATCTCCTTGCTGTCCAAGGGACTCTCAAGAGTCTTCTTCAGCACCAAAATCTGAAAGCATCAGCTCTTCAGTGCTCAGCCTTCTTTCTAGTCCAACTCTCACACCCATACACGACCACTGAAAAACCCATAGCTTTGACTATATGGACCTTTGTTGGCCAAGTGATGTCTCTGCTTTTTAATACACTAAGTTTGTCACAGCTCTCCTTCCGAGGAGCAAGTGTCTTTTAATTTCAGAGATGCATCCTTACATGTGCAACATGGTTAATACAACTAAAACCGGTCTCAAACGATGTAGAAGTCATGAAACCACTGCAGATAAAGTGCTATTTAAATGTCTTATAGTTTAATTAGCCCCATGCTTTCCCCAACTCCTATTCTGGGGCGTCAGTGGTTGCTACTCAGACCTCATCACCTGCCAGCAGAGGAAAATGTGGATAGGGAACAAGGTTTCTTGGCCTAAAATTCACACTATTTTCCTGAACTTACCCCAACTTTTTTAAACCCTAGATTTATCCCATTACATGAAGGAACAAGAGGGATTGTGTATGTTAGAAAAAAATGTCTTTCGGAAAATTTTAGTCTATTCTAGGGAGAGACATAATTCCATTTCTCATACTCACACGAGACGCACCCCACACTGCAAGTCTACAGCAAGATTCTTAACAGCAAAATCAAATTCATCGAAAGGCATCTGGACGTGGGTCACAGGAAATCCCAGTAAGCTCAGGTGACGGGAAAGGTCACCTTCACCGCCTAGGAAATCTCGTGAAAAAGCCAGAAGGATATCTTTACTGGCCTATGGAGAAACAAACAGAAGGTATTATATTCCAGTATCATCGTTCTGTTTATAATAAAAACAAATTCTTCAAATCATTCTGTGCATATAGAAATAAAGTAAAATTAACTAGTATAAAAAGACAGTTTCATATGATAACAATGGGAACCTCATATATTTCCAATATTTCTAATTTAAGACTTTTTAAGAAAGGGCTCATAAATAATAATACACTCTAAAAATTAGAATTTGATAGCATACTAAATTAGGAAAGAAATTTTCTCCCAAATGAATTACTCAGAAGCACAGTTACATTCATTCTCAAAGCAAAGCTAGAATGATGCACTGGTGAAATGTCAACCAACAAGCTAGGCAGGGTTAGAACTACTGGGCAGGCATTTCTGTTCTACTCGAGTACTGTTCTTTGGGAAAATCACTTTTTCTGAGGAGAAAATATACAATAAAAACAGATAAAATTTTATATGTGAAATATAAAATATAAGATGAAAACTATCAGGCTTCCCTTGTGGCTTAGCTGGTGTAGAATCTGCCTGCAAAGCAGGAGTCCTGGGTTAGATCCCTGGGTTGGGAAGGTCCCCTGGAAAAGGGAAAAGCTATCCACTCCAGTATTCTAGCCTGGAGAATTCCACGGATTGTATATATATAGTCTATGGGATTGCAAAGAGTCGGACTAGTGTTCTTTGGGAAAATAACTTTTTCTGAAAATACACAATAAAAACAGACAGAAGTCTTATATGTGAAATAAAAAATATAAGATGAAAACCATACCTTGAACTCGGCATCTTTACAGAAGAGACAAGGATCATGATCAATAAGTCTAGAGATTTTGGCATAATCAAGGAAACAAACCAACAATAATAGTTTTTTCAATGTAAACTTAGACAGAGCTTCTTCATGACCTGAAATAAAGTACAAAAAGGCACAGCACGTTCATCTATGCAAGACAAGTTTGGTTTTCTTTTCTTGAAGGGGGTGGTTCTCAATTATTTTTCTATATTTATTTATTGTTATGCTTTTGGTCTATATATTTCTGTTAAGGATTCTTGAGATGTGTCCTATACTTTAAAGTCAAATTATCTTGGAATTCTTTGTAAGTCTATAAAATTCCTTATATTTACCTTTTTTTTTTTTTGGCAGGGGAAACATAAATTGGTGCAGCAACTATGGAAAACAGTATGGAGATGACTCAAAAAACTAAAAAGAGAACCACCAAGTAATCCAGCAATTACACTGCTGGGTATGTATTCAGAGAAAATAAAAACCCTAAGTCAAATATACCCCAGTGTTCACAGCAGCATTATTTACGATACCCGAGATGTGGAAGCAAAGACCGAGATGTGTACGAGTCCATCGACAGAAGAACGGATAAAGAAGATATAGTGTATACATACGTGTATGTGTATGTATGTACGTGTGTGTAATAGAATGCTACTCAGCCATAAGAAAGAATGAAATGGTTGCCATTTGCAGCAACATGAATGGACCTGAAGGGCATTATGCTTCGAGAAATAAGTCAGAGAGAGAAAGATAAATACTGCATGGTATCACTTATAGGTGGAATGTAAAGCAAACTAGTGAATATGACAAAAAAAAACCAGACTTGCAGATACAGAAAACAAACTAGCGGTTACCAGTGAGGAGAGGGAAGGCAGGGGCAAGACAGAGGTAGGAGATTAAGAAGATTAAATCACTACTTGCCAAATAAATAAGCTACAAGGACATATTGTACAACACAGGGGATATAGCTGATATTTTATAAAAGCTATAAATGGAGTATAGCCTTTCTAAATTATGAATCATTATGCTGAACAGCTGAAACTTATATAACATTGTAAATCAACTATACCTCAATTAAAAAAAAAAAGACAAGTTTTATGTAAAAGTAGGATAGTTACATCTGCTGGAACAAACCAGCATTAACAAGCACAGGAGCACACTGCGTATCTTTCTTAAGCTTTCCATGAACAGACTCATTTAAGGCTCACGAGGGCTCTATGGGGCAGGTACTATTTAACATTTCCAGTTCATGGAAGAAATTGGGGCACAGACACAGCAAGAGACTGGGTTAGCTTCACACGACAACTACGTCATGAGCAGCGCAGGCACCGACCTAGGGGCTAAGAATACTAAAACAGCAAGTGGCAGCCTAAGACAGACATGACCTCCACCGGGCGTGAGGTCTGCTCGTGAGGTGGAGAGAAGAGACAGCAGGCACAAATAGCGATAGGGCTGTAGCGGTGGGGGGAAAGATGGGGAAGGTGGGGGGGTTGCAGAACGAGATGGCAGTGGAGAGAGAGGCCTCTTACACCGGTTTCTCTGGAAGGTGAAGTTGGAACAGAGACAGGAATGAGGACGGGACACCCTCTGCACACAGCGGGGGGAGCACACGACGGAGGCAGAGCCACCCACCATCTCTGTACAGGTGAGGGACACTCGGGTGCCTGTACTCAGCTGCGATGTCAGGATTCCAAAGCAGGCGGTTCAGAATGAACATCGCCAGCCCCGTGACGTCACTGTTGTCTTCCAGAGGCACCAGTTCTCCATATATTGTCTGAAAAGAAATCCAAGCCCAAGTCAGGGCTGTGCTCTCTCTTCGGGGCACAGGGATGCAGAGAGGAGGGACAGATGACGCTGGTCTAGGAACTGGCGAGGTTCTGATTCCTTTGGGAGAGATGGGGATGTTCAGCCGGGCTCTTTGGGCTGAACATGTATGCTTTCTGCAATTTTTAGTGCACTCTTCACAGTGAAGAAGAGATGAAAGTTCAGGACTAAGATAAGTTCTTAAAAATTATATGACAAGTGATATTTATAGTGCAATTTTTTCTTTTAAGAACTATCAAATGTAGGCCTCTTGCTCAAATTTAATGACAACTGTCGGAGAAGGCAATGGCACCCCACTCCAGTACTCTTGCCTGGAAAATCCCATGGGCAGAGGAGCCCAGCAGGCTGCAGTCCATGGGGTCGCGAAGAGTCGGACACCACTTAGCAACTTCACTTTCACTTTTCACTTTCCTGCATTGGAGAAGGAAATGGCAACCCACTCCAGTGTTCTTGGCTGGAGAATCCCAGGGACGGGGGCAGCCTGGTGGGCTTCTGTCTATGGGGTCGCACAGAGTTGGACACGACTGAAGCGACTTAGCAGCAGCAGCAGCAGCAGTCCTATTAGTGGGCTTCCTAGGTGGCGCTAGTGGTAAAGAACCCACGTGCCAGTGCAGGAGACATGGGAGACTCAGGTTCAATCCCTGGGTCAGGAAGATCCCCTGGAGGAGGGCATGGCACCCTACTCCAGTATTCTTGCCTGGAGAATGCCATGGACAGAGGAGCCTGGAGGGCTACAGTCCATGGGGTTGCACAGAGTCGGACACGACTGAAGCAACTTAGCACACATGAACGCACGTCCTTCAAGTGTGTCATGAAGGTGCCACACACACCTAAATGATTCTAAATGCTTCAGTGGTTAACAAATGGAAAGCCATCTGTAAACCATCTGAGACAGTAACTGGGGATGTTCTGATCTGTGTATAATCAAGGATTAAAATATGCCATTAATTTAACATCAATGTGATTGTTAATGATTTTTAAAGCAATTAGAAAAAACTAAAAACATCAAATTGTATTTTATAACTTTACATCAATAAAACTAGAGAAAAGCATAAAAATACTAATATCTGCCAAAATAGAGACACTTTGTCTTTATTTCCTTTATTTTTTTGGCATGTGATGCTTTCTTAAGATCCTCAAAGGTCATGCCCCCTAACAGAATTCTAAGGTGTGATGGTAGAATGTTTTGTTTATAATTATTCATTCACCTTTCCCTTTAGAAGTCCCCTTTCCCACCAAATGGCATAGATTTGCTGTATCTATCGTGAAGGAATAAATATTTCTGCCTCATCTGTGCCTGGACAGGTAATGCACTTTGGGTAGAACTATGGATGCACTGATGCCCACTACATCTAAGACGAAGTTTCAAAAGGCATTGCATGTTTCTAACTCTCCCACGTTCTACCTCTGCCACAAAAGAGCTATGCCCCAAATAGACAGGGCCTACTCTACCATCTGTGCCACCAGGGAAGCCCTAGACAGGTCTCCTTTAATTGAGGCTCTGGAACTCTTTGATATGTGAAGCATAGCCAGTTGATATGTAATTTTCTGATTAACTTTTCTTTGAAAGAAATGAGAAGTTGAATTTCAAATCATTGAAATAAGAATTAAAGCAAGAAATCTTAGCAAGTTCATTGTCTAGTTGGGTGACCACAGTGGGATTATCATTCATTCTCTCTACACCTCAATTTTCTAATAACTAGCCAGATAAGTGTAAAGATTCCTTTTTAGTACAAAAGATTTTTCTATTCAAAAACTTAGAAAAACTGAAGAATGGGATATCCCACATGACAAAGGTAAAAACCCTAAACAAGATACAGGAGTTCACCAGTAAAAGACTAAAAGAAATGGAAACACTGAGGGCTGGAATAAAAGAATATTTTTAACAGCCAACTCCTAGTGGCTTTCTAATTCAGTTCGTTTTATCATTCTAAATATTACTGAACCATACACCATGTGAAAAACTCAAATTCTGATGTTTCCATGAGTAGTGTTCCATCTAAATGTTTCTGGTGACTTCAGACTGGTATGGATTCCAATCCTGGCCCTTCACAGGCATCCAGCAGGTCACTTACCATCTCAGCTTCTGTTCTGTCAGTGAAGTTGGAATAACAATAAATACTTCACTGGATTTTATAGAGATCTAAATTAGAAAATATATTTAATGTGTTTTAAACAACCCAGTATTATCACTGGTAAATGCTCAGAAAGGAGTTAACTATACTTGTTATTACATCTGGTACCAAATATTATATATATATGAAACCAATGGGAAAACTGCTATGTTACAAAATGGCAGTGATATAGAATGACAGTCTATTAAGAGCATTTATGAAGGGACCTTAAATTTCATACTGAGATATTAAGTAATCAAATAATTTGATAACTGAAACCATCATTTTATTAAAGAATCTTCTAAAAGTATATATATCTTTTTTCAAAAACTGAAAGGTGTACTTGCCTCTAGGCCGATTCGTAGCCACAAAGGATTATATGACAATAGCCAATTCAGGACTTTCTGCCGTTCTCCTGAAACGCATATGAAACACAAGTAAGCTCAGACCACTAATCAAATACGAGACAGTGAATACAGTTTCATGGAGAGAAATCAGAGACCAAAAAGGAACATCACATATATGAAATATGTTAAAGTATACTTCCACTCTTTTATATATGTACATGATCTCGTTTAAGTTTGTGAACTTTTAGGTAGCAAAGTGAAACCATGTATATATTTGACTCTGAAAAAAAATTTCTAGAGTGTTTTTAAAGAATTAATCTCAAGATTTCCATAATCCTCTTACCCACATCTTTCCAGAGGTGCCTGTCTTTCCGAACAATTAACCGCCGAGCTTCGATTTCAATTTCAAGCTTTTTCATAGCCTTAACCATTTTTTCAGAAGTAAATAAGCGGCATGCGGCACGACGCAACCTGTTCAACCTGCACCGAGCTGTGTAAGCTCTGAGAGACACCTCGTCCTTGGTAGGAGCTTTCGGGACACTTATTTTACGTTGACTCTCTACTCCCAGAAGAAGAGTGGAAGCATTTACTGGGTCAAAATGAAAGAAAGGATATTTCTGGTTAAACGATATGTGCATACACTTTAAAATCTAGCAATAAATGCAGCTGAAGGAGGCCAAGACAGAATCTATTCCCTGTGCCTTCTAGCCTGCTCCTCTCCTTCCCACCTCAAAGTGAAGGTGTCATCCTTCACTCAGAAGCTTAGGCGGTCCTATGCTGCTGCTGCTGCTAAGTTGCTTCAGTCGTGTCTGACTCTGTGTGACCCCATAGACGGCAGCCCACCAGGATCCCTGATCCCTGAGATTTTCCAGGCAAGAGTACTGGAGTGGGGTGGCATTGCCTTCTCCGAGGCTGTCCTATAGTCGCAACCAATTGACTGTACCTGCAAACTGTATCCCAAATCTAACCATTTCTTATAACCACTGTCATCCAGGTTCCAACATGATCTCCTCTAACCCAGACTCATGAGAGAGCCTCCTAGCTGGCTTCTCTGCTTCCATACACTTTATCAAAAGATAAGCTCCTAAAGGATGGGATTTGTTGGGAGGGAGTATAAGAGGGAGGGGACATACACATATCCATGGCTGATTCATGCTGATGTCTCTAAAAGCAATTATCTTTCAATTTTAAAAATAAATTTAAAAAGAATAATCATTAATAAAGCAATGGAAAACATCAAAAAGGTAAAAAGTCAATATGCTTGAATACATTTTAAAAAAAGTTATATTTCTCTATTCCAAAGAGAAATAGAAATAATATTTAAAAATAAATTAATAAAGGTTTAAAAAAAGAATGTGATTTGTTAAAGTCAAATTTTGAAATGCAATTTGAATTTTCATAGAGCACATCTTCTCTCAAAGATGTTTTGTTTACTTTTGGAGAAAAAGCAAAGTACCTAATCAAAGGTAGAATTCCTATACACACTTCTCTAACAAATGCAGACCAGTGTCTGCTGGAACATTACAGCAAGAGGGAAATCGTCCACCTTAAAGTCAGCCTGTGTGATGCCTGGGCAAGTTAAGTATTTTAAAGGGGTTTTCCTTATCTGCAGTTGAACTTATCTCTGTAACTTTTATGGGAGAATAGCCTAAGTGAATCTTCCTTGTCTCAGGAGAAAGTCCTTTAAATATTTGAAGAACACCATGTTTCCATCACATTCCATACTTTGAGTTTTTCTCTTTTCCAAGACTACAGTGAAATATTTTAAAAATTCCTCATATCCGCTGGTTTTTAGACCTCTCATCATTACATACTTGGCCACAAACATCTTAAACAGGGTCCAGTAGAGACAATATCCCTAACAGGCCATACAAGACAAAATGATCCACCAGGACATCCCACTTTATTGATGCAGCTAAGACTGGACTGTGTTTCTAGGCAGCCATGTCTCACTGTTAATGCAGACTGAATCTGTCTAACAATAAAACCCATTCACTGGAAAGGCTGGAAATCACACTGGATGATGAGCAAAAAAAGAAGTTCAGGACTTACAGCACAAAATTTTCTCACCTGCACAATAATGACCATTTGTGTTAAGGACCTAGTGTGCTGTGCCACTAACTACACTATGATACACTTGTGAAAGTGAAGTCACTTCAGTAGTGTTCGACTCTGCGACCCTACGTAGCCTGCTAGGCTCCTTTGTCCGTGGGACTTTCCAGGCAAGAATACTGGAGTGGGCTGCCATTTCCTTCTCCAGAGGATCTTCCCAATCCAGGGATTGAACCTAGGTCTCCCACCTTACGGGCAGACTCTTTACCATCTGAGCGACCAGGGAAGCCCAATAAATCTATACAACTAAAGAATGAAAAAATCATGTTAAAAGTGACCCGTTAAAAAAAGGATTATCTAATTTAAACGTTAACTTCATGTTTACCTTCAGAAATATTTGTTTTTACAGTGAAGTCGTCAGGAGTTAATATAAAATTTAGCCACCAAGTGAAGCCCTGTTCCTGCTTCTCCTTCCAGCGTTCATCATAAAATATGTTTTTTGCAGCAAACGGCATTGGATGTCTAGGTATACCTAGGAATACAGTTAGGTTAAGGCATAAACATTTTTCCTTTAAATTATTATACAATCTATAGCAATAGACGATCGTCAGCAAGATCACCTTTAAGACATTGAACGATGTTTGCTTTTCTACTTCCTGCTGGAAGGAGCTGAAAGCATTGGGGTGTGCTGTGCTGTGCTCAGTCACTCAGTCATGTCCAACTCTCTATGACCCCGTGTACTGTCGCCTGCCAGGCTCCTCTGTCCATAGAATTCTCCAGGCAAGAATAGTGGAGTGGGTTGCCCTCCTCCAGGAGATCTTCCCAACCCAGGGATCAAACCCAGGTCTCCTGCATTGCAGGCAGATTCTTTACCATTTGAGTCACCAGGGAAGCCCAAGAATACCGGACAGTTAACCTATCCCGTCTCCAGGGAATCTTCCTGACCCAGGAATCGAACTGGGGTCTCCTGCATTGTAGGCAGATTTGCTACCAGCTGAGTTACTAGGGAAGCCCATTTTGGGGTATAAAATGTAGTAAAAGTAAAAGAGAAAAAGTAAGGCAGTACCTCCTGGTTATTTAGAAATCCCAAGAAAAGTGAATCAACTTCACTGAACTCTGAGAAAATATCCTCATTGTTATTGGGACACATACTTTAACAACTCTTCAAGCTTTTACTCCATTAAAAAAATCAATTCATTCCCATCTGACATGCGATCAGTGCTTCATTCAGTGCCGGTTTTCAGGGACTTTAGAGATATTAGACACTTGCCTGCTTTTAGCGCTTTTATGAAGGTCAAGTTAGACTGAGCCACAGGAACAAAGGGTCTTGTCCTTTTGTTTGTTTTAGAGGTAGGAGTTCTGTATCCTAATGAATCTACAATCGTGAGAAAAAGAATAGCATTTTAAAAGTAAAATTAACTCTGCAAATGAACTGCTATCAACTTAAAATTTGCACTCTCCAAAATCATATCCATTTAGCAGATGCTGAGTAACCACTATGTGCCAGGATATGAACTTGGGTAAATAAAACCTATCTGTCTGAAAGTTACAGACCAGAAACTACAAAGTATTTTGTGTCGACAGAAGCCATGATTGAGATTGAACCAGCTCACTGTGTGTGTGTGTGCGCCTGTGTGTGTGTGTGTGTATATATACAACTAGGTGCTGAGAATGCAGAATGGAGAGATGTGGTTCCAGCCCTCAGGATGTTCTGGGTCCAGAACAGAGGAGTAGAAAGACTCACAGTACATTACATCAGAAGTACACGAGGAGCCTGGGACAAGGGGAGGCACCTGAAAGGCAGGACAGCCTCGTGGAGGGAGCGCCCCTGAGCTGACCCTGCAGTGGACGTGACATACCAGGAACGGGGCCTCTGACTGAACTGCAAGGTGGTACCTGGAGCCAAGAACACAGACAAGAAAACCAAGACAAAAAAGAGGTTGGAAGAGGAAGAAAGGAATTTAAAAATATGAAAAATGACAGTGATAGCTAGTAGTTGAATACTTGCACCAGGCACTCTCAGAGTCTTGTAATTTAGGTTACTGATGTAGTTAGCACCAGAAATCTATCAGAAGTGCACCATCATCTTCTATGTTTAATGGAGCTTAGAGCAACTGTGCTACTTGGTCAAGGTCATGCATGCTAGTAGGTAGCTGAGCTAGACAGTGTGGCTCCAGAGCTTGCACTGTAACTCAGTTCCAAGTACCTGGTGGGCCAGTGAAGGATTAAGGTCCAGGCAGTCACACTGTCACATGTATTTCAGAAGATGGAATGGACAGTGGACTGGAGTCAAGACTAGAGACGGAAGCAAAAAGGAAGCAATCCCAGGGGCCTAAGTCATTTAAAGGAACACAGAAGCGGTGGAGACAAAACCAGAGAAGAGCTGTTTTCATAGCAGAACTTGTAACAGGGCTTAAGGTCAACTGACTAGGCAAGGGATAGAGAATAAGAACCCTGATAGGTTCCCAGGCCTCACCCGGTGATGAAGTAGATGGTGGGTGGTACCTACAGGAGGTAGACAGTGGGGGTATATACAGGAGGTAGATGGTAAGTGGTACCTACAGAAGGTAGATGGTGGCGGCGGGGCGGGGTGGGTGCCTACAGGGAAAGTACAGGAAAGTCACAGAGGAAAACAGCCTGTCCTAACGCAGTTCACTCCCTCAAAGGTGGGTTTCACACCAGCTTGTGCTGCTGCTCCATACGGACCAGGAGCTAATATTAATAATAAAGCCAGAGGCGGGAAAGCTAAGGCCCAGGGCAGAACCCAGCCCACAGCTGTTTGTGTACAATCTGCAAGCCAAGAAGTTTTCGCATTTATGAACACTAGTTAAAAACAAAATAGACCTCCAAAAAGTTTTATTTCATGACACATGAGGCCAATATGAAATTCAGATCTCGGTGTCCATAAATAAAGCCTTCTTGGCACGGAGTCACAGCCGCTCATGTCCACACTGTCTGTGGCTGTTTCCCTGTTGGCACTGGCAGGGCCCAGTGGTTGTGACAGACGTCACATGAGCTGCCAAACCTGGATATTTACTATCTGGACCTTCAGAGAAAAAGTGCTCAGCTTTGACTTAGAAGAATTGCAAATCCACGCCAATTGTCAAAATAAGGAATATGACCAAATTGTTACATAATATCTATTAGATTATAAGTTTCTTTCCATCTTAACGTACTTAAAAATATGAGTTCCTCGTTCTGAAGGCTTACACAAGCCAGTCCCTCCGCCTACAACCATTTTGTTCTGTGGGAGACTTCCTTGGAAATGTCTCACGGCTTCTGGTCATTCCCATAAAGCCAAGTAAAGTGCCCCCACTTCTGCACTTTCATGATTCCCTGGGCATAGCTCCAAGGATGGGCAGCGGCTGAGGACAGGAATGATGTCTTTTCTCCCAGTATCCACAGAGCCTAGAACAATGCATAGCACACAGCAGGTAACTTTTCAGAGCTGAATAAATGCACCTTGAAAAACTGACTTCTTTCTCTGCAGACATTGCAGGGTCTTGCACGTCACTATAAGAACCTGGCTTCCAGTGAGATGAAAGGCCATCGGGGGTATAGAAATGGAGCATGTTAGAATCCAACTGATGACTATTTTAAAAGCATTTCCCTGGCAGCTAAGTGGAAAACAGACTCCAGAGAAGGCAAGGGTGAAGGCAAGATCCAACAGGGGACCTGCAGAGACATAGGCTCAGATGGGGCCGTCAGTGATGGTGAGAAATTGACCCGGTTCTGAATGTACTTGGAAAGAAGACAGGATTTGTTGATGGACTGAATTTAGAATCAGGCAGACTGTCTGAATTTATAGAGAAAGGGTAGGAGAGAAACACACTTAGGGACACCCCAAGGTGTGGGGCCTGAGATGAGAGGAGATCATAACAGAAGTGTGTTGGACTGACACACCAGGGAGAGACGTCACAGGACTGGGGATGGCAAAGGGCTGCTTTTAGACAAATTAAAGACGCTCACTAGGCAGTCAAGTGGAAATAAAAGATGTTGGATAAACGAGTCGACAGATGAGAGGTCCATCCTAACGATGTAAAGCTGGAAGGCCTCCATGCAGAACTGAAAGCTGTGAGATGGCCTGAAAGCACTAAGGGAATGAGCAAAAGTGTGAAAAAGTTTCAGTGGTTGAGTCAAGTGTAGAGGCTGGAGCGACAGACACAGAGGAGCCCCCAGGGAGGCGGGAAAAGAACCAGGAGGAAGTGGGAGTGGCAGGGTAAAGGGGCCCCAGAGAGAGAGGTGCCTAATAGTTCAAGATGAAGACTGAGAAATAATCTCTGGATTCAGTGTGGAGGTGTTGATGACCTTGACAAAACAAGGTTTTACTAGAGTCATCAAAATCTGGTTGAAGTGACTTCAACAAAGAGGAGAACTAGAAACAGCTAATAGAAGCATCTTTCAAAGTGATTATTTTTGTTTACATTAAAAAGCACCTTTTAATTCAAGCATAATGTTTACATGGAAAAGTATACAGAATCAGTGAACTATCACAAAATGAACATGTAGGTTCTTTCAAGGAGTGTTGCTTACAAGAAAGCAGAAAGATGCTGGGTGTGAATGGATATGTGGTATCAATGAGAAGTCTTTGTCTTTTTGGGAGATGGAGGTAAGAACAGCACTTTGTGCATGAATCAGAAATGACCCGATAGGGAGTAAAACCCTGGAGACGCGGGGAAAGGCAGTTGCTAAAACATCGACCGTGTAGACGGCTGGGGTCTTTACTGTTACTGTAAAGAGCCTGCCTCACTGGCGCACAGACCTCTCAGCCTGTCACAGGATGGGAGGCAGCAGCGGAAGGGAACACAGCGGGTGATGGATGCTGTGGAACTTTCCGCAGCACCTCTGCGTCCTCAGTGAGATAGGAATCAGGCTCTCGGCTTAGGTGAGGACCAGAGCACCAGCTCCTGAGCCCCCTGCCTGGGGGAACCCCAGCCTGACCACTCACTCCCCGTGATCTCAGGCAAAGACTCAGCTTCTGGATGTGGAGGTTTCCTGACTTGAGCGTGTGCTCATGACAACGTCTACTCAGTCTGACTGCTGTAGGTATGAGAGGAGCTATCAGCAAGGCACTCACAGCGGGGGCTGTGGGGAACGCAGGCAGTAAACACTGGCTGCTTGTCCTCAGAGGGGGAAGGAGGTGCTCGAGGTTTCAGGACCAAAAGGGAGGGGGGCAGTAGTCTGCAGCAGATAGATAAAGTCAACAAAGCAGGACGACAGAACCGAGAAGAGTTGCGTGCTTCCAGGAGATGAGCGGTCACGGTCCAGCAAGGTGCAGGCACAGAGCTGGCCTGGGAACTGGAATGTGCCAGGCAAGCACGAAGACAGAACAAGGGGTTACTATGAGCCGTGAAGGCCAAGCCAAGTGAGAATATGATGACAGGTCAGAGGTGAGGGCCGGGGAAATGGAGGCAGATTCATTGGCTTTTAGCGAAAACGCAGAAATCCCAGCAAGGGAGATGCTCTAAGAGTGTGGCCTAAGGAGGCTGGAACTCACAGGCCAGGGTACTGGAAGGATCTCCTTCAAGGATCTTGAAATCATAAAGACGCATCATAAAGTAGAGGTTTTAGAGAAGGTCTTATGAGCCAAATGTAAAAATTCTCAGTCATCTCTCCCTGTAACAAGGAGAACTCAAGGCGGGGTGGTATGGAAACTGAGCTTCAAGTTGTCTGTGGCCCCTTTGCTTTCTTGTCATCTGTTTCCGGGAAGAAAGGAGAAGCAACAGTCTGGAAGCAGGTATGAGACGGTGGGTGGTCCACGGTCCCAGGAGGTTCCAGGTCAGAGGAGCAGGAGAGAAGGCGTGTTCTCAGGAGAGGGCCAGGTCAGGGCGGGAACAGGAGGAGGGTGCATCCAGCAAAGACAGATGGGAAGGAAGGCGGTGAGTCCAGAGCACACGGGCACTGCAGAGAGCTGGGGAGATGCAGAAGGTGGTTCCAACCGGGGAGTGTACAAAGAGAAGTGAGCTCAAGTACTCGGGTGTGACGTTTCCTGTCAGTCCTGGAATCCCTTAAAATTATCTGTTTCGTAGCCTGTGTGGTTTGTTTTCCTGCCTGGACCCTGACTGGCATCTGAGGCAGTCTGGCATTAGTCCTGACAGTTTCTGAGGCAGACAGGGGTGGGATGGGTGAGGGGTGGGGAAGGAGTGGTGAGGTTCCTCCTAAAGGAAAGAGGAGCTCGGCGGCCTTGTCTTCATCCCTGAATAAGGGCCAAGTAAAGGCTAAGGAGAACGACATCCCTGGGGGAAGGCCCCCTCTGCGTCCCCTGAGACAGTGTGATGGGGGTCAGGTGCGCACTGGGCCCTCAGTCTGGGGCCTGGACTAAGGGGAGGCACGCTCAGTACTTCCCCGGGTGCGACACTTGCAGGGGGAGCAAAGCACTCTGTCGGCAAGACAAGCACGGAGGGGCTTCCCTGACGCTCCAGTGACTGAGACTCCATGTTCCCAGTGCAGGGGCCCAGGTTCAATCTCTGGTTGGGGAACTAGATCCCACTTGCCACAACTAAGAGTTTGCGTGCCATGTGTCCAGAGAAAGACATGATCCAAAAGGATACCTGCAGCCCAGTGCTCACTGAGGCAGGTCACAGTAGCCAGGACATGCACACACAGTCTAACCCGGCAGAGGGCGGATAAAGAAGACGTGGCACATACAATGGAGTGTCACTCAGCCGTTGAGAAGGATGAAACAGCGTCATTTGCGGTGATACGGGTGGGCCTAGAGAGTGTCGTCCTGAGTGAAGTGAGTCAGACAGAGAGGGAGAGATATCTTATGACCTCCCTTATATGTGGAATCTAAAAAGAAATCATATCAATGAACTTACAAAACAGAGAGAGACTCACAGACTTAAAAAAATGAACTACAGCTGCTGGGAGGGAAGGCATAGTTAGGGACCTTGGAAAAGTTAAGTACACACTGCTCTGTTTCAAATGGATGGCCAACAAGGACCTATTGTATAGCACATGGAACTCTGTGCAACTTTATGTGGCAGCCTGGATGGGAGGGGAGTTTACGGGAGAATGGATACATGTAAATGTACGGCTAAGTCCCTTCAGCTGTTCATCTGAAACTATCACAATGTTATTAATCGGCTATACCCCAATACAAAATAAAACTTTAAAGTTTCAGGGAGAAAAATGAGTTCGCATGTTGCAACTAAGACCTGATACAACCAAATAAACAAATATGTTAAAATATTTTTTTTAAACATAAAGACAAGCATTTTAACACAGCAGTTTTTAAAAATTACTGCAGGAAAAACCATGATGAATGAAACATCAAAAATGTAAATAAGAATGAGATCACAGTGATTTCAGAATTCAGCCCTACTCTACATCTGACTCATCTTCCACTAAAGCCAACCGGTGAATGAAAAGTACAAGTTGATTCAAGCTTCTCAATAGCAATTTACTAAACCAAAATAAATAGAAAATATTCCCCATATAGGTACACTTTCATGAAAGATTTTGTGAACGAGACTCACCTGTTTTCCTCTTCAGGTTTACTTTCTCTCTGTGGCTAACACGTTTCAAGGAGGAGGTTAGCACTTTGTGTGTGTGTTTAACAGTTGATGTTTTAGATGCCAGAGGAGAAAAATGGGTCCTTTTGACTTCTTGCACTTCCGAGCATTCTGTAACTCTTACCCTCACATTTTCATCTCCTGTGTGTCCCTTACTCTTTCTTTTATGAGCAACTGAAGCTGCCTTGCAGGGAGGAGTTACAATGTTTTTAGAGCTCTTAGGTCTGCTCAGTATTAAATCTCTAGTTGGAAGAAGAGGATGAAAATCATCTTTCTCTTTTTGATCATCTGTTTCTTTTTCACAGTCACCCACTACAACATTGAGACATCTTTTTGCCTTTGGTTTAACAGTCTCCATTTGGTTTTCTACAGCGCAAGTGGGCTTTCTTTTAGTCACAGTGGCAGAAAGTATTGGGCGTCTCTTAATAGGTTTTTCACGGCTGTGACTAGAAATATCCTGAACTGCCAAAAATTTAGGCTGGTTCTGTTTTTTAAAAGTGTAAGAGTTTGACATCACTTCTAAAGCTTTGGATGCTTCAAAAGTAGCTTTTGGAGATTCTAACTGCTGACATTCAGAAATACAAGGTACAGCTGCATTTTTTCTCTCGTCTTGAGGAGGCTGTGAGTCCTGAAAACGTCTAGTTGATAATGGCAATTGACATGTTTGCTGAGATATACATATATATGCTATATTATCTTTTAAAAATTGATTTGGGGAGAGAATTGGGTTGACGGACTCTGTTTCTAGATCCTCATTTAGTCCATAGTTATCATTTATGAAAGAATCTGGACTTAGAATTTTCCGACAGATTTCATGTACCCTTTTTGATTCCAAAAGCACAGGCCTTGTATTACCTTTCACAAACATATCTGGTGAGAGGCACTTCACGAATTCTGGTTCATTATTAGATGCATGGCTATTATTCACAAAAGAATCCGGACTTAGAAAATGTCCTTGGCTTTGTGTGATGTTCAAACTTGAAGAATAATTTGGGGTAAGAGTAAGTTTACCGTTCTCTTCAGTCTGACTATTAACATTGTCTATGGAGTCAAAGGAGGTTTCAGTTATGCCTTTCTCATTAAAATGAAAATCTTTTGCAGTGTTGGCACCGTCTGCTTTCTCCAGTTCCCCATTTTCAGAAGCAGGAAGGGACGTGTAGGTCGTAGAGCGACGAACATGAAGTGGCAAGCAGGTCTCCCTGTGGCACTCTTGGAATGCGGGGCTGATAGGTGATATAGGGAGTTTATTTTCTTCAAGGATTAAAGGATTGCTTTCTGGTGGGGAACAGTTTCCATTTGTAGCCAGATTCTCACAGGCTTGTAGCGGGCTCCTAACTTTGTCAGCTTTGGGGGAAACATTAAATGTTTTATTTACATTTTGAATATTTGAAACCTTCTTGTTATGTCTTGAAGAGGCCGATACTTTCTTCTTATTAATAGTATCCCAAAGAGTCCTCTGCAAAAATAAGCAAAACATACAGATTAAGTTGATAACTATTGAATACTACCTGTAAGCAATATTATGAATGTTACTTCAAGAGACCTGCGAACAAAATGATTTTACATATTATTTCCTAGAGTAAATATAAAATGATGAAAACTTATTACCTTTTTCTTTTTCGGCTCTTCTGCATTTCCTAGTAATATAGCTTGGTGTTTCAGAATATCATTTACAAGAAATGTCACAGTCTCTCTTACTCGGCCTCCTTTCAACGGTGTCCAGGTAATAGAAACAACAATTTTTTCTTTAGGCTATAACCAAAAGAACACATTTTAAATTACTATAACAGTATTGACTTATAACAACACAAACATGGACTGCAGCCCACCAGGCTCCTCCGTCCATGGGATTTTCCAGGCAAGAGTACTGAAGTGGGGTGCCATTGCCTTCTCTGCATAACAGTAGTGATTTATAACAACACAAACGTATTCTATATTATATACAAATAGGGCTTCCCTGGTGGCTCAGACAGTAAAGAACCTGCCTGCAATGCAGGAGACCCAGGTTCGATCCCTGGGTAAGGAGGATCCCTTGGAG
This sequence comes from Ovis canadensis, assembly GCF_042477335.2. Classification (NCBI taxonomy): domain Eukaryota; kingdom Metazoa; phylum Chordata; class Mammalia; order Artiodactyla; family Bovidae; genus Ovis; species Ovis canadensis. The sequence goes on from NC_091256.1 coordinate 86,931,932, forward strand.
AAGGACATGGCAACACACTCCAGTATTCTTGCCTGGAGAATCCCATGAACAGAGGAGACTGGTGGTCTATTGTCCGTGGGGTTGCAGAGTTGGACACAACTGAACAACTAACACCCCCATCATCAATAGAGAGAATATAGTAGAGGGTTAATAATTGTTACTCACCAACATTTAACAAGTCAAATGTATCTTCCTATCCTACCTCATTTCATTCTAAGGAAAAAGGCTACCAGTAATAACAAAGTTCACAACAAAATAAAATTATAATAAACTCTTAATTGTATATGAAAGCAGTGGAACAGAGAGTCTACGAATCACTTTATTTTAGTTCAGTGGTTTTTAAAAATTTAATCACATTATTTCCACTTCTTTAGACTATGTACAGAACTTCCATTTCAAATACAAATACCTTATATGAGAAAGACATTTTCAGAAAGAAATGTAAAGATGATCAGCTAAATTCTTTGCTCCTCACAAGCTTCTCTAAAGTCCACAGCACCATTATTGATACTCTAGGCCTAGTTTCAGGTATCTAACGTAACTATTCTGAATCTCACATCCCTAGGAAGCAGATACTGTCATGATGCATGTTTTATAGATGACATAATCAAGGTTCAGGAAGCGTTATGAATTCTGCAGCCCAGAGAAACAAGGAGTAATTTCAATTTTCAAATCTTAAGAAATACATTTCATGAGGCTATAGCCACCATGAAGAGTGCTTCTTCTAATGGATCTGGGAAAGGTAAATTAAAAACCTTCTGAAAGTGATCCACCATTCTGGATGCCATTAAAAACATTCATGATTCATGAGAAGAGGTCAAAATGTCAACATCAACAGGGATCTGGAAGTTGATTTCAGTCTTCCAGAATGACTTTGAGGGGTTCAAGACTTCAGCAAAGGTGCAGATGTGGTAGAAATAACAAGAGAACTTGAATTTTAAGAGGGAAGAATAAATCCCACTCCACAGTAGATCTGTTTCTTTACTTTAAACTTTGTATTCCTTTGCTTTTGTACAAGTTAAAAATGTTGCAGGTAACTTGAAACATACAGGAGAGCCCATTCTCAAGGCTCTGACCTTTAAGTGTTACACTTTCCCATTAAGATAGAGGTTAAAAAGTTGTAGAACAGAGAACAGCATTTGTCCTGTTAGGGGTTTATGGGAACATCATGACCTGACCTATAGGGACAGCGGCAAGAACAAAGGATTCTGACACCAAGAAGTTTCTACCAACCAACCACATACCCCCCTCTTAAAAATAAAAAAAGAAGATCCACTGTCTTTTTGGTCAGCTGAATTTCCATATAACATCACTACTCCTTGCCCCAACAGCTCATCTCTAGGATTATTAGCCTGTTGCATGGTGAGCAGTACAAGTGTGGACTCAGTAACAGATTTAGAAGTATCTGAGGATGTGACTGAAAAGCTGCAGTTTCATGATAAAACTTGAATGGATGGGAAGTTGTTTCTTATGGATGAGCAAAGAGACTGGTTTCTTGAGGTGGAATCTACTCCTGGTGAAGAGGCTGTGGAGATTACTGGAATGATGACAAAGGATTTAGCATATTACATAAACTTAGTCGGGAAAACAGAGCAAGGCTGAAGAGGAGAGACTTCATTTTGAAAGAAGTTCTGCTGTGGCGGAACAGTACTGCAGGCTACAGAGAAATTATTCGTGAAAGGAAGAGCCAATCAATACAGCACACTTCACAGCTGTCTTACATTAAGAAATTGGCACAGTCACCCCAGCCTTCAGCAACCACCACCCTGACCAGTCAGCAGCCACCAACATCAAGGTCAGACCTTACAACCACATAACAGGTATAGTTTGCAGAAGGCTCAATTGACTGTTAGTATCTTTTAGTAGTAGTCCTTTTAGTTGAGATACATATATCGTCTTCTTCAACATGAGGCTATAGTACACTTAAAAAATTACAGAATAGTGTATACATAAATTTTATATGCACTGGGAAACCAAACAATTCATGTGACTCATTTTTCTATGATTTTCATTCTGTTGCAGTGGTCTGGATGAGAACCCACAATATCTGAGATCTGCTTATACTTAATGGGCTTATCTTTCAAATTTCATTGTCACTGAGATTCAGATGAAATTGTCTGTTTAGGATAAATTCAGGAGTGTGAATTCTTACTACTTGCTTCTCAATTTATACATAATTTTTTTTTTTTCAATTTAAAAAGGGGAGTTCCTAGAAGGAACTACTGAACAAATGGTTATTGAATGCCTAATGGCATACATAGTACCTGACACAGAGGGGGCATATGTTAAATATTTAAGTGACAAAATTATTGAGTGAATGAAAAGCACACATGGCCTCTGGTCTCATGGACACTATATTCTGCTCAATAAAAGAAATGACAAAATCTAAGTAAAAAGATAAGCTCAAAAATACAAGTTCCCAGTACTGTCATCAATGAAACAAAAAAAGGTTGAGAGGCACAGCAACAGTGAAGGGAACCATACTTTCTAACTGGCTAATCAGAGATTATAATAATTATAATATTTAAGCTAAAACAAAGTGTAAGAATGAGCTGGATACACAGAGCTAAGTGAAAGTAGCTTAATTGTGTCCGACCCTTTGAGACCCCATGGACTGTCCATGGAATTCTCCAGGCCAGAATACTGGAGTGGGTAGCCTTTCCCTTCTCCAGGGCAGCTTTCCAACCCAGGTATTGAACCCAGGTCTCCCACACTGCAGGCAGATTCTTTACCAGCTGAGGCACAAAGGAAGCCCAAGAACACTGGAGTGGGTCGCCTATCCCTTCTCCAGGGGATCTTTCCAACCCAGGAATTGAACCGGGGCCTCCCATATTGCAGGTGGATTCTTTGCCAACTGAGCTGTCAGGGAGAAGCAGTTCAGAAGGTACCAGCACATGCATAGCCCAGGAACCAGAGGGTTAGGGTTACAGTTAGGGCTGCCTCGTAGGACAACCCCAGAGACAGAAGACCAGTGTGGCTTAATAGTAGTGAGAAGGCAAATGAGCTGTGATACATGACGCTGGAGAGAGAAGCAGAGGACTTCTGTATATCTGAAACCTCTTCAGCAGATCTAAACACTGAGGACATTACTTAGGTGTACATTTGGCTTCAGAGGTTTTGTTTTGCTTGTTTGCCTATTTTCTTTAAGGCATACCAAAATGAAGTTCAAGTCTTTTTATCCTTAACTGAAGGCTTAATCCTGTAACCTAGGACAGTACATCGGGAAAAAAGATGCTCAAAATGTTCCTGCCCTTTCCTCTTTCCTGCCTTCTCCTCCTCCATCCACTCTCCCGTGAGGAAATCCTTCTTTAATCTGTAACAGTCCATAAACTGAGGCACTGACAGCAAGTCAGTTCTGAGAGACACTTGAAAGGGATTTATAACTGATACCCGCTTTTCGGACTGTGATGGTGATAGTCTATCCACAAAACTTGACTTTTTATGGAGACAAATACTCTCAGAGGTGTAAAAACTGAGATAAAACATGAAGCATTTTGCTTTTTCCCCTTGGTAAGTCTTCATTTGGATTCCCTACCCATTTCCCCCTTGCTTTCAACCTCTTAGTAACTCAAACAAAACAAATGAGGGAACTGATCTGTTATACATTTTCTTTTAAATACCTTCAGGAATGGCAGTCTATGCATCACTGCTAATCTTTTTGAACAGAAGCATTGCCGAGTGTCTGAGATAAGAGTGATACTATTTTATCTGGATTCTAAGAGAGACATTAGAAAGTCAGGATAGCAATTTAAAATGTGTACTGCTTCTCTCCTTGGGGAGGAAATTTTTAAAAGCTGGGAATCAGTGAACAAAATCATTTGTCATTTCCCTCAAGTCCTAAGATTCTGCAGTCTTTGTTTACACGCTCCCTTATTAGTGACAAATCAGAAAATGATAGTTGTAGCCAGTGACAATGGAAGGTACCTGGTTATTAACTGAATCTGGCTCGCCCCCTGGTGGCCATAAGTGCAATGAACAGAACAGTCTCAGGAGCCCAGAGGTGAAGAGAGGGAGGGAAGAGTCAGGTTTGGGGCTGCTATTAAGCCAGTTCATCCAAGTCTTCCAGTCAGATCAAAATAGCATCACACTCACTGCAGACAGAAGAAAGATGGCTTATTTTATTAAAGAAGTGCAAGTGGCCTCGTGTTAGTTTCTACTCATCTGTCACAGAAGCTCATATTCCCATAACTGGCACCAATGAGTCTGTTAAACCGTCCAGTTAAATTTTTCACACACCTGGCTACAGGAATCACTTTGAGGGGTTTGTGGAAAGTAAAGATGCCCTGGCCCTCCCCATGTCCTCCCAGGAGTGATGCTGAAGCAGGGTCCTGGTACCTGTGGTTGTTCAAAGCTCACCAGGAGGTAACATGCAGCCAGGATGGACACAGAGCTGAACTCCATTCAGTGTGGGGGTGGTTTAGTCGCTAAGTCATGTCCAGACTCTTGAGACCCCGTAGACTGTAGCCTGCTAGGTTCCTCTGTCCATGGAATTCTCCAGGCAAGAATACTAGAGTGGGTTGCCATTTCCTTCTCCAGGGGATCTTCCCAACCCAGGAATCAAACCTGGATCCCCTGCAATGCAGCCAGATTCTTTACCAACTGAGCTACAAGGGAAGCGTTTAATGTGCCAGGTGGTGATTTTAACTGACTATCATTATGAAGACTCAGACCCAAATGACACACCCCCTACATGACAGCCGTTATGGGCAGACTCTAGCACACCGGTATTATCAAAATTTTAAAAAGCATGATTTGGAGAGTAAGAGAAACCCAAACGATCATTTAAAATTTTTTTTCCCTTTGTTCTCAATTTTATAAGCTGAATTTCTCACACAGTACCTGGCAAAAAGTAGGTGCATGAAAAATACAGTTTTTAATGTATCATGGGAAAAAAATAGATAAGTACACCAAAAAAAAAAAGTTTTTTCCTTGAAAAGGGCTGTCCATAAATCTGCTCTGCAAAAAATATCCTGAATGAGTCTCTGGTCCTTCATTCCTTTTCAGGCCTAGATACACTGTATTGTAGACCTATTTTTACACTAACTGTGAAGTCACTCTCTGGCAGGTATAACCCTTTACCTCATGGTTCTTGAGATGCCATCTGTATAAAAAAGGTTTTGTTTAAAATGCAGTTTTCTGTATATAACCCCAGAGATTTGCATTAGCAAGTGTGGAGTGATGAGCAGAAATCTCCCATATTACAAGCAATCCAGACAACTCTGATGTGAGTGGTTGAGGCATCTCAGAGACATGCTGCTTAGGCGTACGGTGGCATGCTAATTCACCAAGGGTGTTTTAGATAAGGGATGTTCACTTAGGTATTTTCTACTATTGTGCTTTTCAAAATGTGGACCAGTAGCAGAGGCATCACCTGGGAACTTCTGAGAAAAGCACATTCTAGTTGTCCTCTGCACATATGGAATCAGATTCTGAGTGGCCCCAAGTATTTTACCCTTAGGTGATTCTGATGCCCTCAGATTTAGAACCACCAGTCTCCTCAAAACATCCCATCCTTCTTGGTGCCTATCTGATGCAGCATCTCCTTGTTCTTGGAATTTCCCCTCATCCTCCTAACATATGTCTTTAGGAAGGAACCATGCCTCCTGTCTTTGAATCTATATAAGTGAAAGTGCATGGGATTTAAAGACCTGGATGAGAATCCCAACTGTGTCAGTCGCCAAGAATAAAACTATGTGTAAATGTTTTCCACCCTCTGAGCATATTTCCTCATTAAAAATTAAGAATGGAACATTTATTCAGGACACAGTCAAGATCTTTGCTTGAAGCTTTCTCTCATTTGAGCACCATGCACAGCTTTAGCTGGCATTATTTCCAACTAATAAACGAGAAAATAGAGACTCAGAAGACTGAACCGAGCTGCCTAACTCTGATCCACTGCACACAAACCCTTTGACAGTGGTGCCTTATCCTCTAATGTAAATAATGACTCCATGAGTTTGTTGTAAGGATTAAATAAGGCAACAGACTTGAGAACAATTTGTAAAAGGTAAACATTATGTTTGTATGTATTATCTTAGTGGTTGAGTGGAATCAACACACCCAAACCTGAAGCTGAGGGAAACCAACAGGTAATAAAAGACAAGCTTTGTTTTAAAGCAGAAACCATAAAACATCACAAACATATGGTTTAAAAGAACAGTTAACTTTTATAATATAAAAGTATAATTCTAAAAAAAAAAATTCAAAAACGTTAGTCCCACAAAACAAAAAAGAATAAGTAGAAGTATAGTGTAGATAGAAAAAACAAGTATTTGTTTTCCCACAAAAAGAAAAGCAAACATTTATAAACTAGAGGGGAAGGGCAGGTTCTTAACTGTAGCTGAACAAGTGCTTAAGTCAGTGGACCTCAGCTTAGAGCCATGTATCACTGCGTTAGGAAGCGGTTATTTAGGCAAGGAGTGGGACTCTCAGCTAATTTTTTTTTTTTTTCTTCTCACACTTTCAGAGGTTCTAACCAATGGAAAGACTACTGCAGTCCAAATAAGGATGTAAATTCTCTAGATTTTGATGACAGGAATGGGAGCTTGACTGTGCCCAATGTAATGCAGAAAAGCTACCCTGGAAATCCTTGAAATGGCAGTCACAAAATTAAATTTGAATCACCATTAAAACTACACTACAGCAAAGGAAAAAACAAAAGATTAAAATGATAAAGTGTGCATACTTGTTGAAAACACCCCTGAGAAAGTGTTTTTGATTTTGTTGCTATTTGGCCAAAACGAAGCTCACCAGAAGAGTAGTTACTCTGACACTCCATGGAGCCAGTTTCCCTTTAGAAACTAAAGCGCATATTAAGATGACTGACAGAAAGCAATTTAAAAACCCTACTCTCATCAGAGTACTCCTGGCAATCTTAAATGCAGACAGGAAAATGGATAGATGGATGAATAGATGAGAGATAAGAATATTAATTGTAAACGTGCCATCCACTCCTCTAGAACTGCCAATCTGCTCGAGGCCCTAAGTCAAGGCAGGAATGTGCTCCGAAGGATGCCCGGCGCGGGCGCTGTCACCGCCGGGTCCCCGCCCACCCGGGCTCCTCTTGCCCCGGGGACAGGGGCTCACCAGCGTCTGAGGGAATGAATCACTCGGCTTTTACTCAGGTCCGCTCCTGCCCCTTCCGAGCCCGGCTCCCGGAGCGCGGCAGGGAGGCCGCACCCCTCTCCTACCTGCAGCACGAAGGCGCTCGGCCAGATCGTGAAGCCGCGTTCGGCGGCGGGGCCGCGGGACAGCCGCACGGCGGCCGCCTCCTCGTTGGGGTTGTCCAGGGTCAGGGGCAGCGTCCGCGAGGCTCCCAGGCGCACGTCCCCGAAGCAGAGGAAGGGCGACCTGCAGAAGTGGCTGAGGGACAGGACGGCCGGGGACGCAGCCTCCTCCTCGGCGCGGGGACCCCTCGGCCCCGCCCGCGGCCTCGGCTCCGGCGGGCTCCGCTCCCAGCAGCCGCGACCCCGCTGCCAGGTCGCCATCGAGGCCTCTGGGTGCGCCCCGCTGCTCCGAGCGGCCTCCGCAAGAACGCCCACCGCCTCCCCTCAAGGAGCTGTGGGGATCGAGAAATAACTCGCCCCCTTTACTGTCCAGTTGCTAGGACCCAGGAAGGCGTCCGGACGCACAAACTCAAACTGGAGAGAGAAGCGAACTGAGAAGAGGTTTTGCCCCGTTTAAAATTCCCGCCTCCACCAATGGGCTTCCCAGGTTCCGCCCACCTTCAAGCGGGACCAATCGGTGAGCAGCAGTGCCAGCCAATGAGAAGCCGGAGCCTTATTTAAACGTGGCGGCGACGGTGACGGGTAGCTCTCGCTGAGGAGACAGCTATGGTAGCTGGGTCTCGGCTGCCTCTGAGGAGTGGAGCTCAGGCTCGGAATACACCTTTCGATTTTGCGAACAGGTTGGTGGAAGCGGAGAAAGTCACAGCACTTCCTCCGGAAATGCAGCTGTCTTGGCGGTTGCCGGCACGGTCATTGCCTCACAGTACTTTGAGGGAGGTCAATGTACTCGCCCAGGATCCCTCCGCCACTTCCTGGGCCCAAAAGGGAGAAAATGAGGAAAATGAAAATTAAATGTACAGTTAGTGTGGACGTGCTGATGTCAGTGCGTGGTGTCGGTGCAGCGGCTCAGTAATTTACCTGCTGGTTCTTACCTCGGGATTCTGGGAGCAAAACCAGGTAAACAAACAAAACCCGAGATTCCCAGTAATTCATAAGCGTGGTCTTGATGGGCATGGCCCTCGACAGATAACTTCTCGGTTTTCATTTTAATTGTAGATATCTGATAGTAATGATTGTAGCCTACATGTTACTCTCTGCCAGGGGCTGTATTTATCTCGCCTTCGCTTCCACCCTGGGGGGAAGGGACCGTTATTCGTGATTCACAGAAGAGCGAGGCCGGCGTCCAGCCAGCTGGGAGTGGCGAGGCCAGGAGGGGCACCGGCGGTTCGGCTCCTCTTGCTGTCCCCGCTGCCCGCGCTGCCTCTAAAGACAGGAGGAGACTGAAAAATAACCCGTGGATGTGCGTACAGCCACACAGAATACATGAAAAGAAAACTCCCTGAGTGGAAAACCAAAATGAGGAAAGTGAGATCGGAAATTGTATTCACTGACACCCAATTTGACCTGATGTTGAACCCTGGTACCTCAACGATATTTAATCAAACGTGTTTATGGAGGTTTCTTAAAAAATCCTTCAGGACTGATGCACAAGGAGAGTGCTACTACATACATTTTTAGCAAAATGTTTAAATGAATGACAATAACTTTTAAATACACAATTTATATTTATTATTTTGTACAGTGAATGTTACTCATCAAATTAACGTTGCAAATATAGGCCCTGTTAAGCTTAAGTCACTGAAATGTTTGTCTCAACTTTTTTAACATGATAGGAACATATTTTGTTTCTATATGTTCTCCCCTCACAGGTTTCTCTTCATAAAGCAATGCTGTTGATGCACAATTTTTAAAAACCCAAAATGAACTATACTGGATATTTTTTGTTTGCCCTCCACTTCCACCCTTCACCCTTTTCCAGCCTGCTCTTGGCTGTGAGATGCTGGCTGTGTTCTGTATTTGCTACATCCATAGGTTTCTTACTCTGTGAAGTCTGTTTTAGCCAAAGAGGTAAGCCAGGGTACTCCCCCCACCCCATCCACCTTGGGCTGGCTCCATCTCCACATTAAAGTCACAAGTAGCTGGAGAGATGCTCTCTCCTATTGGAGATCTGGGTGTGGGGACACCACAGTGTCACTAGGCCCAGGATAAGACCCTATTGCTTGTTTCCTGCAACCCAGACCTCTCTTTGTGAACAGTCCCTTTATTAAGCTTCTTGAATTACAGTAAATTGGAGAGGGCCAACTATTTCCTTAGTGACCTTGGCTGATACAACAATGGCCTTGGGAAATTGCCTCTTCAGGTAGAATTCTGAATTGAGTTGCTTATAATTGAGGAGCACAGGGGTAAACTCTTACTAGCAAGAAACACACCATGACAATCCAAAGGGTGGGGTAACATCCTGGGTCCTCAAATTATCCACTGGACACTGTCCAAGCTTAGTGTCGTCCGGTTTTACCTGACACCCTAGAGAGAATACATAGAGAAAAAAAATGAAGGTACCACTAAGAACATATTGAGAACAAGAATGTGTGGATAGGAGCTCTGAAGAAGCCCCTCACTTCCTGTTGTCTCAGGGAACATATGGCCAAGGATCAAGCCCACGTCTTCTGGTAAATGTGGCAGCACTAATTAAATACCCAACCCTGCCAGCCTCTTAGCTAAGAGGAGAGAGTGGAACCCTGTGAAAATGTATCTTCAGTTCAGTCACTCGGTCGTGTTCAACTCTTTGCGACCCCAAGAACCTCAGCACGCCAGGCCTCCCTGTCCATCACCAACTCCCGGAGTCCACCCAAACCCATGTTCATCGAGTCGGTGACACCATCCAACCATCTCATTCTCTGTCATCCCTTTCTCCTCCTGCCCTCAGTCTTTCCCAGCATCAGGTTCTTTTCCAATGAGTCAGCTCTTCGCATCAGGTGGCCAAAGTACTGGAGTTTCAGCTTCAACATCAGTCCTTCCAATGAACACCCAGGACTGATCTCCCTTAGGATGGACTGGTTGGATCTCCTTGCAGTCCAAGGGACTCTCAAGAGTCTTCTCCAAACCACAGTTCAAAAGCACCAATTCTTTAGTGCTCAGCTTTCTTTTTGGTCCAACTCTCACATCCATACATCAGTTCAGTTCAGTCACTCAGTCGTGTCTGACTCTTTGCGACCCCATGAATCGCAGCACGCCAGGCCTCCCTGTCCATCACCAACTCCCGGAGTTCACTCAGACTCATGTCCATCGAGTCCGTGATGCCATCCAGCCATCTCATCCTCAGTCGTCCCCGTCTTCTCCTGCCCCCGATCCCTCCCAGCATCGAAGTCTTTTCCAATGAGTCAACTCTTCTCATGAGGTGGCCAAAGTACTGGAGTTTCAGCTTTAGCATCATTCCTTCCAAAGAAATCCCAGGGCTGATCTCCTTCAGAATGGACTGGTTGGATCTCCTTGCAGTCCAAGGGACTCTCAAGAGTCTTCTCCAACATCACAGTTCAAAAGCATCAATTCTTCAGAGCTCAGCCTTCTTCACAGTCCAACTCTCACATCCATACATGACCACAGGAAAAACCATAGCCTTGACTAGACGGACCTTAGTCGGCAAAGTAATGTCTCTGCTTTTGAATATGCTATCTTGGTGGGTCATAACTTTTCTTCCAAGGAGTAAGCGTCTTTTAATTTCATGGCTGCAATCACCATCTGAAGTGATTTTGGAGCCCCCCAAAATAAAGTCTTGACACTGTTTCCACTGTTTCCCCATCTATTTCCCACGGAGTGATGGGACTGGATGGCATGATCTTTGTTTTCTGAATGTTGAGCTTTAAGCCAACCTTTTCACTCTCCTCTTTTACTTTCATCAAGAGGCTTTTTAGCTCCTCTTCACTTTCTGCCATAAGGGTGGTGTCATCTGGATATCTGAGGTTATTGATATTTCTCCCAGCAATCTTGATTCCAGCTTGTGCTTCATCCAGCCCAGTGTTTCTCATGATGTACCCTGCATAGAAGTTACATAAGCAGAGTGACAACATACAGCCTTGACGTACTCCTTTTCCTATTTGGAACCAGTCTGTTGTTCCATGTCCAGTTCTAACTGTTACTTCCTGGACTGCATACAGATTTCTCAAGAGGCAGGTCAGGTGCTCTTGTATTCCCATCTCTTTCAGAATTGTCCACAATTTATTGTGATCCACACAGTCAAAGGCTTTGGCATAGTCAATAAAGCAGAAATAGATGTTTTTCTGGAACTCTCTTGCTTTTTCCATGATCCAGCGGATGTTGGCAATTTGATCTCTGGTTCCTCTGCCTTTTCTAAAACCAGCTTGAACATCAGGAAGTTCATGGTTCACGTATTGCTGAAGCCTGGCTGGGAGAATTTTGAGCATTACTTTACTAGCGTGTGAGATGAGTGCAATTGTGCAGTAGTTTGAGCATTCTTTGGTATTGCACATCTATACATGACCACTGGAAAAACCATAGCATTGACTAGATGGAACTTTGATGGCAAAATAATTTGGATAAAATTTTAAAGGCTGAGAACTTGTAATTCTTTCCACAAACCTCACTTTCCAGCAGAGTCAGCCCCCTCTGCCAGTCCATTATATTGATATTTGCTAATTAAATCTAATGAACAAGAAATAGCTATCAGGTACTGAGATTTTATACATCTAAAAATTTATTGGAACACAGTAAATGAGCCCATTCATTTACACATTATCTGTGACTGCTTTTACACTACAGTTCCAGGAGAAATGGTATGGCCTCCAAAGTCTAAACTATTTGGTATCTGGTCCTTTACAAAGAAGTTTGCCATCAGGGATCTAATCCAAAGAACCAAACTAGTTGTGACAAGCAAACTTCTGTTATAGAATCAGTGGTGTCCAACAGCTTTGGTCTGAGTGGGCCCAGAGTTCACAACCTGCAAAGATGACTTGGGTCCTGTAATATCTCCTCCTCCCATGCTGTCTACATCTGTACCTTGGGAAGGTGGGGGTGTTCCTTGAGCATTTCATAAAGGAATAAAAAGCCGGGTTAATGGAAGGATGTTTGCCATCCAAGGAGAACCAACCCCTCATAGTCAACAAGAGTCTGAAATGTAGTACTTGGGTGTAATCTCAAGAATGACAGAATGATTTCTGTTCGTTTCCAAGGCAAACCATTCAATATCACAGTAATCCAAATCTATGCCCCAACCATGCCAAAGAAACTGAAGTTGAACCCTTCTATGAAGACCTAAAAGACCTAGAACTAACACCAAAAAAGATGTCTTTTTCATCACAGGAGACTAGAATGCAAAATTAGAAAGTCAAGAGATACCTGGAGTAACAGGCAAGTTTGGCCTTTGAGTACAAAATGAAGCAGAGCAAAGGCTAATAGAGTTTTGCCCCTGGTCATAGCAAACACTGGCTTCCAACAACACAAGAGAAGACTACACATGAACAGCACCAGAAGGTTAACATCAAAATCAGATTGGTTATATTGTTTGCAGCCAAAGATGGAGCAGCTCTATACATTCAGCAAAAACAAGACTGGGAGCTAACTGTAGCTCAGATTATGAACTCCTTATTGTAAAATTCAGACTTAAATTGAAGAAAGTAGGGAAAACCACTAGACCATTCAGGTATAACCTAAATCAAATCCCATATGATTATATAGGGGAAGTGAGAAATAGATTGAAGGGATTAGATCTGATAGACTGCCTGAAGAACTATGGATGGAGGTTTGTGACATTGTACAGGAGACAGTGATCAAGGCCATCCCCAAGAAAAAGAAATGCAAAAAGGTGAAATGGTTGTCTGAGGAGGCCTTACAAATAGCTGAGAAGAGAAGCTAAAGACAAAGGAGAAAAGGAAAGTTATACACATCTGAATGTGGAGTTCCAAAGACTAGCAAGGAGAGATAAGAAAGTCTTCCTCACTGATCAGTGCAAAGAAATAGAGGAAAACAATAGAATGGTAAAGACTAGAGCTCTCTTCAAGAAAATTAGAGATACCAAGGGAATATTTCATGCAAAGATGGACACAATAAAAGACAGAAACAGTATAGACCTAACAGAAGCAGATGATATTAAGAAGAGGTGGCAAGAACACACAGAAGAACTACTCAAAAAAAGATCTTAATGACCCAGATAACCACTACAGTGTAATCACTCACTTAAAGCCAGACATCCTGGAGTGCAAAGTCAAGTAGGCCTTTGGAAGCATCACTACGAGCAAACTAGTGGAGGTGATGGAATTCCAGTTGAGCTATTTCAGCTCTTAAAAGGTGATACTCTGAAAGTTCTGCACTCAATATGCCAGCAAATTTGGAAAACTCAGCAGTGGCCACAGGACTGGAAAAGATCAGTTTTCAATCAAATCCCTAGGAAAGGCAATGCCAAAGAATGTTCACACTACTGCATAATTATACTCATCTCACATGCTGAAAAAGTAATGCTCGAAGTTCTCCAAGCTGGGCTTCCATAGTATGTGAACAGAGAACTTCCAAATGTTCAAGCTAGATTTAGAAAAGGCAGAGGAACCAGAGATCAAATTTCCAATATTCACTGGATCATTGAAAAAGCAAGAGAGTTCCAGAAAAACATCTACTTCTGCTTTATTGATTATGCCAAAGCCTTTGACTGTGTGGATCACAACAATCTGTGGAAAATCCTTCAGGAGATGGGAATACCAAACCACCTTCCCTGCCTCCTGAGAAACCTGTATGCAGGTCAAGAAGCAACAATTAGAACTATACATGGAACAATGGACTGGTTCCAAATCAGGAAAGGAGTACATCAAGGCTGTATATTGTCACCCTTCTTATTTCACTTTTATGCAGAATACATCATGCAAAATGCCAGATTGGATGAAGCACAAACTGGAATCAAGATTGCTGGAAGAAATACCAATAACCTCAGATATGCAGATGACATGACCCTTATGGCAGAAAACAAAGAAGAACTAAAGAGCCTCTTGATGAAAAGTGAAAGAGGAGAATGAAAAAGTTGGCTTAAAGCTCGACATTCAGAAAACTAAGATCATGGCATCTGGTCCCATCACATCATGGCAAATCGATAGGGAAACAATGGAAACAGTGAGAGACTTTATTTGGGCGGGGGGGGGGGGTGGCAAAAATTAATGCAGATAGTGACTGCAGCCATGAAATTAAAAGACACTCCTTAGAAGAAAAGTTATGACCAACCTAGACAGCATATTAAAAAGCAGAGGCATTACTTTGTCTGCAAAGGTCTGTCTAGTCAAGGCTATGGTTTTTCCAGTGGTCATTTATGGATGTGAGAGTTGGACCATAATGGAAGCTGAGCACCAAAGAATTGATGCTTTGGAACTGTGGTGCTGGAGAAGACTTGAGAGTCCTTTGGACTTCAAGGAGATCAAACCTATCAATCCTAAAAGAAATCAGTCCTGAATATTCATTGGAAGGACTCATGCTGAAGCTGAAATTCCAATACTTTGGCTACCTGATGCAAAGATCCAAAACATTGGAAAAGATCCTGATCATGGGAAATACTGAAGGTAGGAGGAGAAAGGGACGACAGAGGATGAGATGGTTGGACGGCATTACCGACTCGAAGGACATGAGTTTGAGCAAGCTCCGGGAGTTGGTGATGGACAGGGAGGCCTGGCATGCTGCAGTCCATGGGTTTGCAAAGAGTTGGACAGAACTGAGTGACTAGTCTGCTGAACTGATATATGGATGTGGGCGGTAGGCCAGATTTGAGTAGAGCTACATTTCATCTTCCTCTCGGGAGTAGATGACAACACTCTCAAGAGCAGGATTTGCATAGGTGCATCTGGTCCACTTCAAAAGGGAGATGTGAATTGGCTCTCTGCTGACTCAAAGGCAGCAGCCAACAGCTTGAGCAACTGGTCCAAGGTTTGGGAAAAGGAAAATGAAAAGTTGGTGACAAGTAGGTCTGGGAAGGAGAGGTATGTCCAATATAGGGACAGGAAGTTAAGAAATTTGTGTCCCAAGTAAATGCCCATCAGAGAGCATCCATGGCCAAGAAGGAGTTCACAACTCAAGCAAACAAGATAACCTGCCATGCTCAGGTGTCAGGACCTCTTTCCTACTAACAAAGGCCAAGCAGAACCCCAGTGTAACACCCCTACCCAGGACCAGCCAGCTGCCTGTGGTGTGTGGGTTACATTAAACCCCTTCTGTCATGGATGAGGTGATACTGTCCTCTCTGGAGTAGATGCATTTTCTGAGTCAGGAGGCTGTACCTCCCCATGGACCTGTAGAATGCTTCTTCTGGAACCAAAGAATCTGTGGGGGTTTTCAAATGTGTCTAAAATCTGAGCCACTTCTTCAATCAGTTCAGTTCAGTTGCTCAGTCATGTCCAACTCTTTGTGACCCCATGAATCACAGCACGCTAGGCCTCCCTGTCCATCACCAACTCCCAGAGTTCACTCAAACTCATGTCCATCGAGTCGGTAATGCCATCCAGCCATCTCTCATCCTCTGTCGTCCCCTTCTCCTCCTGCCCCCAATCCCTCCCAGCATCAGAGTCTTTTCCAATGAGTCAACTCTTCACATGATGTGGCCAAAGTACTGGAGTTTCAGCCTCAGCATCAGTCCTTCCAATGAACACTCAGGACTGATCTCCTTTAGAATGGACCGGTTGGATCTCCTTGCAGTCCAAGTAACTCTCAAGAGTCTTCTCCAACACCACAGTTCAAAAGCATCAATTCTTTGGTGCTCAGCTTTCTTCACAGTCCAACTCTCATATCCATACATGACCACTGGAAAAACCATAACCTTGACTAAGATGGACCTTTGTCGGCAAAGTAATGTCTCTGCTTTTTAATATGCTATCTAGGTTGGTCTCAGAGAAGGCAATGGCACTCCACTCCAGTACTCTTGCCTGGAGAATCCCATGGATGGAGGAGCCTGGTAGGCTGCAGTCCATGGGGTCGCTAAGAGTTGGACAGGACTGAGCGACTTCACTTTCACTTTTCCCTTTCATGCATTGGAGAAGGAAATGGCAACCCACTCCAGTGTTCTTGCCTGGAGAATCCCAGGGACGGGGGAGCCTGGTGGGCTGCCATCTATGGGGTCGCACAGAGTCAGACACAACTGAAGCGACTTAGCAGTAGCAGCAGCAGGTTGGTCTACTTTCCTTCCAAGGAGTAAGCGTCTTTTAATTCATGGCTGCAATCACCATCTGCAGTGATTTTGGAACCCAGAAAAATAAAGTCTGACACTGTTTCCACTGTTTCCCCATCTATTTCCCACGGAGTGATGGGACCGGATGGCATGATCATAGTTTACTGAATGTTGAGCTTTCAGCCAACTTTTTCACTCTCCTCTTTCACTTTCATCAAGAGGCTTTTTAGTTCCTCTTCACTTTCTGCCATAAGGGTGTTGTCATCTGCATATCTGAGGTTATTGATATTCCTCCTGGCAGTCTTGAGTTCAGCTTGTGCTTCTTCCAGCCCAGTGTTTTTCATGATGTACTCTGCATAGAAGTTAAATAAGCAGGGTGACAATAACAGCCTTGACGTACTCCTTTTCCTATTTGGAACCAGTCTGTTGTTCCATGTCCAGTTCTAACTGTTGCTTCCTGACCTGCGTATAGGTTTCATAAGAGGCAGGTCAGGTGGTCTGGTATTCCCATCTCTTTCAGAATTTTCCACAGTTTATTGTGATCCACACAGTCAAAGGCTTCGGCATAGTCAATAAAGCAGCAATAGATGTTTTTCTGGAACTCCCTTGCTTTTTACATGATCCAGCGAATGTTGGCAACTTGATCTCTGGTTCCTCTGCCTTTTCTAAAACTAGCTTGAACATCGGGAAGTTCACGGTTGACGTATTGCTGAAGCCTGGCTTGGAGAATTTTGAGCATTGCTTTACTAGTGTGTGAGATGAGTGCAATTGTGAGGTAGTTTGAGCATTCTTTGGCATTGCCTTTCTTTGGGATTGGAATGAAAACTTACCTTTTCCAATCCTGTGGCCACTGCTGTTTTCCAAATTTTCTGGCATATTGAGTGCAGCACTTTCACAGCATCATCTTTCAGGATTTGAAATAACTCAACTGGAATTCCATCACCTCCACTAGCTTTGTTCATAGTGGTGCTTTCTAAGGCCCACTTGACTTCATATTCCAGGATGTCTGGCTCTAGGTGAGTGTTCACACCATCATGATTACCTGGCTCATGAAGATCTATTTTGTATGGTTCTTCTGTGTATTCTTGCCACCTCTTCTTAATATCTTCTGCTTCTGTTAGGTCCATACCATTTCTGTCCTTTATCGAGCCCATCTTTGCATGAAATGTTCCCTTGGTATCCCTAATTTTCTTGAAGAGACCTCTAGTCTTTTCCTTTCTGTTGTTTTCCTCAATTTCTTTGCATTGATTGCTGAAGAAGGCTTTCTTCTCTCTCCTTGCTATTCTTTGGAACTCTTCATTCAGATGCTTATATCTTTCCTTTTCTCCTTTGCTTTTCACTTCTCTTCTTTTCACAGCTATTTGTAAGGCCTCCCCATACAGCCATTTTGCTTTTTTGCATTTCTTTTTCATGGGGATGGTCTTGATCCCTGTCTCCTGTACAATGTCACGAACCTCTGTCCATAGTTCATCAGGCACTCTATCTATCAGATCTAGTCCCTTAAATCTATTTTTCACTTCCACTGTATAATCATAAGGGATTTTATTTAAGTCATAGCTGAATGGTCTAGTGGTTTTCCCTAATTTCTTCAATTTAAGTCTGAATTTGGCAATAAGGGGTTCATGATCTGAGCCACAGTCAGCTCCTGGTTGTTTTTGCTGACTATATAGTTTCTCCATCTTTGGCTGCAAAGAATGTAATCAATCTGATTTCGGTGTTGACCATCTGGTGATGTCCATGTGTAGAGTCTTCTCCTGTGTTGTTGGAAGCCAGTGTTTGCTATGAGCAGTGTGCATTCTCTTGGCAAAACTCTATTAGCCTTTGACCTGCTTCATTCCGTATTCCAAGGCCAAATTT